>NC_134777.1:39888147-39898147 GCF_046742065.1 Oratosquilla oratoria | reverse complement strand
GTCAGTAATCATCTCAAGTAGAGCATTTCCCCATGAGTCATCACCACTCTTTACTGTCATTTCTTCCCAGCAGATTTCTTTGCAATTAAAGTCGCCCATCATAACTATTCTTCCTCCGTCTTCCATTATTTTAGTTAATGCTATCTTTGTGTCCTCTAACATACTTTTATGTTCACTCTCCTCCCATGAGGCTGTTTTCGGAGGCACATAATTGATCACAAATTTTCTGCTCTTCTTATCTCGGTCTTCCACTTCTATCATAATCATCTCTACTGTATTCTTTCCATATATGACACCTTTCACGTTTATATCCTTCTTAGTCAGGAACATAACTCCACCCCCTTGTTTTTTCTCTCTGTTTCTAATCCAATAATTGTATGTATCATGTCCTACACTGTTGGGTGGTAGTGGGCCTTTTAATTTTGTTTCTACAATTCCCATTATGTCCGGTTCTTTTTCTTTCAAATAATCATTCAGTTCATTCAATCCTGTTATCAATCCATCTATATTTGTGTAAGACACTCTTAGTTTTCTGCCACTTCCATTGTATTCTCTGTTTCCCTTATGTTTTTCTTTAGTATGTCGAACTGCTTTATTTTCATGTTCACTACTCTCCAATAGAATCTCTCTTTCTCTGACTCCGTTCTTTCCTCGTTTTTTGCCTTAGCTTCAATTCTTTTCTGCTTTTCTGCCTCTCTTTCCTCCTTATTCATTTCTCTTTTTATCCATACCTTTTTATATTGATCATTTGTTGCTAGTTTCCCTGTCTTGGATAGAATTTTCTCTGCTGTTGTTTGTGACCTGAATTTAATCTTAATTGGTCTGGTTTTATCTGTACTATATTTTCCGAGTCTGAATTTTTCCTCAATTTCCTTTATAATTTCTGGTTCATCTTCCTGGACTAATTTTAATAAACTGCTTACTCTTTCATTTTCCTCCTTGATTCTTGCGGTTCTATCTGGGTTATGTTTCTCTTCCATTCCTAATATAATTATACATTTCTTTTTGTCAGCTAATTCTCTTACTATATTCTCCTTCTGTCTCATCACTTTAATAACTGAGTCTTCATTATGTTCTTTCAATTGCTGTTTGACTATGTCAGTGAATGAAACCTTATTCCCTTCTTGAGTTATTCTCCAATTTTTAGCTTCTGTAGCTAGTTTCTCTCTGTTTTCATTACTATTCTTCTTCAATTTCTCATTCTCCTCCTTTACATTTCCTAACTGTCTTTTTAGGTCCTCTATTTCTTCAGTTAAGTTTCTGTTAGCCTTCTCTAGTTGTTCCAACCTTTCAATTCTTTGAAAAATGGAGTCTACGTTACCTAACTTACGCTCCAAGTCCTCGATCACCTTATCAACTCTCTCCTCTAGTCTTATCAGTCGGGGGGGGGGGGGTTGTGTGCCCCCCCACCCTCTTTAAATCCCTGGAACATATTCTCGTCACTTTCTTCTGTATTGCTCCTCTCTATACTTCTAATCTTTACATTTTTATTAGACATTTGATCCTCGCTAAGTCTTTTGTTTACCTTCCGCTTGTCTGGCTGGTCAAAGTCTACTCCCTCCTCATTTCCTTCCATTTCCCTCAGTAATCCCTCCCCTTTTCCTCTTTCCCTACGTTCCCACTACTCCACGAGCAATTTCCCCCCCACCCTGCAAAAACACTAGGCACTTCTCTTTGCGTTGGGATCCACAGACTTCACTTTTCTTCAGAACGTCTTCTAAGCCGTCCATTCGTTGAAGTGTGTGTGTGTGTGTGTGTATATTTAAATCAGATTTATTTGATGTAAATAGATTTTTTTTATAGATTTTAAATATTGTGGGATTGCTATCTGATATGCGATCTGATTGCTAAAGAATATTTTTAGCATATCAATATAAGAAGCAGTGTTATATAGACTTGCCACAAGTATACAAGGAAAGTTATGAGCCTACATGCAATATATATATCACTGTGCAGCCCACAACCCTTTGCAATAAGATTCTTGTTGAAACTTGTTCTAGGTAAGCAGCTTCTCACTGAGTTAGTTGCTGCTTTGGAATCAACCAGGAAGGATGTCTTCTGGACATGGCAGAGTGGTTCCTTTGGGCAGAAAAAATGATTCTGTCTGGAATTATTTTGAAAAACTCAACAACTTCTGGCAAAGGGTACCGAGCTAAATGTAAAGACTGCAGCCAGGAACTACAGGGCATTGTGTCAAGATTAAAATCTCACAGAGATAAATGCCAAGGTCAGCCACAGCATACAGAAGAAATTGATGACCCAGGTAAATAATTTTACTTATATTGTGTGCATTTCTCCTTTTTCATACGCAATTATATAAATTTGGTGAACAATGGAGAGCATGTGCAATAGAAATGTGAAGGCCTAAAGATATGATACTTCAACTTCATTACTTCTAAATTTGGGTAATGACTATATCACTATTATGTACAGTACTGTATCCACTCAACTGTGGGGCCTAGATGATTGTTTTTCATTTCATTCAACATTGTGTAATATATTTCATAGGTTCCATTGGAATTCAGCCCACATGGGATTCAGCCCAAAGGGATTTAGCCTAACCTAACCCAACTAACCCATTATTTTTAGTGAATTTAAAAGTGGACTGAATACTGTGTGGGCTGAATTCCAAGCCCACTTATTTCATATCCTGTTAATTATTTCCAAATAATTTAGTGGCTTGTGTGAATATGATCATTATCTAAAAAAAAAATAACTACTGTACTCAAAAGTAGCCTAAATCACACTGTATTCATTCATTTATTTATCCATTTATAAATTATGCAATATGCTAAAATTTTCTGTTTCCATTTCAGGATCTGTATCAACAGCTTCAATCCCTTCATCATCGGGTCCACTTGAATTATCTGCAAACCTGACTCAACCATTAAAAAGGTCACTATCAGACTCCTCCACAGGCGCCACTTCTGCTAAATAATTTTCATCTAAAAGAAAGTCATCAACATCTCTGGACAGATTTATCATAAAAACTTCAGCCTCTCAAAAGGAAAATCTCGACAAAGAAGTTGCAAGAATTATATTTGCTACAAATTCACCATTTCATCTTGTTCAGCATCCTCAGTTTCTCAAGATGGTTCAGAACCTGAGGCCAGGTGATATTTTTCCATCCAGAAAAGATATTGCTGATAAGTACTTGGATCTTGTGTATGAAAAGGAATATAAAAAGTGTGCAGATGACCTGAATAATGAAGCTGTATGTCTTTCAATAGATGGGTGGTCTAACATCCATAATGAGCCCACAATATGTGTCACTCTAACAACATCCACTGGTCAGATTTATTTAGTTGACACAATAGACACACCAGGGAAACCTCACATTGCTGAATATCTTCTACAACTTGTACAAAATTCGATCAAGAAGGCTGAACAAGATTTTGGTTGTCACATTGGAAGTGTTGTGACAGACAATGCAGCAAATATCACCAAAATGAGGAAACTCTTGGAGAAATCGAGTGAACCTGAGCATACCGTCCTCACATACGGCTTATACCGTTCCTTGTATACTTGTGGCAAGTCTGTATAACACTGCTCCTTATATTGATATGCTAAAAATGTCCTTTAGCAATCAGATCGCATATCAGATAGCAATCCCACAATATTTAAAATCTATAAAAATGCTGTTTAAATCAATTAAATCTGATTGAAAAAAAAGAGATTTTTATATTAAAAAAAAAAAAAAAAAAAAAATCGCCAACCCTGGAGTCCACTAACCTCATACAATAATACCTGTTAAGTCCGGCTAAAATTGTCATTTCAAAACATAAGAGTGCCTTAAAAATAGTTTCTTATTTCACTATAAAAGTTTATATTAACTTATACTGCATTGAATGAGTCAATAGTTAATATATTTGTCCTATACACAATGTTAGGTTACAAAGAAAGTAATGGCCTCCGCTAGCGGCCCCAGGGATCTGGGTGCGCACGTCCTGTGTAATAGTAGTCCTTGATATATACATATATATAATATATATATATATATATGTAAATATATACATATATATACTGTATATATATATACATATATATATATATAGATAGATAGATAGATAGATAGATATGTATGTATATATGAGAAAGTTTTAGGAAAAGGTAAGGATGTTTTTGAGCTTTTATGGTTTTGGAAAATGATTATGACAGGGTAGACAGGTAGGAACTGTGAGAGGTATTGCATATATATGGGATAGGAGGAAAGCTGTTAAGAGCAGTCAGGAATTTTTACAAGAGTAGTAGAGTCTGTGTTAGAATCAGAAATGGAGAGAGTGAGTGGTTTGAGGTAAAGGTGAGACTTCGTCAGGGATGTGTTATGTCACCTTGGCTGTTCAATTTATACATGGATGGGGTAGTGTGTAAGTTAAACCCAAGGGTAATGGGTTGGGGATTGGAGATGGTTAAAGAAAGTGGGAGATAAGCCAGCTGTTGTTTGCTGACAACACTGCGCTTGTAGCAGAATCAGAGGAGGGATTGAGAAACTTGGTGACAGAGCTTGGAAAGGTGTGCGAAAGAAGGAAGTTGGAGATAAATGTGGGTAAAAGTAAGGTGATGAGATATACAAGGGGAGAAAGTGGCAGCAATCTGGAAGTAAGTATTAAGGGCCCCATTCACGACAACGATTTTCGACCCCAACCCAGATTTCCAACCCCAACCCAGACCAAATTTTCTCGTGGATGGGCTCCAACAACCTGCATCGCAACCCCGATTTGCAGATCGTGGTTGGGGTTCGAGTCGTTCAGATTTTCCTGATATTTTGTGGGCGGAGCTTTATGTCTGTGTTGGGGTTGGAGTGGTGGATGGGTGCGGACAACCAAATCTATCACTTGGGCCCAAAATTTCGTACCGTGCGTTTGTAGCTATAGTTGTGCTTCCTAACTAAAAAAAATGGAAGCGTACAGTAAAGATTTCGTAAGAGAGATTATTGAGATATACCGTCAAGATCCATGCCTATGGAAAGTTAAAAGAACCTTATAAATTGCATCACGGGTCTCAGGAATTATTCTTCCTAGTGCTTAGAGCGATGTGAGTGAAGAAAATTTAAGGTCTTCATATGACCTCCCTGTTGCTAGGAATCGTAATACGAGACGTTCATGAGGTGTAATATTCCCCATCATCGTATCCTGTTGTTTTTTTTATGATTGGTGTTACCAAGGACAGAATTGAGTTCTAAAAATTCATCCATTCTTAAATAGTTCATATAGTCTTTTGGCTCTAGTCTCAGTTCCTCTAATAATTGATTGTGGGATAGCTTGTTTCTTTTTTGAAGCCAAGACTTAAACCACTTTGACTTTTTTTGCGCTTTCTCCCTGCCTCTAAAAAAAACAGCAATATTAAAAAGATCGTCAGAGTCGAGATCAGACATCTTATCACAGTAGAACTGCGGATCAACTGCGAAAAATTGGACAATTGGTTGTTGCAGTGAGTGGCGAAGCCGCCAACCACAACTCCAACCCCAACCATGTTCGAAATCTGGGTTGGGGCTGAAAATCGTTGTCGTGAATGGGGCCCTTTAAGGGAGAGAGACTGGAAAAAGTGGATAGTTTTATATATTTGGTTGTAAATGTGGCAGGAAAGGGAGGTGGAGGTAGAATGTAGATTAAGAGAAGCAAATAAATGCCTTGGTGGATTAAAAAGTGTAATGAGCAATAGACATTTGGGAATGGATGCTATGAGGAGATTGTATGAAGGAGTGATAGTCCCGACAGCACTGTATGGGGCAGAAACAAGGAACATAAGAGGAGAAGAGAGGAGGAGTTTGAATGTGTTTGATATGAAGTGCCTGAGAAGTATGGTAGGGGTTACTATGCTGGATAGAGTGAGAAATGAGGAGGTGAGGAAGACAACGGGGGTGGAAAGGGAGTTGGGAGATAGGGTTGATGAAAGAGTATTGGGATGGTTTGGGCACATGGAAAGAATGAATGAAGAAATATTGGTAAAAGAGGTGTGGAAGGCAGAGGTAGAAGGATAGAAGGAGTGAACTTGAGGGGTCGACCAAGGATGAGATTGATGGATGGGGTAAAAGGGGAATGTCTGTTGAGGAAGGACGGAAGAAGACAGAAGATAGGGGTGGATGGAGAATGGTTGTGTATAGATGATGATGTGATGCATGGAAGGGAGTGGGTGGGGGATGAAGGGGGTGAGGGAGTATGTGTGAAAAATAATTTGACGCAACCCGAAGGGATTTCTCCCTGTCCTCTCTTTTTCTTCATGAGGGGACGGAGAGGGGGGTTCGCCGATTTAATGAAGCGGGATTGCTGTGGATGTGCTGTGTCTTACGACACTGCTTCTGACCCAGATCAGTTGGTGAGATGCAAGGATGACCCGTCATCCAGGAGGAGCCAAGATAAGAGTGAGGGAGTGGGGTGAATGGGAGATGAGAATGTGGGGATGGAATGGATGGGAGTGGATTTTATGCCTCTGTTTTTTTGGTTACCTCCCTTGATAGGGGGAAAGAGCCTTTAGTATATGTATATGTATATGTATATGTATATATATATATATATGTATATATATAAACATATATATATATATGCATGTATGTATGTATGTATGTATGTATGTATGTATGAATGTATGTATGTATGTATGTATGTATGTATGTATGTATGTATGTATAACAAATAACACCACAGTCGGACGAAAAAAAGAGTTAAGTAAGCGAAACTATATATTTCGATTCCTAACTGCAATCCTCTTCAGTAGTACAAAGTGGAAGGAGGATGCTATCTTAAATGGCTACATCTTACAAAAGAAAGGGAACTTGGAAAAGAATAAATGTCACTACTACAACCCTATGTGACCTGAGGATGACGTGAGGTCGGGTCAAGGGGAGGGGGAGGAAACTTGTTGACAATTTGTTTGGTGATGAATAATCCTGATATTGTCTGCGGTCCATTGACCCTTGGAAATATGTATATTATACACACACACACACGTTGGTCAAAGTGGCAGCGAAGTTCGGACTCCAGAGTTATCCAAGAATTTCGAGGATCACAACGACAAGAAAGTACCTGTGTTGTATTTATAGGGAAGGTGAAAGCTCGTGGTGTAGTGGGAAGGTGATGAAAAAGGAGAAGGACAGGGATTAATGAGAAAAATGGAAGGAAATGAGGAAGGGGAAGACTGGGTCCAAGAGAGCAGACGCCATGTCAACAAACGGCGACCGGATGATAATGAAGACGAAGGGATTAGCAAAAATGTAAAGATTAGAAATATAGATAAGAGCAGTGCAATGGAAGGTGAAGATAACTATTTCCATGGATTTAATGAGGGAGGTAACGACAACCTCTCCCAACTAGTAAATTTGGAGGAGAAAGAAAAAGAAATGAATGAAAATTGGGAAGCTAAGTTTAACCAAATAAAGTTAATTACTCAAAGAGTTGATAAGCTGGAAGAATTAAAAAAGGAGAATCAAAACCTTACTAAAGAAATAGAAGAATTAGAAAGATAGTTAAGAGAAGTAAAGGAAGAGAATGAGGAGTTAAAGAGGAGTAATAAAGAGAATAAAGAGTCCATAGCAAAAGAGGTAAGTGGTTGAAAAAAAGTACAAGAGAACAACAAAAATGGATTTAGAGGTATAGTGAAACAGCAGTTAAAAGAACAAACTGAAAACACAGTTATTAAAGTGATGAGACAGAAGGAGAATATAGTAAGAGACTTAGCAGACAAAAAGAAATGTATAATTATATTAGGGATGGAAGAGAAGCACAATCTAAATAGGACTACAAGAATAAAGGAGGAAAAGGGAAAAATGAATAATATATTAGAAGTAGTTCAAGAAGATGAACCAGAAATAGGGAAACAAATAAAAGAAATGTATGGGCTCGGAAAAAAAATACAGATAAGACCAGACCAATTAAGATTAAATTCAGGTCACAAACGACAGCAGAGAATATCTTACCAAAAACAGGGAAACTAGCAAACAGTGAACAATGTAAAAGATATGGATAAAAAGAGAAATGAATAAAGAGGAAAGAAAGGATGAGAAGACAAAAAGACAAGAAGCTAAAGAAAAAAAAAAGAGAAAAGAACAGAGGCAGAAAAAGAGAAATTCTATTGGAGAGTAGTGAATATGAAAGTGAAGAAATGGTTCATAGCAAGGGAAAACAGAAGGGAAACGGAAAACACAATGGAAGTAACAGAAAATTAAAAGTGTCTTACACAAATATAGATGGCTTAATAACAGGCTTGAATGAACTGAATGATTATCTGAAGGAAAAGAACCGGACATAATGGGAATTGTAGAGACAAAATTGAAAGGTCCTCTGCCACCCAACAGTGTAGAACATGGTGCATATAATTATTGGATTAGAAACAGAGAGGTAAAACAAGGGGATGGAATTATGTTCCTGACTAAGAAGGATATAAATATGAGGAATGTCACATATGGAATGAATAGAGATGATCATGATGGAAGTGGAGGACAAGGATGGAAAGAGCAGGAAGTTTGTGGTAAATTATGTGCCTCCTAAAATGGCCTCGTGGGAAGAGAGAGAACACAAAAGTATGTTAGAAGACACAAGGATAGCACTAAATAAGATAATGGAAGATGGAGAAAGAATAGTTATAATGGGTGACTTTAATTGTAAAGAAATCTGCTGGGACGAGATGACAGTAAAGGGTGGAGACGACCTATGGGGAAATGTACTACTTGATATGATTATAGAGGATACAATGACGCAATGGATTCAAGAGAATACTAGGTATAGAAATGATGAAGAACCATCGAGACTGGACCTAATAACCACATCAGAACCTGAAATAGTGGACAGGATTGAATATAAGACACCAATAAGTAAAAGTGACCACATATTGGTTGAACTGAAACTAAATGAGGAAAAATACATGAAAAAATGAACAATATAGAAAGGGAAGATTGATGTATGAAAAAAAATTGATAAAATAAGAGAATTCTTTCAAAAAGCAGACTGGGAAAGAATACAAAAGGAGGAAACAACAGTACAAGAGAAATGGAATATTTTGACAAAATTTATAAAGAAGGAGTGGAAAAGTATGTCCCAAGACAAAAGCAAGAAAAAGAATATGTAAAATGCTGGTACAACAAAAGATGTAAGGAGTTAAAAGACAAAAGAGATAAAGCTTGGATGAAATAGAAGAAAGACAAAAGACCTGAAAAATGGAAAATATATACTAATTATAGGAATGAATATGTACAAGTGTGCAGAGAAGAAAAGAGAAAAAATGAAAAAGATGTCATAAAAAATGTAAAGATCAACCAAAACTATTTTACAGATTTGTAAACAACAAACTGAAAAACAAACAAGAATTAGAGAAACTACGACAAGAAGTTGAATACACAGAGGAAGTAGAAATGGCAGAAATTATGAACAAGCATTTTAAATCGGTGTTTACAAGGAAGAACATGCAACCTAGAGATATCGAATGGGAGGAGAACCCCCCCCCCCTATGAAAGAGATAAAAGTATCAAGGAATGAAATAATGAAACACTTGAGTAATCTTGATGTCAGAAAATCGCATGGACCAGATGAAATAGCAAACTGGATTTTGAGAGAATGCAGGAATGAACTAACAGACAAAATACATAGCCTAATAAACAGTTCATTGAAAAAAGGAAAAGTTCCAAAAGGTTGGAAAAGAGCAAATATAGTACCAATATATAAAGGGGGAAACAAGGAAGACCCTACTAACTATAGACCGGTTTCTCTAACAAGTACGATAGCAAAAATTTGTTAAAGAATTATCAAAATTAAATGGGTAAGGCATTTGGAAAAAAAAAAAAAAACCGCACTAAATCCAAGGAAATTTGGATTCAGACAAGGACGATCATGCGTCACAAACTTAATGTGTTTCTATTCAAGGCTAATAGATGTAATACAAGAAAGAAATGGATGGGCTGATTGTGCATTTCTAGACCTGAAAAAAGCTTTTGATAAGGTGCCACATAAGAAGTTGCTTAAGAAATTAGAAATTGCAGGAGGAATATAGGACTAACTGCTGAAGTGGATGG
>NC_134777.1:39880647-39885647 GCF_046742065.1 Oratosquilla oratoria | reverse complement strand
GGAAATGGAAGGAAATGAGGAAGGAGTAGACTTGGCCCAGGCAGACAGGCGAAAGGTAAACAAAAGGCCCCCCGACGACGATGAAATGTCTAATAAAAATGTAAAGATTAGAAGTATAGATAAGAGCAATACAGTAGAAAGTGATGAGAATATTTTCCAGGGATTTAAAGAGGGTGGGGGGGACACAAACCCCCCCCCGACTGACAAGACTAGAAGAGAAGGTCGATAAGATGATCGAGGACTTGGAGCGTAGGTTCGGTCATGTTAACAATATTATACGGAGAGTTGAAAAATTGGAAGAACTAGAGAAGGCGAACAAAAACTTAACTAAGGAAATTGAAGAATTAAAAAAATAGTTAAAAGAAGTAAAAGATGAGAATAAAGTCTTAAAGGAGAATAATAAGGAGAACAAGGAGGGTTGGAAAAAAATTCAAGAAAATAGCAAAGTTGCATTCACTGACATAATCAGACAGCAAATGAATGAACAAACTGAAAACTCAGTTATTAAAGTGATGAGACAGCAGGAGAATATAGTAAGAGACTTAGCAGACAAAAATAAATGTATAATTATATTAGGAATGGAAGAGAAACATAACCCAGATAGAACCACAAGAATCAAAGAGGAAAATGAAAAAGTAAGAAATTTACTAGAATTAGTTCAGGAAGATGAACCAGAAATAATGAAACAAATCGAAGAGAAATTCAGGCTAGGGAAATATAGTACAGACAAGACCAGACCAATTAAGATTAAATTCAGGTCACAAACTACGGCTGAGAATATCTTATCCAAAACAGGGAAACTAGCAACAAGTGAACAATATAAAAAGGTATGGATAAAAAGGGAAATGAATAAAGAGGAAAGAGAGGAAGAAAAACAGAAAAGACTTGAAGCAAAGGAAAAAAAATGAAATAAGAACGGAGTCAGAAAAAGAGAGATTCTATTGGAGAGTAGTGAATATGAAACTAAAGAAAGTCGACATACAAGAGAAAAACAAAAGGGAAACAGAGAACACAATGGAAGTGGCAGAAAACTAAGAGTGTCTTACACAAATATAGATGGATTAATAACAGGATTGAATGAGCTGAATGATTATTTGAAAGAAAAAGAACCAGACATAATGGGAATTGTAGAAACAAAATTATAAGGTCCACTACCACCCAACAGTGTAGGACATGATGCATATAATTATTGGATTAGAAACAGAGTGAAAAAGGAAGGGGGTGGAGCTATGTTCCTGACTAAGAAGGATATAAACGTGAAGTGTGTCACATATGGAAAGAATACAGTAGAGATGATAATGATGGAAGTAGAAGACAGAGATAAGAAGAGCAGAAAGTTTGTGATAAATTATGTGCCCCCGAAAACAGCCTCATGGGAAGAGAGTGAACATAAAAGTATGTTAGAGGACACAAAGATAACATTAAACAAGATAATGGAAGAGGGAGGAAAAATAGTTATGATGGGCGACTTTAATTGCAAAGAAATCTGCTGGGAAGAAATGACAGTAAAGGGTGGAGACGGCTCATGGGGAAACGCTCTACTTGAGATGGTTACTGACCATACAATGACACAATGGATACAGGAGAACACTAGGTATAGAAATGAAGAAGAACCATCGAGACTAGACCTAGTAATTACATCCGAACCTAGAATAGTGGACAAAATTGAATATAAAACACCAATAAGTAAAAGTGACCACATATTGATTGAACTGGAACTTAATGAAGAAAAATATATGAAAAGAAATGAACAATACAGAAAAGGAAGAATGATGTATGAAATAATAAACTTTGATAAAATAAGAGAATTCTTTCAAAAGGAAAACTGGGAAGAAATATACAAAGAAGAAACAACAGTAGAAGAGAAATGGAATATTTTGACAAAAATTTACAAAAAAGGAGTGGAAAAGTATGTTCCAAGACAAAAACAAGAAAAAGAATATGTAAAATGCTGGTACAACAAAAGTTGTAGGGAGTTAAAAGACAAAAGAGACAAAGCCTGGACCAGATGGAAAAAAGACAGAAGACCTGAAAAATGGAAAATATATACCTGTTATAGAAATGAATATGTACAAATGTGCAGAGAGGAAAAGAGAAAATATGAAAAAGATATCATAGAAAAGTGTAAAGATCAACCAAAACTATTCTACAGATTTGTAAACAATAAACTGAAAAACAAACAAGACTTGGAGAAATTAAGACAAGAGGGAGTTGAATACACTGAGGAAATGGAAATGGCGGAAATTATGAACAAACATTTTAAATCAGTGTTTACAAGGGAGAACATACATCCTGAAGAGAACGAATGGAAAGAGAAAGTCCCCCCTATGGAAGAAATAGAAGTAACAAAGAATGAAAAATTAACACACTTGAGTAATCTTGATGTCAGAAAATCGCATGGACCAGATGAAATAGCAAACTGGATTCTGAAAGAATGCAGGAATGAACTGGCAGACAAAATACATAGCATACTAAATAGTTCCTTGAAAGAAGGAAAAGTTCCAGAAGATTGGAAAAAAGCAAATATAGTACCTATATATAAAGGAGGAAATAAAGAAGAACCTACCAACTATAGACCAGTCTCTCTAACAAGTACAATAGCAAAAATTTGTGAAAGAATTATCAAAAGTAGATGGGTAAAATATTTAGAAAAACAAAAACAAAGTGTTAAATCCAAGGCAATTTGGATTCAGACAAGGACGATCATGCGTCACCAATTTAATATGTTTCTATTCAAGGCTAATAGATATAATACAAGAAAGAGATGGATGGGCGGACTGTGCATTTTTAGATCTAAAGAAAGCTTTTGACAAAGTACCACATAAGAAGTTGCTTAAGAAATTAGAAACTGAAGGAGGAATACAGGGCAAACTACTAAATTGGATGGAGGACTTTTTACAAGAAAGAAAAATGAGAGTAGTGATAAGAAACCAGCACTCAAAATGGGATGAAGTAATAAGCGGTGTTCCGCAGGGAACAGTTCTGGCCCCAATAATGTTTGCTATATATATTAATGATATGGATGAAGGAATTGAAAGCTATATGAGCTTCTTTGCAGATGATGCAAAACTACTGAAAAGAGTGAAAACTGAAGAAGATTGTGAATCACTACAGAGAGATCTAAATAAAGTACAGGAATGGAGTAGGAAGTGGGAGATGGAGTTCAACACAAAAAAGTGTAGTATAATGGAATTTGGAAAAAGCAAAAACAGAATAACAGGAGCATATAAATTGGGAGAAGAAGGAATAAAAAAAGTAGAAAATGAGAAGGACCTGGGAGTCATTGTTATGAATAATATGTCACCTGAGAAACATATAAATAAGATTTTTGGAGAAACTTATAATTTAATAAGAACAATCAAAGTGGCATTTACATACCTGGATGAAGAAATGGTGAAGAAAATCCTAATCACCCTGATAAGACCAAGATTGGAATATGCAGCAACGATATGGTCACCAATTACAAAAAAATGTATAAAAAAAACTTGAAAGAATACAAAGAGCAATTACAAAATTGGCACCAACACTCTCAAAACTATCATATGAAGAGAGACTAGAAAAACTTGAACTACAGACACTAGAGCAAAGAAGAGAGAGAGGAGATTTGATAGCTATTTACAGAATCATGAAATGCATAGAAATTACTGATAGAGAGAATCTGATAAAATGGGATGACAGAAATACAAGAGGACACGGAAAGAAAATAAAAAAAGACAGCTATAGAAGAGATTTGAAAAATAACAGCTTTCCTCACAGAGTAATAGACAGTTGGAACAAGTTAGATGAGAAAGTGGTGTGTGCAAAAACAATACATGAATTTAAAAATAGTTTAGATAAAATGAGATATGAAGACGGGATCCCACGAGCATAGCTCCCCTTCCCGTAAAATACAACTAGGTAAATACAACTAGGTAAATACACATCTCCCCTAAACGCACTAGCGGGCACGAACACACCCTCTCTCATAGTCGTTGTTTATATCCACATTACATTACATTACACATCATTATTTTTTAACTGGATCAGACTCATCACCCCGATAGCTTACATTGGCAAAGCACGCCAGCAAGAGACCTTTCTGTACATTAAAACGTCGGATACAGAGTGAGATGAAAAAAAAAATATATACAAAAAATAAACACTACAACTATGGCATTATAAATCTAGTACAGAGAACAATGGTCTAATTCACGTTTGTACAACACCGTGGGTCTCAACGAAGTGCACCGTCGGATTCTCTGTGAATATGGGGTTCCAAATGTTAACGGTTCGGTTCTCAATGGAGAAAGAAGTAATAACCATCATCATAAAATAAACACTGACACTAGTGATAAAAAAAGTTCCCGTATGACCCAAGTTTGGTGATATGTCTGGTTGAACATTTCATCAGGGATACACAAATTATTGATATAATGGTCTGTCTCTAGAAGAGACTAGACGGGAAGAGGAACAATTTCTGAAAGACAGAAAGAAGCTGAGAAAGTAAGGAGGAAAATGAAAGAAGATATGGAAAAATTATGAAGTAAACAACTAATTTGAGGGTGCAAGACGAAGAAGGAGATGGGAAGGAAGACATATGCAAAACACAAGGAGAAACAATATATTTTGTATTCGTGGGTGCATCTTCCTGGTTATAGAAATAACAGATCATAACGTTATTTGATCAGATACAACGACGAGGGCCTGAAAATGGTGGAAACCCGGGATGGACATCGGGATACATTACTCCTTCAGTGTCCATTTCCTGAGACCATCAACAACCTCACCTCTATCCTAAATGGTCTACTATGTTTCTCTCTGTCTACTTCCACTTTTAACCCACCATTTTCACGTAAGAAGGGGATACAGCCTATTTATTAGCAAGTGACCGAGACACAGTTACACTTTCACAACATAGACAGTAGTTCAAGATTTTTTTCTAGAGGTTGCTATGGGAGGGCTTAAGGACAGAGACAGAGAGAAAGATGCAGAGAAAAGAGAGACAGAGAGAGAGAGAGAGA
>NC_134777.1:39863147-39873147 GCF_046742065.1 Oratosquilla oratoria | reverse complement strand
ATGTGTCCCCGGGAGTTAGTGTTTCCAGTGATGACTCATTTCCGGAGTAGGAGGTTGGAAAGTTTAGAGAGAAATATTTTTTTATGTATATAGAAACCTCTTGCAACTAGTGGGTCTTTGGAACTGCGCTTTATCTACAAGGTAGCCTCAGACCCCGTACATTGCTATGTATTTCGCATCGGATCGTTTGCATAAAACAGAGTGTAAGGTTTCAAGATTCAACTAGATAAAATACAAATGGTAGGGTGTGGCATCTTTTACAGCCGGTCTTACTAAATATAAAACAAAACCACCTAATATTTAGTTTGTCGTATTGATCACATTGAAAACCCAACTTTATTTTTTTTCATAACTTGTTGAATGTCACCTCTGCTATTTGGACCTTTGCATTCATTTCTATCTTACGGTTGTCTATCATCTGCGAAATACATACTAACTTTCCATATTCTCAATTCCCTACAGGTCATGAATGATCATGTCGATTCCCTCTCTCCAGTCTTCTTATACCTTCATAACCCTCATTATAATCTCTTCATGTTTTACCATTTATTTTTCTAGTGCACCTCAGTGATAGTTTCTACTTTCTTTGGTTAATGCCACATTCTTGAGCCAATGTTTAGTATGAAGCAATTTGTAACTGACTACTGTGAAGCAGTGCACACAACCAACCAACTTCTTGGTGAACGCATGGTCAACCACATTTTTTCTTGAAACCGGGGGGAATATTATTATTCTGATAATAGTATGATATAATGATATGATATCATGATAATGTAATATAATGATAATGTAATATAATAGTAATTATTATTGATATTTCTAAGAGAAATAATTCCGACATCCAACCGTTTTCTTAATGTAACGTATGAACTTCGAATGATATGCATTATACAAAACGTACACCTTAGCTCTTATCTTGCCCAGGAAGAGCAGGAAAATACTTTGTCACTTTAGTTCCATGTCTCTTTCAACTCTTCTGGTTTCCCCTTTCAGTCCATGACCCCTTCGATCTACCTTGTTGTCATCGAAGTCCGCCTGTTCATCCGTTCTTGTCTTTTCATCCTGATCATCATTCTTTACACTTTCTTGCTTTTCCCGAGGTTTTGCCATTCTGTGAACAACTCTGCGCTTTTATGCCCTGACCCCGCTAACCTTGTAAAGTTCTTTCTCTGTCTGCATGACTCTCTCCCACAGTTCTCACAGTTTTTCTTCGTGATACGCACATACGTGTGTGTGTGTGCACGAGTGTGTGTGCATATTATGTGAATATGTGATTTATCATAGTCTTTGGTCACATACTAGACTTATGACTGACAGTTATTAGCTTTACGGATGAGATCTCAGAGCTCGTGTGGTCTGATCTATGGGTAATGGTGTGACCTTATACACACCACACAACCGTCCCCACCCGCAACCGCTGGCAGAGTTTGTGGAGTTTTCAGCCTGAACGAGATGTGAACATGGTACTGCAGCGTGGAGGGCCGCAGTGCTAACCACTACATCAGCCGACTGTATATATAGTGTGTGCATTTATTTAATGGTATATGCAGGAAACGAGATACGCTCAAGGTATCATGTATCTTATTCTCAAATAATCATAGTGTATGTGTATTCGTGTGTGTGCGTGTGTATGTGATTCATCCTCCCAGATGAAAGCTCAGAGCTCGTATGACCGATCTATGGGTAATATTGTGACCTTACACGCACACCCACACCCACGAGAGTTGGAGTAACAACCCGCAGCGCAGCGATACTGAAATGCTTTCAGCCCTGGGCGGGATTCAACCCCGGACCGCCGTAGTGGAAGACGAGAACTCTAACCACCGCGCCACGAGGTTGTGATTGTGTGGACGTGTGTGTGTGTTTTACCTAACTGTAGTATACAGGATAGGCTCTACACTCAAGGATCGTGCCTCTTATTCTCCAATCACCATAATTTCAAATTCATATCTAGTGCCGTAATGGGCAATATCATCATTTAGGAGCGCGTGCGCGCGTGAGTCCTTTGTGTGAGCGTGTGTTTTGCGTGTGTATTTTTGTGTGTTTTGTGTGTGTGATTTGTGTGATTTGTGTGTGTGTGTGTGTGTGTGTGTGTGTGTGTGTGTGTGTGTGTGTGTGTGTGTGTGTGTGTGTGTGTGTGTGTGTGTGTGTGTGTGTGTATGTGTGTGTGCGTATGTGTATGTGTGTGTGCTTTGTGTGTGTGTGTGCTTTGTGTGTGTGTGTGTGCTTTGTGTGTGTGTGTGCTTTGTGTGTGTGTGTGCTTTGTGTGTGTGTGTGCTTTGTGTGTGTGTGTGTGCTTTGTGTGTGTGCTTTGTGTGTGTGTGTGTGTGTGTTTGTATGTGTTTGTGTGCGTTTGTGTGAGTGTATGTATATGTGTGCTTGTGTGTGTGTGTGTGTGTGTGTGTGTGTGTGTGTGTGTGTGTGTGTGTGTGTGTGTGTGTGTGTGTGTGTGTGTGTGTGTGTGTGTGTGTTTACCTAGTTGTATTTACTTAGTTGTATTATAAGGGAAGGGGAGCTATGCTCGTGGTAACCCGTCTTTGTATCTCTCACCTTCTAGTTTGTTCTTGTGTGTGTGTGTTTATGTGTATGTGTTTGTGTATGTGTGTTTGCGTGCGTGTGCGTTTGTGTTTGTGTGTGTGTGTGTGTGTGTGTGTGTGTGTGTGTGTGTGTGTGTGTGTGTGTGTGTGTGTGTGTGTGTGTGTGTGCACTTCCTTTCCCCCACTCCCTGTGTCTATTCTATTGTTCAGTGACGTGTGTCATTCGCTTATTGTTGTGACCTCTCTTCCTTTGTCCCAGTGCACCATCGCGATCCATTCCCGCTTCTCCGGCCATTCGATTCCCCTCCTAGACCAATCATTCAGTTGCTTGTACCTCTTCCCTTAACTTCTCTTCATCCAAGTTTCTTTCAGCCATTTGGTGTGGAATTTATATATATTCTTTTGTTTTCGCTACTCCTCATGTTCTTTTTAAACCGTTTTTCTCAGAAATGTGAGGGCTTTTCTTTCCTCATCCTCCTACATTTAATTTCTATATCTATATACCAAGGGTTTTTCCCCTTAGAAGGGAGGTAGCCGCTCCCATCTATCACCTTTACCTCCCTCTCATCTTAGCTTCTCATGGATGACGGTTCATCTTTGTCTCCTACCCACTGCTCTGGGTCAGAAGCAATTCAGCAAGACATAACACATCCACAGCAAGCCAGCTACACTTAATCGGCGAACCCTCCCCCCGCTCTTCGTACCCTCATGCAAAAAAAAAAAAAAAAAAAAAAAAAATAGACGGAGAGAAATCCCTTCGGGTTGCATCCAAATGTCATTCATACAAAATCAATCCCTAATCCCCCCACCCCTACTTCCCATTCCTTCTCTCACAGTATCATCTACACACAGCCACTCTCCACTCACCCCGATCTCCTGCTTTCTCCTTTTCCTTGCTCAACAGACATTACCCTCTCGTTCAATACCCTTTTCACCCCATCCGTCCATCTCATCCTCGGTCATCAAGTTCACTCCCTCCACCTCTGCCTTCCACACCTCTTTTACTAATCTTTCTTCACTCATTCTTTCCATATATCCAAAACATCCCAATACTCTTTCATCAGTCTTATCTGCCATCTCCTTTTCCACCCCAGCTCTCCTTATCTCCTAGCGTCTTACTTTATCCAACCTTGTAACCCCTACCACATTTCTCAGACGTTTCATCTTAAACACATTCAAACTTTGCCTCTGTGCCTCTCTCAAATTCTAAGTCTCTACACCCTATTGTTCCGTCGGCATAATCATCCCTTTATATAGTCTCCACTTTACATTCATTCCCAAATGCCAATTTCTCATTACACTTTTTAATCCCCCCAAGGCTTTATTTGCCACTCTCAGTCTATAATTTACTTCCACCTCCACTCCTCCCTTTCCTGCCACATGCGACCTTAAATACCTAAAACTATCCACTTCCTCCAACCTCCTTTAAGACTTACTTTCAACTCTCTGCCATCCTCTCCCCTTGTACATCTCATCACCTTAATTTTACCAACATTTACATTCAATTTTTTCCTATCGTATACCCTCCTAAACTCCATCACTAACTCCCTTAATCCTACCTTTAACCCTGCCACAATTGCATTGTCGTCAACAAACAACAAGTGGTTCACCTCCCACTTTCCTCCATTTTTTAACCATCTCCAGTCCCCTGCCTATTACCGTCGCCTTTACCTCCCGCACCACCCCATCCATGTACACATTGAACAGCCATAGCGACATGACTCATGCCTGACGCAGTCTCACCTTTACCTCACACCGCTCTCTCTCTTCATTTCTAATTCTAACACAGGCTCTACTACTGTCGTGAAAACTCTTAACATCTTTCCCTTAATCCCATATATCCGCAAAACCTCCCACAGTGCCCTTCTGTCTACCCTATCATGAGCATTTTCCAAATCTATAAAGACCTTTGCTAAAGTTTTCTCACATTTCTGCCTTACCACAGAAATCTGATCTACGCAACCCCTACGTTTCCTAAACTCACACTGTTCCTCACCTATTACTCTCTCTGTTCCTCTTCTAATTATCTCAGTTAAAACCCCTTCATGTGCATTTCCAACTACGCTCAACAATTTGACCCCTGAAACTTCTACTCACATTTGTCCCCTTTTCCCTTGTAAAGCGGAACTATACAGACATTCCACCAGTCCTCTGGTACTCTACCCTACCTTAGACACAAATTAAACCTCACTAGCCAGTCATTATTACTGTATCTCCCTTCTTCAGACACTCAGGATGACACCCATCTAACCCAGGTGCCTTACCTGCTCTCATCATTTTGATAACTAATTACATCTTATCTTTTCTTATTTTTCTTCTATTTTCTTCAGCTATCACCGTCCTTTTCTTAGCGCTTCTCACTGCTTTCACCAATCCATCCCTATCCTCCTCCACATTTAACAGCTCTCTAAAATACTCCGCCCATCTTCCCCTTCCGTTAAGATCTGTCCATCTACGCCTTTTACCTTTTCTTCTCTACTTGACTCACCTCTCCTTCTCTTAGCTTCCTCCCAAAACATCTTTTTATTACTTTCAAAATTTTCTATCATACTCCTTCCCAATTTTATATTTGCTCTCCTTTTTGCCTCCTTAATACTTAATCTCTCATCCTACTTTGCAACCAGCCCCTGAACGCTCGCTTCTTCTCTTCTATCACCTTCATTTCATCATCCTACCATTTCATCATCCTACCTGCTTTCACCAATCCATCCCTATCCTCCTCCACATTTAACAGCTCTCTAAAATACTCCGCCCATCTTCCCCTTCCGTTAAGATCTGTCCATCTACGCCTTTTACCTTTTCTTCTCTACTTGACTCACCTCTCCTTCTCTTAGCTTCCTCCCAAAACATCTTTTTATTACTTTCAAAATTTTCTATCATACTCCTTCCCAATTTTATATTTGCTCTCCTTTTTGCCTCCTTAATACTTAATCTCTCATCCTACTTTGCAACCAGCCCCTGAACGCTCGCTTCTTCTCTTCTATCACCTTCATTTCATCATCCTACCATTCACTACTCTTCCTTCTATTCCCTCCTATCCTTCTTGTTCCACATACCATCTTTGCACACCTTGTCACTTCCTCTTGAAACACTCCCATTTCTCCATCACTCCTGCATTTGCTCTATCATTCACCACCTCCCACACTTATCTCAGCTTCTTGTACTCCTGTTCCTTTTCCTTCTCATTTAAACAGTTTACTCTAAGTACCTCTCTACATCCTGCCCTTTTCTTTTTTCTCCAGCTATCCTCCACTCTCAACTTAAATTCCACCAAATATTTTTTTGATATTCCCCCACTCTCTCCCCTAAGAACATAGATGTCCAGAATTCTTCCCACTCTTTTCCTGGATACTACTACATAGTCCATTAATGCCTTATCACTCACCCTTTCATCCACCACTCTCTGTCATGGGTATTTATGCTTGACCTTCCTAAGCATTGTGTTAACTATCATCAACTCTCTTTCGACACGAGTGGGATGACCCGGTGCCAGTATTCTTTCTTTTCTCTACCATAGGGGATAGAGGCGAAAATGGAAATATATACTCAGAGAAGTGACACAGGGTTACATAATAGAGGGACAGTCGCAGTTCAATAAAGTAGCATACTTTCTCTATAAGTAGAGACTTCATGTAACATGGACAAAATTATATGTGGCTGTAGTCTGTAGGGGCGCCCCGTATAACCGCTAAAGTGTCGGCTTCATACTACTACGCAAATTATATTGCACAATAACATGCAGCCAATACACAAAACTTAATTTCCGTATTTTCACACACACACACACACACACACACACACACACACACACACACACACACACACACACACACACACACACACACACACACACACACACACACACACAGACACACACACGCGCGCGCGTGTATTCACCTTGGTCTTTCGATCACGAGTCCAACACGTGATCCAAAGACCAAGGTGAATACACACACACACACGCGGGCGCGCGCGCACCCACACAATCAAGTTCCTTCCATCGGGATCTCTTGTGCTCCCAGTTCGACTTGAGTAACATTGACCTGACCACAAAGTTATGATTCGAAATCTCCATCTCATCCATAAGGGTTGTGCGTTTCCATCAGATTTGTCATTGCAGCTCTTTATTGTTTTAAAACACACATTTTAGCAGAAACTTTTTGGGCTTTGTTCCCATTTATCTTAAATATGTATTCACAAGATGCCTTCTTAGCCTCCAGAAATCCACCAACTTGTTGACTTTGTTCTAAAAAGTAAGGATGGACAAGTGCAGTATCTCCTAACATCTTTATCGCATTGATATAGGGTGGCTAAATAATAGTACATGAATCACTATATAATTGTATCAATCATAAATATGATAAAGCACCACAATAACAATACGTGCGTACAGTAAGGAGGCGGAGTAACAACTGTACGCCAAGAGTGGCTTCGCGCGAAACATATAGAGTTCGCTCGGTTCTCCTTACAGAATTGCAAATAATTGATACAATGGCAATACAATTAATATACAACAAAATCTATGATAATTATGTAATGGGAAAACACAAACACAATTGAACAATTTAGAAGTATAATACACAAACATAACTTTACGATGCTACAACGCGGTACGTATATATAATGTACACAATGGTAAGATACAATCACATCACTCGGTCACCACCATTCGGGGACCCATCGAGCAAACAAAATAAATGAACGACCGAGGCAAAACCAAATCAAAAGGATGACCTACTCCACGCAAACCATAGTGCACATGCAAAAAGCAAAAAAAAAAAAAAGTATACATGAAATCACCCTAGACAATACAACATACACAGATATCTGCACTAGATAATAACATAATTGAATATATACATATAAATAAGTACTGGCGTCAGTAAAAACAAGAGACGAAAGACAAGAATTACCGGACGTCTGGGACATTACACTTAATAGCTAATCAATAGTTATACATTACACCTAAGAAATTATCACAAAAATGGTAAAAATTACCAAGAATACAACATAAGAATTACATAAGAAATGAGAAAATTTTTAAACATTAACAAAAAAGATAATACAAGACACTATAGATAACATCATAAGCAATGCACAAATACAGAGATTAAGGCATAGGACCCCTTGAACGGAGATTATAATTGTGAGGGGTAGGTACAGAAAACATAATGTGTACAGTGGGCCTTGGGGGAGGCCGTGCAAATGCAGGGATAGGCACCCTTGTTACCTTAAGTCTATCAGCGTGCAACACTTCACTCAGTCCCTGGGAAGGATCAAAGACCCTGAACTTATTGGGATGCAACTTTTCAGTAACCAAAAGGGAACCTGTAAACCTACAGTTGAATTCAGATTGGTGGTCAGGCATGCTTTTACAAACATGATCACCAATGCATATGTTAACAGGCGCATCCCGGCTATCCTGGTGTTTCAACATTTTGGACTTGGAATCATAATTTTTTCTCTTACGGAATTATAAAACCTATGTAATGTGTGGCACGAGTTGACTATAATCATCAAAATTATAGAAGGAAGAGTAGGACTGTCTAACATATCACATGGGAGTCGTTTTTTCCACTCCATAGATGACGTAATGAAGCGGCTTACCTATGGAAACATTAATTGTGCTATTAATGCAAGCACTGACATGCAGAAGCTAATCCTCCTAAGATTCATGGAGACTACTAGCAACGTGCCTGAGAATATTAAAAATCTTCCTATTCGTCTGCTCTACTAGACCATTATATGCAGGATGGTAAAGAGTCACAAATGTTCGCTAACACTTCATTCATTAATCCAGTCCCATTGTCACTAAGGAGCACTGAAGGAGTAGTGTATGGACAAAGAAACATGTGAAATCAAAGCATGGGCAACTACTGGAGCTGACTTGCTACATAAGGGAGCCAATATTACAGAGCGACTAAAGTGGTTCACACACACAAGGACATACACAGGCAATTGTAAAAGGTTCATAGGGGCAGTGTGCATAGAACCTTTGTTCTGGGCACGAGAGCTACACTGGGTTACATGAGAGGTAATGTCCAGACGCATTTTAGGCCAAAAATATTTCTTGCGAGCCATAGCCAGAGATTTTTCACGACCTGGGTGACCAGCCTGAGGGGCATCATGAACAAGAGATAGAACAACAGGGACTAGAGACTCAGGGATCACTAACTGTGCCACATCCTGCTCAAACACCTCCACATTACGAATGAAAACATTGTTATGTAAAGAAAATTGGGACAGAGGTATAGGTAAATCAGGTAAGATAGTATCATCACTAGATTTCAAAGCATAAATGGCAGCAGATCAAACAGGGTCCTTACGCTGAGCTTTGACCAGATCCTTCAGGGAGAAGTTGTCAATCACTTTAACTGCAGCTACATGTATATTACGTGAGAGTGCATCAGTAACATTGTTTGCACTTCCTGGAATATGCTTAAGGGTCGGGTTAAACTCTCCAGTTGTAAAGAACCATCTGGCTAGACGGCCTGAAAGATTTTTGCCCTTGAAAAGCTGTGTGCCAGCAGTGTGGTCAGTGTAGATTCTAACATGATACCCAAAAATTACATCTCGAAAAATGCTTTAAAGCCCACCCCACTGCCATTGCCTCTTAATGTGTAACAGAGTAACAAGACTCAGGCTTGGTAAGAATGCGACTCGCATATGCAATAACATGGGGTTTACATCCATCTACTTGCTGCATAAGTACAGCTCCAATACCTGTACCAGAAGTACAAACAGCAAAGGCAAGACTATAATCTAAGACCTCGAAAGCGATTTCTAGGCCTAGGCCTATGCACGCATATAGTTAAGGGTGCCCATTCGGGATGTAAAGACTCAGCTAACTTAAAGCACAATTGAAAATTATCACCTACAGCGATATCAGAAATTATTTTGAGATTAGCTCTAAAAGTAGCATAATTATAGTGCAATGTTTTGGAGCAAGACAAGAGGCTGACATCATTTCAGCTGCCAATGAGTTTGGCACAAGTTTAGATTTTCCCAGACTCAGTAGTTACATTAGTGTTGACTATACTATTCTTGCACTTGCAAATAAAATCTGCAGCCTTATACTAGGGATCCTGAGCCGAAAACTTATCTCTAGAAGGGTTCTGGTGCAAAAGGGTAAATGTATGAACCATCGTCTGAGATGAAGTTTGGAGACTAATAAACGAAGAAAATTTACTCCTAGTAGGCATATTTAAAGTAGAGCAAGGTAACTGTAATCTACTCCTTAATACCATTAAAAAAAAAAGAAAAAAAAAGAAATTTTAATACATACATTAATCAGTGTCACCGCTTAGAAAAACACATAACCCATTAGGGAAAACTTGGGCAAGCGACAGAAGTCACTCCTGTCTGAAAAGATTACAATAATATACATTTTCTATGACTCACAACAGAGTAAAACGGTACCGCAAAGGGTAACTATAAAAAAAAAAAAAAAAAAAAAAATGAGC
>NC_134777.1:39845647-39858147 GCF_046742065.1 Oratosquilla oratoria | reverse complement strand
GGGTTTAATATTTTATTCTTTTCCAAGTGCTTGATCCATTTGTTTCTGATAATTTTTTCGCATATTTTTGCTACTATACTGTGTGTGTGTGTGTGTGTGTGTGTGTGTGTGTGTGTGTGTGTGTGTGTGTGTGTGTGTGTGTGTGTGTGTGTGTGTGTGTGTGTGTGTGTGTGTGTGTGTGTGTGTGAATGTGTGTGCATTGATTCATATGGGTATGGATCACTGATATTACTTCTTGTGTAATGTCCAAGAAATATAACTACGTACAGTAAGTGTATAACTGATGTAACTGGGGATATTCCTACTTTTGTTTGTTATTATGTGAAAAAACTGCCTTGAACTAAAGGGTGTTTCATTTCGGCAGAAAGCTGGGAGGAGTAGCAACACCCGGCAGCGCTCATTAATAATAAGAGAAACGGTTCCTCGTTTCATCCCCAGCTCAAAGTGTGAGAAGAAAGCTCTTGCTCCTCCATTCGTTTTCCTCGACTCTGGAGACTTTTGTTTCTATCTGTTTTGCTTAGAAACTAGTTCCTATTCTCATCTTTGCTGGAGTTGGGGGAACATCAGTCTTGGGTTTAATATGTAAAGCTGATTGGATTAATTGGCTGGACTTCTAACCATTAAATCAATAGTAAAAAAAAAAAAAAAAAAAAAAAAAATCATCTTTAACTTTTAAATTTGGGCATTAGATTTCCCCACACAGACTCTATTCATATTCTGCTATGGTCTCTATTGGTATGTACATTGACTTACTGAGAAATACCATTAAATTCATTCTTCCCGAAGAGTTTATATCTGTACGATATATACATATACTAAAGAAACTCCTGCATTGGCCATATTTCCTATCCTGAAATATTCATGACCCCAATTTACGTGATCTAAGGAGACATTCACCTTCGTCCTTTCAACTATTCACAGTAGATCTGCTCTCGGTTATCATAAGTCATTTCTCAGACTAATTGTTCTTTTGTTGATGAACGAAAGGAAGGGAAGGCAGAGGGGATGACAGATGGAGAGGTAAGTTGAAAGAGAAACTGCGATAGAGTTCTGGAGTTGGGGTGAAGAAGGCTGGAGGTGGTGGGAGATGGAGAATAAAAGCGGGAAGTTTGAGACGGGGACAGGAGACAAGAGAGGGAACACTAACTCAGCAGATCTGTACGCGCAACACTCTTCTGGGACATACCAGCAGCTGTTTTGTAAACAGCCGATGTACATCTCACATAATCATGACAATATCTTTATATACATAATTTTTTTTCCAATTGCCACTATCCTCAATAAGAAATATATGTATGTATGTAAATATATATATATATATATATACATATATATATATATATATATATATATATATATATATATATATATATATGCTAATAAGAACACGGGTACGTGTGTTCACTTATGCAAAGTAGACCACTTGGAAAAAAGAAACTAACGAAGCAGAGCGCTTTCGTATATTACATCTTCAGTGCAACAAGTACATAGTGATAGGAATGCATAGAAAATATATACATGATACAAAGGAACAAGGACAGTTTGAATAAGCGTAGCGACCAATTACCCCCTGGAGAGCGGAAGGTCATTGTCAATTATCTTAAGATGGTGGGGCGACATCAGGTCACAGTCGCCAGGGTCACTGTTTCTACTAATGATATAGGGCGACATTAGGTAAATTCGTTGGGTTACATTTTACCTGATATTATCTTACTAATTTCTTGACAAATGAAATTATCAAGTTTGTATAAGCCTTTATGTAGGTTGGTATTTTGATTACTGGTGGTATGAATCAAACTGCACTCTATTAAATTTCTTGCTATTATGTTGTTGGTATAATAGATTGCCTGGGCATTACCCCAATCAACTGGATGATTATTTAATTCAATATGCTTGAATATACCACTAGAATGATTGCCATCCCTAACATTTTTCTTGTGTTGTTCAATTCTAATGTTTAAGGGTTTGGCAGTTTGACCTATGTAAAATTGATTACACATTTTGCAAGGAATTTTATAAATGCATCCTTTTTTAATTTCAATACTATTGTTGATGAGTTTATGTTTTACTGTACTATCATGTTTAAAAACTACCTTTACGTTAAATATTTTTAATAATTCTGTGATACTTAAATTTTTTTCTTGAAATGGTAAAATTAAAACATTATGATAATTGAAAGGTGATTTAGGCTGAGGAGTTAAGAATGATTTCCTTGCAAAATTGTAAGCAATATCAAGGAATTGCTTAGGGTATTTTAATTCTAGCCCAATGTTAAAAACATTTCTGATTTCTTCATCAATAAATTCAGGACTACAAATACGAAAAGCTCTTAAATACATTGAGGCAAATACTGTACGTTTAATATTATTTGGATGAGAATAATAATAATGAATATATGAACTTACATTGGTTGGTTTACGATATACTTTAAATTTAAGGCTATTGTCATGACGTAGGATAGTGCAATCTAAGAAAGGTAAGGTACAATTTTTTTTTTTTTTTTTTAACATTGGGCTAGAATTAAAATACCCTAAGCAATTCCTTGATATTGCTTACAATTTTGACCTTCCGCTCTCCAGGGGGTAATTGGTCGCTACGCTTATTCAAACTGTCCTTGTTCCTTTGTATCATGTATATATTTTCTATGCATTCCTATCACTATGTACTTGTTGCACTGAAGATGTAATATACGAAAGCGCTCTGCTTCGTTAGTTTCTTTTTTCCAAGTGGTCTACTTTGCATATATATATATATATATATATATATATATATATATATAATAAAAACACTAGGAACGTGTGTTTTATAAATGCAAGGTAACCACTTTAGAAAATAAACAAACGGAGCAGAGCGCTTTCATATATTACATCATCAGTGTAAATTACAAAGAAAGAGGGTACAACAAACATATTATAGTATGACAAGAGCATAAGGAATTACACTAGGAGAAATGGTGGACGAATTGTCCGGGCGTGGGTCACACGTCTAGCATTCTTATATTTGGTAATTGTTGGTTATTTTCTTACAGATAAGATTCTCTATTTTATACAATCCTAAGTTAAGGTTGAAGTTGTTATCATTTGTAAATTTAATTAGACAACTTTCAATTAAATTTCTTTCGACAATGTTATTGTTGAAAGTAATCATTCTAGCGTGCACAAAGTTTTGTAATTGGGACCTCAAACTTTAAATAAATCATATTTAGTGGACGCCTGACTGTTCTATTTACTAGTGAACAAAATCATCAGGTGTTGGGCAAAACCAAAGTTGTAAAGTACTATGGCGGACACCCGCACCTGGCCTATGATATATCAGAACTAAGCCAATATACATTTCCTTGTCGCTGCACGAATAAAATTTTGTATAAAACAACAAATGCAAAAGAATTTACACACACACACACACACACACACACACACACACACACACACACACACTTCAACGAACGGACGGCTTAGAAGACGTTCTGAAGAAAATTGAAGTTTCGTGGATCTCAACGCAAAGAGAAGTGCCTATTGTATTTACAGGGTAGGGGGAAATTGCTCGTGGGGTAGTAGGAAAGTAAGGAAAGAGGAGAAGGGGAGGGATTGCTGAGGGAAATGGAAGGAAATGAGGAAGGAGAGGACTTAGCCCAGGCAGACAGGCGAAAGGTAAACAAACGGCCCCCCGACCAGCTGAGCGACGATGAAATGTCTAATAAAAATGTAAAGATTAGAAATATAGATAAGAGCAATACAGTAGAAAGTGATGAGAATATTTTCCAGGGATTTAAAGAGGGTGGGGGGGACACAAACCCCACCCGACTGACAATACTAGAAGAGAAGGTCGATAAGATGATCGAGGACTTGGAGCGTAGGTTCGGTCATGTTAACAACATTATACGGAGAGTTGAAAAATTGGAAGAATTAGAGAAGGCGAACAAAAACTTAACTAAGGAAATTGAAGAATTAAAAAAACAGTTAAAAGAAGTAAAATATGAGAATAAAGTCTTAAAGGAGAATAATAAGGAGAACAAGGAGTGTTGGAAAAAATCCAAGAAAATAGCAAAGTTGCATTCACTGACATAATCAGACAGCAAATGAATGAACAAACTGAAGACTCAGTTATTAAAGTGATGAGACAGAAGGAGAATATAGTAAGAGACTTAGCAGACAGAAAGAAATGTATAATTATATTAGGAATGGAAGAGAAACATAACCCAGATAGAACCACAAGAATCAAAGAGGAAAATATAAAAGTAAGAAATTTACTAGAATTAGTTCAGGAAGATGAACCAGAAATAATGAAACAAATCGAAGAGAAATTCAGGCTCGGGAAATATAGTACAGACAAGACCAGACCAATTAAGATTAAATTCAGGTCACAAACTACGGCTGAGAATATCTTATCCAAAACAGTGAAACTAGCAACAAGTGAACAATATAAAAAGGTATGGATAAAAAGGGAAATGAATAAAGAGGAAAGAGAGGAAGAAAAACAGAAAAGACTTGAAGCTAAGGAAAAAAACGAGATAAGAACGGAGTCAGAGAAAGAGAGATTCTATTGGAGAGTAGTGAATATGAAACTAAAGAAAGTCGACATACAAGAGAAAAACAAAAGGGAAACAGAGAACACAATGAAAGTGGCAGAAAACTAAGAGTGTCTTACACAAATATAGATGGATTAATAACAGGATTGAATGAGCTGAATGATTATTTGAAAGAAAAAGAACCAGACATAATGGGAATTGTAGAAACAAAATTAAAAGGTCCACTACCACCCAACAGTGTAGGACATGATGCATATAATTATTGGATTAGAAACAGAGTGAAAAAGGAAGGGGGTGGAGTTATGTTCCTGACTAAGAAGGATATAAACGTGAAGTGTGTCACATATGGAAAGAATACAGTAGAGATGATAATGATGGAAGTAGAAGACACAGATAAGAAGAGCAGAAAGTTTGTGATAAATTATGTGCCCCGAAAACAGCCTCATGGGAAGAGAGTGAACATAAAAGTATGTTAGAGGACACAAAGATAACATTAAACAAGATAATGAAAGAGGGAGGAAAAATAGTTATGATGGGCGACTTTAATTGCAAAGAAATCTGCTGGGAAGAAATGACAGTAAAGGGTGGAGACGGCTCATGGGGAAACGCTCTACTTGAGATGGTTACTGACCATACAATGACACAATGGATACAGGAGAACACTAGGTATAGAAATGAAGAAGAGCCATCGAAACTAGACCTAATAATTACATCCGAACCTAGAATAGTGGACAAAATTGAATATAAAACACCAATAAGTAAAAGTGACCACATATTGATTGAACTGGAACTTAATGAAGAAAAATATATGAAAAGAAATGAACAATATAGAAAAGGAAGAATGATGTATGAAAAAACAAACTTTGATAAAATAAGAGAATTCTTTCAAAAGGAAAACTGGGAAGAAATATACAAAGAAGAAACAACAGTAGAAGAGAAATGGAATATTTTGACAAAAATTTACAAAAAAGGAGTGGAAAAGTATGTCCCAAGACAAAAACAAGAATAAGAATATGTAAAATGCTGGTACAACAAAAGTTGTAGGGAGTTAAAAGACAAAAGAGACAAAGCCTGGACCAGATGGAAAAAAGACAGAAGACCTGAAAAATGGAAAATATATACCTGTTATAGAAATGAATATGTACAAACGTGCAGAGAGGAAAAGAGAAAATATGAAAAAGATATCATAGAAAAGTGTAAAGATCAACCAAAACTATTCTACAGATTTGTAAACAATAAACTGAAAAACAAACAAGACTTGGAGAAATTAAGACAGGAGGGAGTTGAATACACTGAGGAAATGGAAATGGCGGAAATTATGAACAAACATTTAAAATCAGTGTTTACAAGGGAGAACATACAACCTGAAGAGAACGATTGGAAAGAAAAAGTCCCCCCTATGAAAGAAATAGAAGTAACAAAGAATGAAATATTGAAACACTTGAGTAATCTTGATGTCAGAAAATCGCATGGACCAGATGAAATAGCAAACTGGATTTTGAAAGAATGCAGGAATGAACTGGCAGACAAAATACATACCATACTAAATAGGTCCTTGAAAGAAGGAAAAGTTCCAGAAGATTGGAAAAAAGCAAATATAGTACCTATGTATAAAGGAGGAAATAAAGAACCTACCAACTATAGACCAGTCTCTCTAACAAGTACAATAGCAAAAATTTGTGAAAGAATTATCAAAAGTAGATGGGTAAAATATTTAGAAAAAAACAAAGTGTTAAATCCAAGGCAATTTGGATTCAGACACGGACGATCATGCGTCACCAATTTAATATGTTTCTATTCAAGGCTAATAGATATAATACAAGAAAGAGATGGATGGGCGGACTGTGCATTTCTAGACCTAAAGAAAGCTTTTGACAAAGTACCACATAAGAAGTTGCTTAAGAAATTAGAAACTGAAGGAGGAATACAGGGCAAACTACTAAATTGGATGGAAGACTTTTTGCAAGAAAGAAAAATGAGAGTAGTGATAAGAAACCAGCACTCAAAATGGGATGAAGTAATAAGCGGTGTTCCGCAGGGAACAGTTCTGGCCCCAATAATGTTTGCTATATATATTAATGATATGGATGAAGGAATTGAAAGCTATATGAGCTTCTTTGCAGATGATGCAAAACTACTGAAAAGAGTGAAAACTGAAGAAGATTGTGAATCACTACAGAGAGATCTAAATAAAGTACAGGAATGGAGTAGGAAGTGGGAGATGGAGTTCAATACAAAAAAGTGTAGTATAATGGAATTTGGAAAAAGCAAAAACAGAATAACAAGAGCATATAAATTGGGAGAAGAAGGAATAAAAAAAGTAGAAAATGAGAAGGACCTGGGAGTCATTGTTATGAATAATATGTCACCTGAGAAACATATAAATAAGATTTTTGGAGAAACTTATAATTTAATAAGAACAATCAAAGATGCATTTACATACCTGGATGAAGAAATGGTGAAGAAAATCCTAATCACCCTGATAAGACCAAGATTGGAATATGCAGCAACGATATGGTCACCAAGTACAAAAAAATGTATAAAAAAAACTTGAAAGAATACAAAGAGCAATTACAAAATTGGCACCAACACTCTCAAAACTATCATATGAAGAGAGACTAGAAAAACTTGAACTACAGACACTAGAGCAAAGAAGAGAGAGAGGAGATTTGATAGCTATTTACAGAATCATGAAAGGCATAGAAATTACTGATAGAGAGAAGCTGATAAAATGGGATGACAGAAATACTAGAGGACACGGAAAGAAAATAAAAAAAGACAGCTATAGAAGAGATTTGAAAAAGAACAGCTTTCCTCACAGAGTAATAGACAGTTGGAACAAGTTAGATGAGAAAGTGGTGTGTGCAAAAACAATACATGAATTTAAAGATAGTTTAGATAAAATGAGATATGAAGACGGGACCCCACGAGCATAGCTCCCCTTCCCGTAAAATACAACTAGGTAAATATAACTAGGTAAACACACACACACACACACACACACACACACACACACACACACACACACAATATATATATATATATATATATATATGTATATATATATATATATGTATATATATATATATATATATATATACATATATAAAATAATCAACAACGAAAGATATATTTGTATAAATCTGATATACTATGGATCAGATTTGGGTGATCGAAGTTACTAATGGAGACTGGCGTAACCCTTTTATTCTTGGGCTCATCCGTAGCTGAGGAAAGTCTTCTACCCTTATCCAGAAAAATAATAATAACAAGAATGATATCGAATCAAACAAATTAACAAGTAAATAAATAAATTGGTAGGTAAATAAACGAGTAGCTAGATAAATGAGTATATAGATAAATAGGTAAATACATAGAGAGATAAATAAACACACGGATCGACAGACACATAGATTGATAGAGACATAGATAAAGAAATGAATGAACAAAAAGACAGATAAATAGATGAAAAAAATAATAAAACATAAATTAATACATAAATAAATTAATAGATCAATAAACAATAAATTATTAGATGAATAAATAAATAAGTAAACAAATAGATAAACAAATAAATCTATATCAATAAAACCCAATGTACGGTATGTCTGTATGTGCGCCCGCTTTTTTTTTTAACATTGCAACCAATGCACTTACCTGGATATGTTATACTATTTTGAAATCAGGGTGATCCCCAGAGTTCAAAAATATAATTTTTGACAATACTCAATTAACTGAATGGGAACCTTGACTTGACAGAACAGGATTTCTTAAGAGGTTTCTGAGGAACCCCAGTTCTTAAGGAATCCCGGATCCAAAGGAGCCAAGGCCATCTAAGGAATCCCGGCTCCAAAGTATCCCTGGTTCCTAAGGAACCCCGGCTCCAAAGGAACGCCGGCTCCAAATGAACCCCGGCTCCTAAGGAACCTCGGCTCCAAAGGAACCCCGGCACCTAAGGAACCCCGGCTCCAAAGGAACCCCGGCACCTAAGGAACCCCGGCTCCAATGTAACTCCGGCTCCTAAGTAACCCCGGCACCAAAGTAACCCCGGCTCCAAAGTAACCCCGGCTCCTAAGGAACCCCGGCTCCTAAGGAATCCCGGTTCCTAAGCAACCCCGGCTCCTAAGCAACCTCGAATCCTATGGAACCCCGGCTCCTAAGAAACCCCAGCTCCTAAGAAACCCGGCTCCTAAGGAATCCGGGTTCCTAAGGAACCCCGGCTTCTAAGAAATTCTGGCTCCTAAGGAACCCCGACTCCCTACACCCAAGGAACCCCGGTTCCTAAGAAACCCCGGCTTCTAAAGAATATCGTTTCCTAAGGAACCCCGGCTTCTAAGAAATCCCGACTCCTAAGGAACCCCACCTCCTAAGGAACCCCTACTCCTAAGGAACCCTGACTCCTAAGGAACCCTGGCTCCTAAGGAACCCCTGCTCCTAAGGAAATCGGATTTCTAAGGAACCCCAGTTCCTAAGGAACTCCGGCTCCTAAATTAGTTTTCTAATGTCTATCAACAAAGGTCAAGGCTAATCACTGAATTTGGCCTTTTAGTTTACCTCTGGAAAACTAAGCGCGTACGCGCATGTGTGATCGTGTGCATGTGCGTATATAAACATGAAATCATGCAAGCGAGCGAAGTCACAGTGTTCGGTAAGAAGTGACGCCGACCGTTGACCCGATGCCCAACCAAAAGGATTTTCCTTCCCACGCAAAATATTTTCCTGTTCCTCATAGACCAGGTTGGTTACCTTTAACAGTCAACCTTCTCAAAGGCCCTATATGCATTAAATATCTACTGACAATGTTTCAAATAATGTGAATAACACTAACCACTTTTTGAAGAACCCTAAAGATCCTAGAGAGATGAACGGAATCTGGCTGATGTCGAAAGGACGCGAAAGGTGGTTCTCTTTGTATTCTGTCTTAGTTTTCGTCAAGTAAGATTCTTCTTTATTTCCCTATGTGTCTTTCTGGCCCTGAATCAAGTTTCAAAAATCCCCCCACCCCTACCCCCAAGTGTTGCTTCTGGATTCTCCACAACATCAGTTTGTCCAGCTCTGCCAAAATCTGTCAGAGTCTATTAGAATCTGTCATTCAGTCAGACTCTGTTGCAGTCTATGAGAATCTGTCCGACCTTATTAGTCTTTCAGTGTCTGCCAAAGTCTGTTGGAAACTACCCAAGTCTAGGAGTTTATCGGAATCTGTAGAACTCTCACGTTCTCCTCCAATGTCTCGACGATTTAATCTTAGAGGCATCTCTTTCGGTTTCTCGGGGGAAAATTTACGAGAGTTTGGAAGACGCTTGATCATTACTGGACGATTCCTATTAATTTTTACATTTAGATAGAACCGCTCACACACACACACGCACACACACACACACACACACACACACACACACACACACACACACACACACACACACACACACACACACACACACACACACACACACATATATATATATATATATATATATATATGTATATATATATATATATATATGTATATATATATATATATATATATATATATATATATATATATATATATATATTATTAAAGGAGGGGAGCAGGTTCTCAGTAATACACGTGGAGTTAAAAACGACAGCATTGTTGTAGTTATTCAGTTTTTTCTTTGTATTCTCGATTTTCCTGATTAGAGATTTTCTTATTTTTGATTTCTTCTTCCACCATCTTCTTACGGAAGTCCTGAGTGAGATGGCTTTGCTGTACTGCTCGATCGTGTATAGACACGCCTTAAAAGTCGTACATGCATACTGTTACCGGTCAGCACCTGAGGTACCACATTTGTGTTCTTGTTTTCAGTTTGCTTTATAGGATCACCCACGGCTCACCCGGAAGGGGACTTGGAGTAGCCGCAGAATTGAGAAGAACAATGGCACGATTTCAGGAAACCTGACGTCATTTGGATCCATGGAAATAAGGTAAGTGACTTTGCCAGTGACAGAGCACGTGTGTATTCGCTTAAATGCAATACATTTTCTATATGGCAAGAACTATATTCTTACAGTCCCGTTTCTGGTCAAAGATAACTTTGAATTTGCTTACGTTGCCTGACTGCAATTTTTCTTCTTCCAGAAAGAAGGGGCTTCAGGATCAGATGGGCTTCATGGAAAATAAGGTCAGTGACTTTGTCTACGTGAGAGCATGCCTGTATTTACATAACTGCAGTATAGAAGATAAAATGTACAGTCGTTGACTTCTATTTTTGTGCTTTTATTGGTTAAAGTTGGCTTTGAATTAATTTATGTTGTTTGACTGTACTCCTATATCTTCCATATTGTGTGTGTGTGTGTGTGTGTGTGTGTGTGTGTGTGTGTGTGTGTGTGTGTGTGTGTGTGTGTGTGTGTGTGTGTGTGTGTGTGTGTGTGTGTGTGTGTGTGTGTGTGTGTGTGTGTGTGCCACGAAGTGCGCACACAAGACCCATGCTGCACGTAATTTTCTCACGAGTTGTGAGAGGGGTCGTGTGAAGCCCATGCAGGAGTGACAGTCTCGCGTGCTGAAATTGCATGTCGCAAGAGTGACTTGTAAGGTAGATAGCGCACGGTAGTTTCCACGAATCGTGTAATTGTAACATGATCCTCGCGTACAAGGTCCAAAGTATACGCGCGCTTCGTGTGATGCAAGTATCGTGTGTAGCGTGTAATGCATGTTTATGATTAAGTCTGTGTTGCATCCCTGCTTATGTGCTCGTAGACATATGTATATGACTGTGTGTAGGGCAGGATAAGTGATCCAAATGTGCACCTGTATGCTTATGATCGTGATTTTCTAGGTTTGCCCGTGTGTGTGGATCATGTTATATTTGAACGTGAGCTTACGACTTACGAGTGTGCCTCTTTGTGTACTTGTGAGCGCTTGTAATAAATACGGTCCTGGTCACCTCAGCGTCCCGGAAGGCAGGTGACCAGTGCTTGGTTGCCCCAACGTTCCGGTGGCAGATGGACAGGAGTTGCCCCAGCAGCGTCCCGGTAGGCAGGTGTCAGTCTATGGTCACACCGGCGTTCCGGTGGCAGGCAACCATGAGCTTGTCGGTTTGTTCATGTGTGTGGCTCTCGTTATGTTTGGAAGTGTGTTTGAGAGTGTGCCATTTTGCTTGCTTGTGAGCACTTGTAATGAATATAGTACTGGCCACACCAGCGTCTCGGAAGGCAACTGACCAGTCCTTGGTCGCCCCAGCGATCCGTTAGCTGGTGGACAGGAGTAACCCTAGCGTCCCGGTAGGAAGGTGTCCAGTCTATAGTCACCCCAGTGTCCCGGTGGCAGGCAATCGTGAGCTTGTAGGTTTGTTCATGTGTGTAGCTCTTGTTATGTTTGGACATGTGTTTGAGAGTGTTCATCTTTGCTTGCTTGTGAGCAAGTACAGACTAACAGAGGGACGGATCGCCATGCGTAGGTCATCGCTAGATGTATAAACAATGGGGTTCCCCCGAGCCACGCCAAAGGGCTCAAGTTAGCGTTGACTGACTATACAGTAGATCCCTCCCTCACCCACTCATCACTACTGACACCTTCCTCAACACACTCAATTCCAAACTCAACCTTGCCCTTCAACTTAGATTCACGTAACACTTACGCATTCATCTCCCTTCTCACAAGCAAAACGCCAGTCTCATCCCTTTTACTCTCATCTGTTCCACAACCAGACACTTTTATTCCATGACTTATATAAATACATAATTGTACGGTGAGCTTTTGAGCTTATTCCCAAACGTTTCGGACCTTATACCTTAGAGAATCATTTCACAAAAACTCGTCGCTGAGTTTCATCGTACCCCTGCTAACACTTGTCATCATTGATTATCCTCATATAACACATTCATATATCTGTACATGTATGCATATACACATATCTACATACATACATATATGCATATATGTATATATACATACAGGGTATATGCATATATACATAGGGACATATACTTGTATACACACACACACACACAC
>NC_134777.1:39835647-39838147 GCF_046742065.1 Oratosquilla oratoria | reverse complement strand
TCACTTTAGCGAGAGGATGGGTGTAAGGTGTGTGGAAAGGTCACTTCATTAACCATTGATCGGAATATATGAGCTCTGTACTCTCATCCAGCTGGGTAATAGCTGTCGATCATGAGTCTATTATTTTATCGGGTATCATCGTGAATGTCACATGTACACACGCATGCGCGCGCATACACACACACACACACACACACACACACACACACACACACACACACACACACACACACACACACACACACACACACACACACACACACACACACACACACACATTTGAAAAAGTAGGTAACTTGGCAAGGAGTGAAAAGTACAATAAGACATGGATAAAAAGAGAAAGGTGTATTGAGGGATTTGAAAAAGAGACACTAAGAGATGAAGCAAAAAAAAAAAAAAAAAATAAAACGCGAAGAGAACGGAGGCCGAAAGCAAGGAATCCTATTGGAGAGTAATCAACATGAGACTAAGGAAATGGTACATCAGAATGGGCGAACCAAAGACAGAAAAAAAACAAAAAAAAATAGAGAAAGAAGAAAATTGAAAGTGGCCTATACCAACATCGATGGATTAATTTCAGGACTGTATGAACTTAATGATTACCTGCTAGAAGAAAAACCAGACTTAATGGGAATTGTGGTGGAGACTAAACTAAGGGCTCAAATACTATCCATCGATGTTGGACATGGACTATACAATTACTAGATTAAAAACAGACAAGAAACAGGGAGGAGGAATCATGCTCTTTTCCAAGAAAAACTTGAATATGACAAAAATTGCGGAGGGCAAAGGTAATGGAGAACTGATCATGATAAAAGTCGAAGACAAGAACATGAAAAGCAGAAAGTTTGTGGTGACTTATCTGGCCCCAAAAACAACGCTTGGTAAGAGAACAAGCATACGAAAATGCTAGAAGACACCAATTGGAAAGAGTGACCATATACTCATTAAGACTGAACTAAAGGAAAAAATATACATGAAAAGCATAGGAAAAGAAGATTGATGTACAACAAAACGGATTTTGCAAAACTAAAGAAATTCTTCCAGAATGCACACTGGGAAAATTTTACATGGAAGAGACAAAAGTGGAAGAGAAATGGAATATCTTGATGGATAATTATAATGAAGGAGTGAATAGGCACGTACCAAGACAGAAGCTAGAGAGAGTGTACATTAAATGCTTGTTTAACAAAAAATGCAGTGAGTCAAAAGATAGAAGAGACAGAGCTTGGGAAAGATGGAGAAAAGATAAAAAAAAACCTGGAAGAGGGCAAGTTTATATAAACTATAGAAATGAGTATGTTAAAGTGAGAAGAAAGGAAAAAAGGAACCATGAAAAGGATATTATAGATACAAGCCGCGGGCTTCGCCCTTCCCGGCTTCGCCGGGGGCTTGGCTGTGCAAACAGCGGCCTACGGCCGCAGCGCTCCGCGCTCTAATCCCATGATAAGGATCCCGTGCTGGGGATCCCGTGTTGGGGTTCCGCCCCGAGGCCGAGGCCGAACCCAAGGGACATTTTTTCCTGGTCAGTTGAAGGGAACATGGCAACCACTGAGGACTTGCGACCACTGAGGACTTGCGACCACTGAGGACTTGCGACCACTGAGGACTTGCGACCACTGAGGACTTGCGACCACTGAGGACTTGCGACCACTGAGGACTTGCGACCACTGAGGACTTGCGACCACTGAGGATTTGCGACCACTGAGGACTTGCGACCACTGAGGACTTGCGACCACTGAGGACTTGCGACCTTTGAGGACTTGCGACCTTTGAGGACTTGTTACCTTGGAGGACTTGTTACCTTTGAGGACTTGTTACCTTGGAGGACTTGTCCCCTTTTTGCCGGATCCCCGTTCAACTCGGTTAGGGACGTCGTGACATTGAAACATTTTGGAGAATTTTATTTTTTATTGTATATAGAAATGCAAAGAGCAACCCAAGCTATTCTATTGATACGTGAATGGTAAACTTAAAAACAAACAGGAAATGGTAAAACTACGCCAAGGGAATATAGAATACACAGAAAAATCAGAAATGGCCGAAGTCATGAACAATCACTTCAAATCTGTCTTCACTAGAGAGAAAGCACAATATTGGGACGAAAGAAATGAAAGGCGATCTCCCCCCATGAGCGAAATAGCAATAACACAAAAAGAAATAATGAAACATCTATCAAACCTTGACGTCAGGAAATCACATGGCCCGGATGGAATTGCAAATTAGATTCTAAAAGAATGCAAAGAAGAACTAACGGACAAAATACATAACATAATAAGTTGCTCACTTAAAGAAGGAAAAATACAAAAAGACTGGAAAAATGCTAACATTGTACCAATACATAAAGGAGGAAACAAGGAGGAACCAACAACAGGCCAGTCTCACTAACAAGCACTATAGCCAAAATTTGTGAGAAAATAATCAAGAATAGATGGGTAAAACACCTGAAAGACAACAATATAATAAACCCAAGACAATTTGGGTTTAGACAAGGAAGATC
>NC_134777.1:39828646-39835147 GCF_046742065.1 Oratosquilla oratoria | reverse complement strand
GTACCACAAACTTAGTATGTTTGTACTCAAGATTAATAGACATAGTACAAGAAAGGAATGGATGTGCTGATTGTGCCTTCCTGGACTTACAAAAAGCTATTGACAAAGTACCACACAAAAAATTATTTGAAAAACTGGAACATATAGGAGGGATACAAGGGAACACACTTAAATGAATGGAGGACAACCTGATTGGTAGAAAGATGAGAGTAGTGTTCAGAGAGAAATATTCAGGTTGGAAAGAGGTGATCAGTGGAGTACCGCAAGGATCTGTATTGGCTCCAATAATGTTTGCTATGTATGTGAATGACATGGATGATGATGTGAAATGTTACATGAACTTCTTTGTAGACGACGCCAAACTGTTAAGGAAAGTAAAAACTGAAAAGGATTGCGAATCATTGCAGGAAGGCTTGAATAAGGTATGGAACTGGAGCAGGAAATGGGAAATGGACTTCAATATTAACAAGTGTAGCATAATGGAGTTTGGAAAAAGCAAAAATAGAATATTAGGACAATATAAAATTGGGACCAAGGCGGTAAGAAGGAGAGATCCGAAAAAGATTTGGGTGTAATTATCTCAAACGACTTGTCTTATGATAAACAGATAAACAAAATTGTCGGAGAATCCTACAACTTGCTAAGATCAATAGAAGTGGTATTTATATATTTGGACGTAGAAATTATTAAAAAATATTGGTCACCCAGTACTAAAAAGAATATAAAGAAAATAGAAAGAATCCAGAGGGCAGTCACAAAAATGGCACCTGCACTTGCAAACTTGTCATATGAGGAGAGATTGGCTAAACTGGAGTTACCGATTCTGGAGCAAAGAAGAGAGAGAGGTGACCTACTGACCATCTACAGAATCAGCCCCACTAGACTTAAGAAATAAGACCTACTTTTAGAGTAGTCCTCCTATTACCGATACTGACACACTGAATCATACAAATTGAAACGAGGTGTAGTTATCCACCATATTCAGTGACCAAAAAGCTGGAGGAAATTATTTAGTATTTATCACAGGCTGTGACACAGTGGCAATACCAGAGGCGTAGCAAATTGTCTCCGAAGTGTACAACATTGTTAACATTGCTTTCTGTGTTAATCCTGTGTCATTCCATTATTTCAGGGCAATTAACAAGGGTGGGGAGTAGCGTTGTTTTGTCGCGCTGACCTGACTCCATCTTACCTCAGTGCTGACATTCCTAAGTGATTTAGACTCTGTGAGTAAGATAAAATCCCCCATCTCCATTCCCACTGCCCCGCATCTGTTATCGTGTGGTGTATGGTGATTACCTTTTACGTGCCCCAACAGGCTCTCCAACTATATCACTAAGACTGTTTGATTTCAGCTGCAAAGCTGGTTGTATGAGGAGTTCCAGTCGCTTCAATATCAATGAAATTGTACACCAGCCAAATCTCACTCAAGCATCGAACAAACAACCACTTTATCATCACTAGGCCTGTCGGTTGCAGCAAACATACTATAACGTGTGGAAAACAACGTCTAGCACCCTCAGCTCATTAGGTATTCAGATTAGACTAGTTCTAATAATTACACAAGCTGTATATTGTCAGTGTATTTCTGTATCGTTGTTAACTCAATAAACCGATTATCATTATGTGTAATTATTTACATGGTAGCCGGGCATTGTTGTGTACGAAAGTCTCTGCTCTAGAGCTCTGATAGCAGGAAATGTTGAAACAGAGACACTTAAAAATGGGTCCGGTAGTGAGTGGGGATAAAATGGTGTCCCGTCAACTGAAGAAATAGAAAGTGGAAACGGTGGAAAGTGAAATGGTATAAAATGGAAAGATAGAAAATCAAAATTCGATGGACATAGTGCCCGATGGAAGTCCCAGAGATCTTAGTTCCGATTCTGAACAGGAACAACACGATATAATAGAACTATTATTAAGTATAATACGAACCTGCTGAAAGCTAAAATTATTTACATTATTGAACTGCTGATTTGAGGAGGACAAAGAAGACTAAATATATAAAACAAATAACAGCACAAGAGGTAAGAATAGAAAGACTGAAATGTCAGTTAATAGAAGAGAACAAGTTAATGGAAAATCTAAAGAGAATTTGGCGAGATGAAAGGTAGATATGAATAGGTGGAGGATAAGCTAAGGGATAGTGTAAAAGTATGAGAAAGTCAAGGAGATTGAAGAAAACATAAGAGATAATACAAGACTAAGAAGGGTGGAAAAGGGGTTAATGAAAAAGAACAATCCTGTTCAGAAATATGATGGAAAAGAGGGAGGAAAGGAAATGTGTAGAAAAGAGGTGATGATGGTACATAAAAGTAAAGAGCCATTGAGAAGAGAGTTGATAGACAAAATAAGTGTATTATTGTTAAAGGGTGGAAAGAGGAACATATTCCAGCAAGAATAAAAAGAGATGATAAATGCAGAAGCCATAAAGAGATGTAGAAGTATTTAAGATAAGCAAATATGTACAAAGAGTGTGTACGGCCAATGGAAATATAATCTGAAACACAATGGCAAAAGCCGACAAGACTGTGAGAATAAACACCGTGTGAGATCGAAACCTTTATTGGTACGACGTTTGGCTTGTTACAGCTTTTTCAAGTACAGACATGGCAAACACTCTGAGTATATATAGGCCAACGGGGAAGGAACTGGGCCGCTTCGAGGCATTTCCTCGAAGCGGCCGCCATTCAAAGCTTCAAAACCATTGAGCAGAACAGAGGCATGTTTAACATCGCCCCTCCTATCATCCATCTATTACCCGCATTATACAAATGTATGAAATGTCCCCCTTAGTCCACTTCAACAAACTGTCCGAAATGTCCTCCTTTATCTCCACCAAGTCCCACCCGTCCCCCTTCTCACACCCCCGCCACTCCACCTACCACCCACCCCTCCCTGATAACCTCTCCCAGTTCCTTGAAAAAGCTGTAACAAGCAAAACGTCGTACCAATAAAGGTTTCGATCTCACACGGTGTTTATTCTCACAAATATAATCTAATGACAAAATACAGTGAATGAGAATATTAACAGGATATGAAAACAAGCAAGTAAAGACAAGCTCAAAATATTTGCGTAAGGAGGGACGCAACAGAGAAAACGAAAGAAAACGACAAAAAGTGTAAAAAAGTAATACATAAAAAAAAAAAAATTAAACAAAATACAATAAAATGAAACAAGATTAAATAAAGTAAAAAAAAACTAAAATAAGAATTAAGCAAAATAAAATTAAAATGAAATAAAATAAAGTTAAATAAAACTAAACAAAATAAAATGAAATAAGAATACATAAGAAAATAAACGAGCCAAATATGTGGAAGAGAGTTTTACAGGGAAATAAGGATATACATAGGTTACCATCTAAAGGCTAAAGAACCAGACATGATAGAATATCAAGATAAAGTTTAATATAGATATTGAAACTGAAGTAAGAAAGCGAAAATATATGGTGAAGGGACAGAAGAGAGAAAATAAAGAAGAGGTAATAGTAGCAGATGAATAAATATATGAATAGATACATAAAACTAAATAGATAAATAAACGAAATAATTCATGAATACCACTGGTACTATGAAGGAATGGTAAATCTTTCTTTACATTTACAACATGGAGTTAAAGAAACATGTAATAAAGATTAGTAAAAATATATACAGAACCAAGATTGGTTCAGTGAAAGGTATGAGACAGCTATAAGATCCAGAGACACGTCTCAGGGAAAACGGAGGAAGAAAAGAACAAAAGAAGCTTACAAACAAAATAGAAATGACAATATAGGAATCCGGAGGAAAGAAATGTTGAAAGGTGCATCGTAAGTCAATACAAAAATGAATCGAATTTTCTTTACAGGTTTATCAGGCAGACTTAATGGATGAAAATTTCCAATCTGTCTTCATGTTTTTTTCAAGGACGGATAGTTGTATTGAAATCAAAGTATAATGTTAGATTAATAAGGAGTTAGAACCCTAGCTGGGATTATGCATGAGTTTGAAGCAAAGTACGAGTATAACAGAGTGAAAGGACCCCATGGGTGTTGTTCCTTTCTTACATACTGCAATTAGGAAAAAAATAGGTAAACACACACACACACACACACACACACACACACACACACACACACACACACACACACACACACACACACACACACACACACACACACACACACACACACACACACACACACACACACACACACACACACACAGAGTCGAGAGCTCGCGACAACGCAAACCCGAGATCAGCCCCTCCTCAGGGATTGAAAGTTTTCCGAACATTGCAAGAACAAGGAGACAGGCATGTGTTTACAAGGTCACAGTATTATTCATAGCTCTGAGCTTTCATTCAAGAGGAAAATAGCTATCGATCACAAGCATAACATGTAATGCAAAAACAATGGGAAATTCACACACACACACACACACACACACACACACACACACACACACACACACACACACACACACACACACACACACACACACACACACACACACACACACACACACACACAATTACACAGAAAGATACACATACGCAACAAAAACAGCAAAACTGAAGAACGGGATTATGTAGAAAAGGGGATGATAAAAGTAATTAAGAAAAGAGTAATGCTAATTAAGAGAAACAGATAAAGAGAATTTGTCATCGTAGGATGGGAAGAATATATTCCACAAAGGATAGGACAAGAATCGCAAGATAGATAACAGAAGAAATAGTGAAATTTGTTATAGATAGTGATCCCAATATGCAAGAAATAATTGAAGAAGCTTTTAGACATGAATGTACAGGGAAGGGCACAATCAATGGAAATATAAAGTGGTCAGTGAAAAAAATAATCGGTGAAACTTGCAAAATGACAAGCAAAAAAGTGTGGATAAAGAAGAATACGAGAGAGAAGGAGAGAGAGAGAGAGAGAGAGAGAGAGAGAGAGAGAGAGAGAGAGAGAGAGGAGGGAAGGGATGAGAACGAGATGAGAGAGAGACGATGGAGAGGAGCGAGATAGAGAGAGAGAGAGGAGAGAGAGAGGGAAGATGAGAGAGGAGACGGCGAGAGAGAGAGAGAGAGAGAGAGAGAGAGAGAGAGAGAGAGAGAGAGAGAGAGAGAGAGAGAGAGAGACTAGTTGTATAAGTAAAGGGAAAACGAAAGAGGAATGGTTAGTTGAAGACCAGGATTTATATAAGATTAAATCAAAGGATGAAGAAGTGGTATACAAGAGCAAATATCCAGAAGAGAAGAAAGGTGAAGTAGCGTGTCAATTTCAGTAACATACACATACCTGGTACATACTAGATGGATTCAGAACATCAAGGGTAAACACTTTCTTTCAACACAAAGGAATCATGCATGTGCCTTGTCGAGACCATGCTAAATGAAAACATTTATAAAATTTAATTACAATGTATGGTGGAGAGAGGCACAAATGGTAGGAGTGATGACAACTGAAAAAAAAAAATGGAACAAAGTGGAAACGGGAGAAATATAACAGAAGAAAAAAGAAAGAGTCTTCTCATTGACATATATTTCACCAAATACAAGAGCATAGAATAAAAAGAATGTAGAGTTCGTGCAAGACATTCGGTCATATAAAATAATGACATGAAAAGAAATAATATAATGGTGCTTGGAGACTAACCTCAGAAAGATGGAATGGGAGGTGAGAAAAGCAGTTGAAAATGAGAAATGATGAGGTAGTACGTTGATGAATATATCAAGAAATAATATAAGCACCGGGTGGGTGAAAAAACAAGCTACACCAGCAATACCGTACTTGATACTTAAAAAAGAACCTGATGTGGTTGAATTACTGAAGTACAAGTGCCCTTTAGGAAAAATTGATCACGTAGTACTCGAACTTTTTTTTGAAGTAGGAAAGGTAGAATTAGGAAATTAAGATTAGAGACAGAGACAAGGAAAACATAATTTTGACAAATAGGACTATTCAAAATTGAAAAATTAAATATGTTTTGAAGATGTTAATGAGACTTCAGTGAGATACGACAAAAGGAAAAATGGATTTCTTTTTCAAAAGTATTACGACAGAAAGGTGCATAAACATGTACTAAAGCTAAGTGAAGGGGAATTATGAAAAAAAAAGAGAGAGCAAATAATAAGAAAGGCAAAACATGAGGGAAGTGGAGAAGGATGAAGATAGATGAAAGAAGGAAAATAAAATACAAACGAAGAATAAGAAAATACCACAAATGGAGAGACAAAACATCGAAGAGAGAAAACAGAACTTTGATGATGAATATAAAGATGTACCAAAGTTATTCTATAGATTTGAGAATGTTAGTTAAATCACAGAGGAGTGTAAGTTAAAAGTTGTAGGGTAAAGTATAAGCAAGCTAAAATAAATATAATAAATTAAATATTTTAATCGGTATTTAGCAGCAAAGATGACTGAAGAAAATAAGAGAGCATTCGGGGAGAATTTATAAAGTAATATAATATAAAGATGATTGCGAAGTGAAAAAAAAAAAAAAAATCTTAGAAGTGAGAAA
>NC_134777.1:39813646-39823646 GCF_046742065.1 Oratosquilla oratoria | reverse complement strand
ATTTATTCGCTTATTTTCTTTATTATCAAAATTATTGATTATTGATTTTTCTCACTTCACAATAATCAGCATCAACCATGAAGTGGGGAAAGACGTGTTGTATGAAGCCTTCATTGATGATTTTGCTAGTAAAAAAAAAAAACCAGAAAGCAGAGATTTTGAGCCCAATACAATGCAGTTGGTGGTGGTTGGTATTCAGAGACTGTGATGTTAAGTTACTTACTATTATGGAGTTGGCCCGGTCACGAGTTGTGGGTTATGTATTCAGAGACTGTGAATGTTAAGTTACCAATATTTTGAAATATGGTTTGTATTCAGGTGACTGTGATGTTAGGTTAAAATAAATGGTTAAATAAATATAATTTTGGTGTAATAGTTACTTGCATCCTTTAACACCATCAAAAGATATAGAAGTCGTTTAATTTCTGTTTGGCAAACTTCACAGGTATAAATGAAATACCAATCTGTCTATCTCTCTAACTTTTGAGGGCCCCTAACTGCCTCTTGCCTAGGGCCCCCACAAAGCTAGAAACGGCCCTGTATATACATATGTATATATACATGTATATATACATATGTGTATGTACATATGTATATATACATATGTGTACATACATATTTATATATACATATCTATATATACATATTCAGACATACATATTCATATATACATAATTATATATACATATTTATATATACATATTCATATATACATATTTTTTTTCCTTTAGGAATTTCCCCTGTGGACAAGGAGAAGGATGCCTAGTCCCAATCCCCGTCTCTTTCTTCTCGCCTCTTACGATCCAAGTGGGAATACTTGGTGGCAGTTTTCTTTTCCCCCACCACAGGGAATTCTCCCATCACAGAAAAGGATTTAATGAAGCGGCCTTGCTGTGGATGTGCTGTGTCTTGCGACACTGCTTCTGACCCAGGGCAGTGGACAAGGTGCAGGGATGACCCGTCATTCAGGAGGTGCTAAGATAAGAGGGGCGGTGGAGGGGTGTGGAGTGTATTCAGGGATGGGAATGGGGTGTCCGGGAACGATTTTATGCCTTTTTCTTTTTTGGTACCCCCCTTGTAAGGGAAAAAAAAAGCCTTGGTTTATGTATGTATAATATACATATATTAATATATAAATATTTGGATATACATATTTTATATATACATATCTATATTGTACATAATCTATTTTTATACATGTTGTATATTTCTAAGTATATATACATGTGTCTACTATTATATATATATATATCTATATATTATATATGTATTTGCATATATTTATATGTATATATATATTATATATATATATATCTATCTATATATATATATATATATATATAGCTATAGTATCCATCACAAATGCACTTTAATTCTAAGCCATATAGGCGCCATGCAGAAATTGTCACGTGGTACGCCGGAGGACTCGAACCTATGCGGCGAGAACGTTATCAGTGCCGAGTAACTTAGGACCAATACACCATCAAGTGATGGTGTATTGGTCTAAGTCACTCGACACTGGTAACGTTCTCGCCGCATAGGTTCGAGTCCTCGGGCGTACCACGTTACAATTTCTGCATGCGGTCCTATATGGCTTAGTATTAAAGTGAATTGTGGTTGTTGATAAAAATGAATCTCTAATCACTGGGAACCATTCAGTGATGTATATATATATATATATATATATATATAGTATATATATATATATATATTTATGTATATATATATATACATTTTTATATATATATTGTATATATGTATATATGGTATATGTCATATGTTATATATATTTGTAGTATATACTATGTATATATATGTATATATGTATATGTATATGTTTTTATATATTATATACATATATATTTTGTGGATATATATATATTATTAATATAGTATACTATTTATATAATATTTATATATATACATATGCAGCACAATTCACTAAAACCCGTGAATATAAGATTTCGCAATCATCAACTCTCGAGACAACTCCACCAACGATTTTTCCTGGAACTCTATACTTCCCAATTACTCCGTCTATTGGTTCATTTTCATAGCATTAAGGTCTATACACTCATTTAAATCCATCCAAATAGCCTCCCTTTCTTCTACACTCTTCTCACTACCAGGGTGGTGGGACAGCATAACGGAGAGACAGTCGTAATATAATAAAAGTGTCATCCTTTCTCTATGAACAGGGACTTCCTCTATCACAGACAAAATGATGTCTGACTCTGGTTTGTAGGGGCGCCCCATATAGAACCTAACGTATCAAATGCATGCTACTTTGCCACAATAACATGCAGCCAATACCCCTAGACAGGAACGTTTTGATCATAGTGTCTTATTTTTTGAGTGGTTTTCTGCGATATATATATATATATATATATCTATATTATATATAAATATATATATATATATGTGTTTGTGGTTGTGTGTGTGTGTGTGTGTGTGTGTGTGTGTGTGTGTGTGTGTGTGTACAAGTATAAAGATGAATAAGTAGATCGATAAATTCAAAAGTGAAACAAAACAAGATAAATGCACTGATAAGATGTGCAAGGTTTTAACTTGATGTTAAGTGCGGTCTTAATAGATGGTCTTGTGGCAAATACTAGACGGTTTTACTGAAATAAAGCGAACTGCTCGTTCTATCTCAAAAGTATTACGAGTAATTCCTGCAATTCGGTGATATTCTTTGTAGATTCTTTCTGTATAACTATTTCATTTAGTTGTGGATTCTGGTAATAGAACTTTAGATTACTTCAATTCAATTATTTTCTTTTATATCCATTGCATTGGGGATTCTATCTACCATTGTTGCTGGGTAGAACAAACTAATTCACTGAAGACAATTTCGGCTGATTCCCATTTATACTATAGCGCATTTGTTAATGTTGATTTCCATAAGGTCTTTTTGGCTCGAATAGTATCTGGGATCAAAACAGAAACATCCACTATCAATCAAACTGGTATTTGTAGAGTGGATGTATGTTCATTGAGATAGTTCCTGGGTCATCTCTGAAACGATTAGTATCGTCTGTCTGTCGTAAGCAGGACTAAATTTTTGTGAAGTATGCCAGTGCCTTGAGGAGGTTAATGACCAGATGCCGTGTGGAGATGATCTCATCTGCAGATATACATGTACAAAGAGCATAACAAAACAAAGTCTAACATCACTGTCCAAGGAAATCAATGAAATATAATACGATTCAACTACTAAATTATTGAACAAAGATATTTGGATGATGATTGGATCTGTTAATATTTTATAACTTAGGTGGGGAGAGATGTTCTCTGTGACTTAGGATAAGTTTTGTATGTAGTTGTACTTTGGTCTGTCTCTATTCACTTGATCTGCCATGTGGCCGAGGTGCTTTAGTCATTTCAAAATACTTTGCGGATTTATCTTTCCTTAATACTGAAAGGTTCTTTTATATCAAGAATGCTGCCCTGCCCATCTCATTTAATTTCCTAAGATCAATAAACCTCTCTCAATTTAGGTTGGAAGTGACTTGTTTGCAAGCGTTTTCGTTGTCAGATCATATTCAACCCCGTTTTCTTCGGGATCCAGCCACTAGTCCTAGCTTCTGCTGAATTGAATAATTTTGTATAACTGCGCTAAAATCTATATGGTTTATTATGGTATTTTAGGGTTTTGATACACAAGTTGTCTAGTTTATTTTTCTACTCTCAGTGTTTGAAATAGGACGAAAGCTTCACGAAAGTTATCTAGCTCATCTGTAGTCTCAGAGTTCAGTTAGCAGAAACCCGGACCAAGTGAGCGGCGGAGGACAACCACTGATTGAACCCTTAGATCATAGACTAGTTCTTAGGGTAGATTCGGGGAACGAATGCCAACCCACAGGATGTGTGGAAGCTTTGTCTCCATCTCTTGAACAGTAGACACCACACGCAGGCAGTACCAGTTGCTGTATAAAGGTTATCACGGAATAAATCAATACAATGTTAGAGCAAACCAGCAAGAGGTATTTTTCATAGTGAAACTGGCACAAAAGGAAAAGAAGTGAAGGTGGTACTACGGGTTTCTGAAGTATCCACCTACATTAGTCTTACCTCGTTGCTCCAAAGCTCGCTCCTACGAACAAGGCCATTTAACATTACCCAGAACAAAGTATGTATAAACTCAACCGGTCGAAAGGGATATCCGTCACAGACGTAACCTTACCACGAGGACCTTCCGTCAACGGAAAAAATATGCATATACATACACACATTACATATATATATATATATATATATATATATATATGTATACACACACACACACACACACACACACACACACACACACACACACACACACACATATATATATATATATATATAATATATATATATATACATATATAAACATACACATCACACCATTATAGATATATATATATATATATATATATATATGTATATTTATATATATATATATATATATATATACAAGCACCTGGCTAACGCCAGGGGTGCTTGGGCCTTCGGCAAGACCCGCTGCGCGGATCGCTCGCTTCGCTTTTCGTTGTTACACGAGGCAGGTTCTAATCTTTAATTGTTTGGTCTCTGTCATAATAAAAGTATAGGTCCACATACGCATTATCATTTCTCCGTTCCGGCGCCCCTGGAAACGGGCAGAGGCATTGTGGCCAACGTGCAACCTTGACCACGATTGGGGTTTACTCTCTTTTAAATGTCTTGAACCGTACGCTCTAAATAGTTCAACTGGTATTGACTGGTGGCCTTCTTCCACCATTGCCACAAACTTTTTTGTAGCATGCGTAATAGTGCTTCTTGAAATTTTCTACAACCTCGGAAGAAATACGAACACCAAGAACTTCGAAGATCTTCAAGACCCTCCAGAAGTTCGGAGACCTTCCAGAACTTCGAGACCTTCCAGACCTTCGAGAACTTCGGCACTTTCGAGAACTTTCGGCACCTTTTCGAGAACTTCAGGCACCTTCGAGAGCTTCGGCACCTTCGAGAACTTCGGACACCTTCGAGAACTTCAACCACCTTCGAGAACTTTCTGCACCTTCGAGAACTTCGGCACCTTCGAGAACTTCGGCACCTTCGACAACTTCGGCGCCTTTGAGAACTTCGGCGCCTTCGAGAAATTCGGCGCCTTCTAGAACTTCGGCGCCTTCGCAAACTTCGGAGTCTTTGAGAACTTTGGCACCTTCGAGAACTTCGGCACCTTCGAGAACTTCGGCACCTTCGACAATTTCGGCACTTTCGAGAACTTCGAGAGCCTCGACACCTTCGAGAACTTCGGCACCTTCGAGAACTTCGGCAGCTTCGAGAACTTCAACACCATGGCTTAACGATGATCGTTCTTTACTCAACGATGATCGTCCACGGCTCAACGATGATCGTCCATTGCAAAACGATGATCGTCCATGACTCAACGATGAGCGTTCATGGCCTAACGATGATCGTCCACGGTTCAAGGTTGAGTCGTCGAAATCGAAATTAGTCGATCGATCGAATCGAGAAAAAAGTCTGACAGACAGACAGACAGACACGAAACAGCTTTTATTTATTAGACACACACACACACACACACACACACACACACACACACACACACACACACACACACACACACACACACACACACACACACACACACACACACACACATATATATATATATATATATGTATATATATATATGTATATGTATATATTATACATATATATATATATTTGTTATATTTATATATGATATATATATATATATTATACTATATATATTTTTTATTTTTTTTTTTAACCATATATATATATATATATTATTAATTATATATAAATATATACATATATATATTTACATATATATATACATATTATTTATATTACATCTATTAACATATATATATATATATATATATAATCTATATATATTATATACATATTACATATATATGGATATATATTACATATACATATTTATATATATATATATATATATTATATACATATATATCGTATATATATACAATATATATATATATATATATTATATACCTATATATATTATATATGTATATATATTATATATACATATTTATATATATCTATATATATACATATTCATGAATATATATATATATATCTATATATCATACATATATTATATACCTATATTTATATATATATATACAGTATCTATATATATATATATATATCATATACTTCTATATATATCTATATATATATATATGCATCTATATATTATATATATATATATATATATTATCTATTATATTATACATACACCACACACACACACACACACACACACCACACACACACCACACACACACACACACACATAATATTAGATATATATATATATATATATATATATATATATTTTGTATATTATATACATATATATATTATATATACCTATATATATATCACTATATATATATATAATATATTACATATATCATATGGTTATATATATATATACATATATATTATATTCTATATATATATGCACTAAAACCCACTGTATTTGGATTTAAGAAAAGAAGGAAGTAAACGAATTTCCGTATATTTCGATCACTTACTGTGATCCTCTTCAAGCGGAATACCTAGACAAGAGAACATACATCTCTTTCTATACCGATGAGAGAGGTAAAGTTAGGGAACATGGACAAGGACATCTCATGTGACATGAGATGTCTTGTCCATGTTCCTAAAAACTTTTACTCCTTCATCTGTATATAAGATATGTATGTTCACCCCCATTTATTTTCAATATATATGCTCATTGTCAGGAAGGGTGTATTTATGGTGATGTGCATACGCATATTGCATGCGTATGCACATCCAATGTATGTATGAGTGTGTGTGGCCAAGGTCACACACACTCATACATTGATCACCCCCCTCCCCCTTTTATCTTACTTTATAATTACGAAGATGTGTCACCACTTACCATCTAATTCAGCTCATATCGAGAAGGGGTGCATTTCACGGAGATGTGCATGCGCATACTTATGCGTCAACCGTGCACATCTTGTGAATGTATGAGTGTGTGTGGCTGGGGCCCACACACACTCGTATGTACAAACACCCACCAAACGGGCTCACAACCAAAGCCCGTGGGAGCCTCTCTCCCATTTAAACACACACACACTCTTGTCTGTATTCCGCCTGAAGAGGATCACAGTAAGTGATCGAAAAACTTACGGAAATTCGTTACTTCCTTCTTTTTTTTAATCCCAAATAATAGTGGGTTTTACGTGCAATTTTCCTAATGTGTAACGACATTACTGGACAGTGATATATATATATATATATATTATATATAGTATATATACAAATATTATATGTATATATATATATATATATATATATACTTGTATATACATATATTATATATATATATACAACCATATATATCATGTACATCTATATACATTTATATATATATATATACATATATATTTTGTACATATATATACATACATATATATATGTATATATATATATATATACATATATATCATGTATATATATATACATATATAATATAATATATATATATATATATATATATTATGCATATATATATATATATATATATGCATATACTATATATATATATATATTTGCATATATATATTATATACATATATATACATATATATACATATATATTCATATATATATATATGTATATATACATATATATACATATATATATATACATATATATACATATATATATATAAACATATATATTATACATATTCTATATATATAAACATATCTATATCTATACATATATATACAAATATATATATACATATATATATATATTATTTATATATACATATATATATAATTATATATATATATTCTATATATATTTACATAGTATATATATTGTATGAATGGTAAGAATGGAAAGACACGATTGAGAACAAGAGACTTTATTCCTGACCGGTTTCGCCTTTGAGGCTTTTTCAGAGAGGTAATAATTACAGAGAATGAATGCATTAGTATTTGTAGGGCAGTTGCTGTGTGGGGGGGGGGCGGTTTATGAGGGACGCGGGGTGGGGATTACGTGTGTTGCTAGGCTAGATGGTCATGTGGGGTCAAGTGTGAGGCGGGCGGATGTATTTGTTTGTTTGTTATGTGTGGACATTTGTCTCATGGAGTATTTATGGCGGCATGTTTTGCACTCTTGATGTATCCTGTTCTGTTGATGCAATCGTTGGTGTTTATGTATATTGCTTCTAGAGTCTTTCTATGTGGTTTGTTTAGATTTTCATGTAAAATGTTTGCTTGGTTCCATTGAGGTAAATGTTGTTTATCGTCTATGTGGTTTACCCACGCGTTTGTTGTGCGGTGGTGGCGGATGTCGGCCTTGTGTTCATGTATGCGTTTGTTTAATCCTCTGTATGTTTCACCATATTAAACATATAGTTGTGATACATAGTTTGATTAATTTTAAGATTTTAGGAATAGGCAAAGGAAATTGCCTAAAAATTGCCTAAAATCTTAAAATCAATCAAAATATGTATCACAACTAATGTTTTTTCCTTCAAAGATAATTTTTTCAGACAAAAGTTTGGGTGTAGTATGGGCTCTAATCTCTCCCCAGTACTATCTAATCTTTATATGGAATATTTCGAAACCGTGTTGCTACCGGACATAAAGCCACCCTACATGATCTGGTTTAGATACGTTGATATTTTTTACGTTTTTGGACGATAGTTGGGGACCATTCAATGACTTTCATTTCAGACTTAATAATTTGTCACCTAGTATAAAATCTAAAGTTGAATGGGAAGAAGATAACAACATTCCCTTTCTGGATATATTAGTGATCAAAGGTCATGGACATTTGGATTTCACAGTATATAGAAAGCCCACGCATACTGGTAGCTATTTAAATTTTTTTAGTTATCATCCAGAAAGGGTTAAACTAAGTGTTGCTTCGGGCCTCTATTTAAGAGCATTAAAAATTTGTAGCGTTCAATTCTTAGATAAAGAATTAGAAACAATAAACTTACAACTGAGCAAATTAGGTTATCCAAATTGGTTGTTGACAAAAGCTCTTAGCACGGCAAAAATCAGCCATTATAAGAACTCTTCACAAACAAAGAACCAGCACAATTGGGACAATAAATGTATAAAGATCCCATACAACCATTTATTGGATGAAGCTTCTAAAATGTTACCACAAGATAAAATTAAATTGGTTTTCAACTATCCTAATAATTTTTTTTATTAAGTATTAAACATACATAATAAACCCAAATCAGAGAACAACCCTGGATTATATAAACTACCTTGTAAAGATTGTAATGAGGTTTACTGGGGTCAGACTGGTAATGACCTCAATACCAGAGTGAAAGAGCACAAAAAGTCTGTTAGGTATGCACAAAACAACTCCGCGGTCTTCCTCCATACATCAACAAAGGATCACCGCATAGATTGGAACAAACCAGAAATAATTTATAAATCCAATTGTAGCTTTAGGAGAAAGATAGTCAAATCTTTCCTCATCAAACACTTGCCAAATTTCAACACATCAAAAGGGCAATGGTCACCTGATTGTATAACAACCTATGCTGTGAATAAATTGTTACCATTCCCGAGTCCGCCCCACCTCGGACATGTGACTTGAGCCACCTCTCCTTGTTCCCACTTTGTACCTCTCACACTGTATATATTCTTGTAAATCTTACCTTGTACCTATCTGCTATATGTGCTACTACATTCTCGTCTTGTGATATATATATAAATTTATATATATATATATACATATATATATATCTATACATATATATATATACATATATATATACATATATATATATACATACATATATATATATATATATATGATATACATATATATATATACACATATGCTAATAAGAACACGGGTACGTGTGTTCACTTATGCAAAGTAGACCACTTGGAAAAAGAAACTAACGAAGCAGAGCGCTTTCGTATATTACAT
>NC_134777.1:39798646-39803646 GCF_046742065.1 Oratosquilla oratoria | reverse complement strand
TACATATATATATATACATATATATACATATATGTATACATATATATACATATATATATATATTATATATATATATATTATATATATATACATATATATACACACACACACACACATATATATATATATATATATATATATATATATAATGTATACATATTATATATATATATATATAAGTATGGTAAGTATTTGTGAAAATGCCAAAGCAGTAAATCACCGAATTAGCTTGACTGGCAAAGGAGGTGGCTGAGGTAAAGATTATGGTAGTACACCTATTCATAATTAGCTACGATCAAGTATAAAACTGTCGAAGCACCAAATGACCAATTTAGCATGAGTTGCCAAGTAGTGATACTGTTTCTTTCCTTCTGTTAGAAATACAAATATTTTGCTGGCTTCCCCATCATGCCCCTTTAGTTTACAGAATCTGGAAAAGGAAAAAAGAATCTGATTTGTGATGGCTATTTCTTTTATAAAGATAAATAGGGTGATAACACATAGCTACTGGAAATGTGACAAATATTGCAAAACAAAGCAGAAAGAGCGGGTGACTACGTGTAACGATGAAATTGTAAAACAAATGAATGGACATAATTATGTGTGTGATGCAGCTGATACTGAAGCACAGAAAATCGTGGAAAATGTACGTTAAAAGGTTAAATCTTCCACAGAAGCACCTCATACACTAACATGGAAGGGGCGAATTGTAGTGAATCAGTTGCTTGTAAACTTCCGAAAAGAGAATGAAACGGACAATAAGAAGTGTCAGGTTTCAAAATAATCATCTGCCACCACTCCCACAGTGCCAAAGTGAATTCACTTTCTCAAATGAATATACGAATACGTATAAAGGTAACGAATTGTTATTGTTCCGCTGTGGGCTAAATAAAAATCGAATATCAATTTTTGCCACAAAAAACAAAACAAAAACAAAAACGTTCAAAGTAATTCCACTGTAATTCTACCAGCTATAAATGTTTCATGGATTCAAATACACTAATACAACCTTAAGATCGGTACACATTTTTCGTGTCCTTACTCGATAACACTTGGTCTTGAACCCATAATGATAAAGAAATGAAAAAAGTCCCAAATGTTGTATTGAAAGGATGTTTCGTTTTCCTCAGTACATCTTTTGTGTCATACAAGCTAGGCTGAAGACAAGCTACAAAACGGATGCAGATTTCGCTCTGAACCTCCGTTATTTGTCGGCAATAGCACTAGTACTTGTTAACATGGTTGTCTGTGCATTTGGGTTACTTTGTGATAATATCTTTTCGCGTGAAACTCAACCTGTAGTGGACTATTTTGAAGATACGTGGTTAGGTTGTCATGGCAGAAGAAATCGTCGCAGATCTCCGAAGTTTGAGTTCATGATGTGGAATGTTTACGAAACAGTTTTACATTCTTTGCCAATAACAAACAATTCGCTTGAAGGATGGCATAAGACATTTGCGACACAGGTTGGCGGACATCACCCTATTATATGGAAGTTTTACGACTGTCTGAAGAAAGAACAAAACTAAAGTTATGTCAAAGTCGATCAATAGTTGGTTGGCACTTCATCTCAACAACAAAGAAAAGATCGCGACTACTGACTAGATAAAAAACGTTGTAGAATGTTTTCATTCAGATAGCAACATCGTTGATAATTATTTTCAGGCAATTGCTCATGACCTAGCTTTCTGATTTTACTTAAATTTGTCATTTCTAATAATTCTGCTAATAATAGAAAAAGAAATAACATGTTATTTTGCACTGTTCTTAATAAGTACTACTAAAGGAAATTCTGTTTTTTTTTTGTAATATCCTATGAAAGTAATTGTTTTCAATAAACTGTGTGTATTGGTAAATTGAGCGTATCGATGAATTGTTGTCGGTTAATTGTTGTCAGTGAATTGTTGTCGGCGGTAAATTCGCCGGATCCCGTGTATATTTTTACCTTTACCTAAATTTAGGGTAGAGGAAAGGAGCAACGTTCGCGTTGGATCCTGTCTCCTATTCTCTAATTTTCTAACATATCTAGACTCAAATTCATGCGTGTATGTGTGTGTGTGTGTGTGTGTGTGTGTGTGTGTGTGTGTGTGTGTGTGTGTGTGTGTGTGTGTGTGTGTGATTCACTATGATCTTGGATCACGTGTTGTACTCGTAATCGATAGCTATTTCCCTCCCGGAAGAGAGCTCAGAGCTCATACATGACCGATCTATGGGTAATGCTGTGACCTTACACGCACACACACACACAACTCCCCGCCCACGAGAGTTGGAGTAATGACTCGCAGCGCAGCTATACTGAAATTATTTCAACCTTGGGTGGGATTCAAATTTGGACCGCCGTAGAGTGAGTGAGTGAGTGAGTGAGTGTGTGTGTGTGTGTGTGTGTGTGTGTGTGTGTGTGTGTGTGTGTGTGTGTGTGTGTGTGTGTGTGTGTGTGTGTGTGTGTGTGTGTGTGTGTGTGTGTGAGAGAGAGAGAGAGAGAGAGAGAGAGAGAGAGAGAGAGAGACTGTGAGAGAGAGAGAGAGAGAGACTGTGTGTGTGTGCGTGCACGCGCGTGTGTGCGTGTCTGTGGGTGTGCGTTTGTGTACGTGTGTTTATGTATGCATGTGCGTGCGTTCATGTGTGTGCCGTGCGTGCGTTCATGTGTGTGCCGTGCGTACGTTTGTGCATGCATGTATATGTGTGTTCGTGTGTATGTGTGCGTGCGTACGGGTGTATGTGGGTGAGTGTGCGTGCGTGTGTTTGTATGTGTGTGTTTTTGTATGCATGTGTGTGTTTGTATGCATGTGCGTGTTTGTATGTATGTATATGCATGCGTTTGTGTGTGCGAGTATTTCATAAAAGTCACTAGTAAGCAAGAAAATATATATATAAAATACGTCACGAGGTGGAAGAGTAAGTTCAGTATCACCGTCCCTAGACAAACTCCCGGTACCTCAACAGGTATCGACGAAGCCGACAGTAGAAGGTCTCCACTAAACTTAGTCTCACTCATTTCCGCGAATCCTTCCTGTGATTGGGCGACGACCTCCCAAGACCACCGAGTCACTTATTTTATTCTATCTTTTTTTTTTTTTTCCGGAGCTTTATGCGACCTGATGGTCAAGATGGAACCCAAAGACTCTCGACATTTCATCACTTATTTTCTCATTGACAATCTTCACCTCATTTCTACCGCCGTAATATGTCATCTCTGTTTCTCCTTTGTCACTATTTTCATGGTTGATATCCCTCTGAACTTAGGAGACTAGACTTTCTCAAATATGTCATCCCTTTTCTTTACAAATACGTCTTGCAGTAGTCACCCAAGTTACTTACCTTTTCTTTCTATTGCAGTGAAAGGCATTGGCAATTTCTTCCTTCCAACATTTTCTTCGTTTATCTTTTTCAATTAGGAACTCTTAATGTACGCCCCGCCCCCTCTTCCAGCACCCGAATAAGATTCAGTATGTTTATCCTGTTCTTCCTAAAACGATCCTTTTCTGTATTGTTTTGTTTTAATTTACGTAGAAAAAATGAATCACAATGATAATCTTTGTCTTCCTATGTGGACGTTAAGCCATGTATCATGACAGCCCTAATCCCTCCACATTGACTGTGACCAATCGTGGTGTGTGTCAAATTACCGAACTTTCGACCAGATGGCTGACATACCAATCACCTATCTACGAAGAGAAAGAGTCTGGCGATGCAGGCACCTCTGCTGATGTCATGTGGAAACCCTAAAATTTTCACAAGACCTTTCGCTCAGATGATGCCGACCCTGTAAGGCTGCGACCCGTTGACCGGCTGCTTGATAGTAAGTTTTCAGTGATGTTATGCTCCAGCTGGGGCCAATTATGGGCCCATATTGAGTAGATATTTATATGATGGCATTGCCTCTCTCTAAAACCAATAAACTGTTGCTGGGAGCTTCCAACGATTTTCATGAAGCCTCTTATGCAATCTCTGAACTTAACAACAATACACATAACCTCGAGTTATTCAAACGCACTTTGATTTCTTTGGGTCGTGCATGATCTATGAGTCAAAAAATTGTCCTTCAGTAATCTGTCTGGTGCATGTCCACCATTTCCATCTCCCTTCAGAACTTACTTCTTTTGTCATGGGGGCAACATTAATCATTAACTGAGATTATATAATGATCTTTCGGGTTGAGAACGAATTCGCTGATTTTTGCATGAACATTTTACTACTTACCTGACCCCACTGACTTGTTCATGGCCTTCCTGATATGACCATGAATATTATGAGATATTCATAGCAATTCTAAATTCTAAAAGACCTTAGGCATTGGAGGCACGGCATTTTGATTTGTTACAGAATGTCTGAATATATTCATTCCAGTAACATTCTTTGTTTATGATCCTAGATAACATTGGACAATTTCATTCACCCTAAAGCGGCCCATACACGATCAATTATATTGCGCAATTTCATTGTCAATACTCTGAATTGACAATTAAATTGACCGTGTATGGGCGATATATCACCCATACACGGTCAATTTATTTGTCAATTCAGAATATTGACAATGAAATTTCGCAATATAATTGATCGTGTATGAGCCGCTTAAAGGTTATCTCTCGTCTTCAAGGTTTCGAACCATTTCTTTAATTCCTGCAGTCCATTATAGTAGTATGATTTATTGATTATTCCTTAGTATAAAATACAGTTTTATTCCCGCGAAATGCGACCGCGGGCTAAAAGGTTAAGGATCAGGTAGAACGATTCTCAGTGTTTTCAAGGCTTCCAGAACTTAGCTCAAGACTTTCGTAAGCCTTTTACAACCTGTTTAAGCTACAGAGATCCGAAGTGAGCGACGTGGAATCCTTGTGTCCTCAATTAGCTTAATTTACACTCACATTCATTCGTGTACTGTATGCGTGCACTCTCACAAACACAGACACAAAAACCACACACACACACACACACACACACACACACACACACACACACACACACACACACACACACACACACACACACACACACACATA
>NC_134777.1:39778646-39791146 GCF_046742065.1 Oratosquilla oratoria | reverse complement strand
AGGTGATGAGATGTACAAAGGGAAAAAGTGGCAGCAGACTGGAAATGAGTATTAAGGGAGAGAGACTGGAGAAAGCGGATATTTTTAGATACTTGGGTGCTAATATGGCAGGAAAGGGAGGAGTGGAGGTGGAGGTATAATGTACATTGAGAGAAGCGAGTAAATGCCTTGGTAGATAAAAAAGTGTAATGAGAAATAGACATTTGGGAATGGATGTTAAGAGGAGATTATATAAAGGAGTGATTGTGCCGACAGCATTGTATGGAGCAGAAACATAGAACATAAAAGAGGAAGAGAGGAGTTTGAATATGTTTGAGATGAGGTGTCTGAGAAGTATGATAGGGGTTACTAGGTTGGATAGAGTGAGAAATGAGGAGGTGAGGAGGAGAACGGAGGTGGAAAGGGAATTGGGTGATAGGGTTGATGAAAGAGTATTGGGATGGTTTGGACACATGGAAAGAATGAGTGAAGAAAGATTAGTAAAAGAGGTGTGGAAGGCAGATGTGGGGTGAGTGAACATGAGGGGGCGACCCGGGATGAGATGGATGGGGTGAAAGGATACGAAAGAAAAATGGGGAAAGGGTGGGAAGAGCCAGAAAAGAAGGAAAAACGTGAAAATAATGGAGAATATAAGAGAGTCCTTGAAAATGTGGAGGAAATATGTTATACCGGAGTGCTTGCGATAAATGCAAAGAATAGAAACGAACGGTGGGGTGCGGAGATAATGTAGTGTTGGCGAAAAATATATATATGAGAAAACAAGAGAATTTTTGGTATGAGGTAAGCAAATCGAGGAATTTATACTAAGAAATCAAGATGGGAAGAATGAAAGGAAAGTAGGAATGGAAATCGACAACACAAAATGAAGAAAAATGAACACAAAAGGAAACCTGCTAAATCACTCGCAAATCGGACTAATAGAGAAACTGACAATAGGTATTCTTGCATGACGAATATCGGAGAAAATAATAATTATTTTTCCCACCGTTCGTGGCCAAAAGCCATCACAGTTCTCAGCTTCGAGGAGTTGATACTCAGTATCCGGACCGGCTTAAACATTGATCTACTTTCAAAATGCTCCCACTACATTTTTAAGTGAAGAAATTTTATGACTGGCAACTGTTCCCCTTCTCCTCCAACCAAATGACATACAAAATATTTAATATTCAAACAACATAGACAGCATTCCGAACTTTCTTCTCGAGGTGATCTTATGAAAGACTCATCATGAAAAATCGGGCAACACTTGACCAATTTCTCTGCTTATATATAAAAAAAAAAAAAATACACCACCGTCCACGGTAATGTAACATACTAATCCACGCCTTATCCAGAATGGCTGTTGCTAATTTCTTGTCAATCACACCTCTCAGAATCAATCAGCTTGATTTTCCCCGCGGCAAATAAATTATGCTGGCTAATGGTACTTTGCTGTTTGCATAAACAGTGCATATTGACGGAAAGTGAGTCGAAATAAGAGCGTCTCTCATACCTTCCTTTGGTGCACAATAGCCCAGCTCGCATCATAGCAGCAACATACACCTGTCTAAATGAAAATTCAACTTTTCTTATTTTGTATAAATAATTTAGTAAAGATAATTAATTACATCAGGCCTCCTATTCATCGAATAGTAAACGCATTAAATCTGCATTCTATCTCTAACATGTTTCATAGAGATATAATCAACACTCAACAAAACTAAAATGTAAAAGAAAAAATAATAATTTGGGTTCATTATGAACCTGAAGGTCTCAAGCCAGGTTGATTTCCGTTATATTCCATTATGTTAGTAAGTCAGATTACCGTTTTGTATTCGTAGAAACTTATAAAAGAAATACTAAAGACATCTACCGACCTATCTACTACATTACACACACATACACACACACACACACACACACACACACACACACACACACACACACACACACACACACACACACACACACACACACACACACACCCTCACAACACACACACACACACAAAGGATTACAAAGGTGGAGCATGCCGACAGGAGACCTTTTGATCCATATCTAGGTCGGATGCGAAAAAAAAATCATATTAATAATAAAAAAAAAAAAAAAAAAAAAAAAATATGATAATGTAAATAACAAATAAAATACATAAATAAATGCATAGGTATAGTTAAATAATAAACAAACAGGTAAATAGTAAATAATAATATATTGACATATAACTAATAATGAATGAAAATCAGGCAGACAAATGATAACAAAACAAAAACAAATATTATAAGATAAATCATAATCATTACAGCATCTTATTTAGGTATTTATCTAAATGATTATTAAAGCTTCGAATTGAACTATATTGCACTACCTGTGCAGGAAGTTTATTCCAGTCATTAACTACACGGTTGACGAAGTTGTTTCTACCCAATTCCAAATTAAATCTATTTCCGGACTGTTTGAGACCATTGTTTCTCGTCTGATTCTCATTCAATGTAAAAATTTGGTCACTTTTGATGTTGTCAATTCCCTTTAGAATTTTAAAGACCTGTATGAAGTCACCTCTGAGTCTACGCTTTTTTAGGGAAAACAGATTCATATGTTTTAGTCGATTTTCGTATGATTTATTTTTGATATTTGGAATCAGTTTTGTGGCTCGCCGTTGTACTTTTTCCAGTCTGTCAATGTCTTTAATGAGATTCGGTGACCATACGGAAACAGCATATTCCAAATGTGGACGAACTAACGATTTATATAGCTTGTTAATGAGGGATGGACTTTTGAAATCAAAAGATCGCGCAATCAGTCCTAGAATCTTATTTGCTTTCTCAGAGGCTGAAATACACTGCTTGGATGATTTGAGGTCGTTACTGATAATTACGCCGAGATCTTTTTCACTATCCACTTTTGTTAACGAATTTCCAAATAACTTGTAATCGTACTTACTGTTATTTTTACCTATGTGCATTACCTTGCATTTACTTGTGTTAAATTTCATTAGCCACTTTTCAGACCATTGCTGTAATTTATCTAAATCTTCTTGAATATCTAATTGGTTTGAGTGATCATTTGCCACTCCGCACAGTTTTGTATCATCAGCAAATTTGGAAACAGTAGATTTTAGTCCATGGTCTATATCATTTATATATACTATGAATAGAAGTGGCCCAAGAACGGAACCCTGAGGAACTCCACTTGCAACACTTTTCCATCCAGAAGTTTTTCCATTGAAAACAACTCTCTGTTTTCGACCCTTCAACCAATTACTAGTCCAACCTAATAGGCTACCACTTATTCCATGCAAAGCTAATTTAGTAAGTAGTCTTTCGTGTGGGACGGTATCAAAAGCTTTTGCAAAGTCTAGATATACTAAATCTATATTGTTTCTTTTGTCATAATTCGAGATAACTGTGTTGTAGAATTCGAGTAAGTTAGTCACGCAAGAACGTTTCCGTCTGAAACCATGCTGGCTATCATTTATCAAACGGTTACTTTCTAAATGATGTTCGATAGCATCTCTGATGATAGTTTCCATTATTTTTCCTACGATTGAAGTCATAACTTATAGGCCTATAGTTATTTGGTTTCTTTTTGTCACCTTTTTTGAATATGGGAGTAACGTTAGCTAGCTTCCATTCTCTTGTGTGTGTGTGTGTGTGTGTGTGTACACACACACACACACACACACACACACACACACACACACACACACACTATTTCACCTTTATTCTACCTATACTCTGCTGTGCATCTCCAGCCTGGGCTCCCTCCATCAACCTCACTCAGGAACGCCAGCTAGAAAAGGTATAGAAAAGGGCATGCAAAACCACCTTAGGCTCCTCTTATTCCAACTACGAGGCTGCTCTGACCATCCTCAACCTGCCCAAACTCTCCGACCTTCACAAGGAGACACTAAGAAAATTCGGCCTCAAGCTACTATGTCATCCTCACCATCGTAACCTGCTACCGTCGGAAGCTGATCGTCCTACCCAGACCACAAGACATCACATCATAATAGACTCAAGCCTTTCAAAGCACCAGGCACAGACAGATATAAACGCAGTCCCATACCTTCTATTGTACACTTATTAAACAACATCTAATCCAAACATCATATTGACACTAAGAAGCATCTATCATTTTTTATATGTTCATGTTTTATATATTTGTATAGTGCACAATCACTTCAGCATCATAATATGTATAGCTATTCATTATGTACCATCTATGTTAATCCCTCTTACCTTAATATATGTATTTTCAGCCTTCGACTGCCATGTTTTCAATGAACCGTTTATCATTATCATTATTGTTAATTATTATTATTATTATTATTATTATTATTATTATTATTATTATTATTATTATTATTATTATTATTATTATTATTATTATTATTATTATTATTATTATTATTATTATTATTATTATTATTATTATTATTATTATTATTATTATTATTATTATTATTATACACATGCACGCAAGCGCGCACACAACACAAACACACACACACACACACACACACACACACACACACACACACACACACACACACACACACACACACACACACACACACACACACACACACACACGTGGCACAGTTGGGAGAGTCCCAGACTGTCCCTACGGCGGTCCGGGTTCGAATCCTTTCCAGGGCTGAAACATTTTCAGTATCGCTGTGCTTCGAGTCGTTACTCCAACTCTCGTAGGCGGGGGGTTGGGTGTGTGTCTGCGTGTAAGGTCACATCATTACCCATAGATCGGTCATACGAGCTCTGAGCTCTCTTCCGCGAGGGGAATAGCTGTCATTCACGGGTCCAGCACGTGATCCAAAGACCAAGGTGTATACACACACACACACTTGTACACAAACTTGGTCACACGGACACGTACCCTTTAGTCTGCCACGTTGAAGAAGACCTCCCGAAGAAGCCCTCATGCTGGGAGAGACCCTTTGACAGTTGTCGAGTTTGATAGAGGAAACGATCATGACCTTCGCCGCAACGAAAAAGTCCGTGACCGCACTGGACGAGTTGGAAATATATGGCCGACTAGCTCCGGTGTATATCAAGCCAACGAGGCGTAAAGGCCGTCCTAGAGAACATCTGTGACACCGTTGTAGAACCTCTGGGACATGTTGTCAGAGCCGTCACATTCAATCTAGCACTTGATAATGCTCTGCTACAACAAACGTTGAGAACCGCTGGGGCATTGCTTCTCCTCGTAGAACCCGATGAAACCGCTCTTCAAGAGGAGGAATAATCGGTTGAAGCCGTATGAGGAAACCCTGTGGTCTTGTTGAAGCAGTTCTTGGTGCAGCTCACGTGGAGGGGAAATATGATCAGCCCCCGGGTTGGGTAGCTGTAGAGGCAATTGATTAGGTGAGGCGAGTGTTCCCAGCGAGACCCTCCTCTCCAGCTACCCAACGCGGGGGTTGATCATATTTTCCTTCCACGTGAGGTGCAGCAAAAAATGCTTCAACAAGACTGCATGGTCTCCACGAACTGCTTCAACCATTTCTTCAGCCTCTTGAAGAGCGGTTTCATCGAATTCCACGGAAAGAAACAATGCCCTTTTGGTGCTCTCCGTTCGTTGTAGCAGGACTTCAAGTGCTAAACCGAGAGTGGCGGCCCTGAAATGTCCAGTAGGAATTCTTCAGCAACAACATCCTGCATGACCTCTGGGACGAACTCTACGATCCGTTGTTTTAATATATAGCGGAGCTCTTCGGTGATATATTTCCAGCTCGTCGAGTGTGGCCACGGGGTTCTTCGTTCTGACGTAAGTCATGAACGGAACCTCGTTCATACTGGACAATTGACGAAGGGTCTCACCGATCCGGAGGGCTTCTTCGGGAAGCTTTCCTCGACATATCAGATTAAGAGGTTGGTTTCCATGTGTGTGAGATTCACCCCGTTTCACCCCGTTTTTGGATTTTGTTGAACTCGTGATTGACAGCTATTACCTTCCCGGATAAGTGTGTGTGCGTTTGCCTGTGTTCACTTGTCTCGAACTCGGGACTCCGAGCATAGGAATCCAATCTGGTGTCTTTTTACCACATAAATTAACAAATATATAAACAAATGGATTGTGAACAAATATATTGACAAAGAAACCAACGATAGATAAATTCAGTAAATAGATAGATAAATGAATAAATAAATTGATGAATAAATAAACATATAGACAAATAAATAAGTAGTTAGATATATAGATAAATGAATACATAAATACTTAAATAGATAATTGAAGTAGATAAGTAAGCAAATAAATTAATATGAAGGTAAAAGATACACAAGAAAGCCCTAGCTCTAGTTGCGTTTGAGATGAGTGTTAACTATAATGTCCTTAATGCCCAAGGCACAGGGTCATGCCATCACCTGTATATCATAATTTTGTGTTAGTCAGAACTATATAACCTGACGTTAGTCAAAAGCAAGCCCGTAGCGATGGGTCGGGCAGTTTGATATTATCAAGAATATGTATATGAAGTGCACTATTGATGGGATATTCTTTAGACTAATTTGATAACTTAGCATAACCAGTACCGATATGTAAAGGACAACGACCCATCCAGGGGTTAACCATTAAACGTTGGGGTTCATATTTACATAGGTTTCGTGGCTGTCACCAGAGATTTTATTCAAATGAGGAAACCCACCGGGCCGATTAAAGGTTAATCCAACTCCTCTAGTGCTTATCTTCATGGGAAGGAGTTTCCACCATGTGTTTAGATGATGTCGAAGCCAACGCCTGCTCGGGCAAGTGTCGGTTAACGGTACCCATATCTAAGACGTGGGAACGAAGTCAAGCCCACCTTCAATTAAAGATGTGACCTGTGGTTGTTGAAAACAGTTCTTGCAATTTAATGACAACCGAGTGGTATTATGTAGAGTGTCTTTCCAATTGATGGGTAGTGTCAGCGCCGTAGAGAACAAAACTTAAGATATGCTCGTACTACTGGTTTGAGGAGCTTAGGTGAATTGGTTTTAACCTTTTCGATTTAAATGTCTAGCATTATTCAGAACAAAATTGACAAATATTCCATCGTGCTGAAGAGTCAACCTTTGAGTTCCGATGGAGACATTTGTAATTTTTTTCTGGCTAACACAAGACAATTTTATTCAGCTTACGGGATCAGAAACTCTAAGTCTGAAGTTTACGTCTTTCTCGATTAATTCACTCAACTTTATAACGAGTCTCGCCTAACGACAGACGGTTAGATTCAAGATAGGGTGTGGTCTTCAGGGTGAGGTTGTGCTTAATTCAGTCTCTTAGTTGGAACTGTTCTTTGGCAACAAAGGCGCCAAAGGTCACCGCCGTACAACACATTTGTCATAATGATGCACTTGCCGAAGTTGACAAAGCGCCATCCGTGGTGAAACGGGATCTCTCTCCACCAGCGCGCTCCAAATGTATTAGGGCACATTATCTCCATAGCCTCATATTACCTACCTCCCCATTAGCTCGCCAATTTTTAAAGTTGTCGGTGGCCGCTTTGGAACAGCGGCGACGCAGTTGCCACGCTCATTCCTGGCCTTTCCAAGGGCTCCAACAACATCGACTCATCACTTCGTGGTCTTTCTCAACGCTTCTTTCGCAAAGGTGATGCAGTTCAGGGGTTTTACTTCCGATAAAGATGGACATCTTTATGCTGACCAGGACTTTGAGCTGGTGGGCTAAGGGAGTAAACTGGTCTTGTACCCTCGGTCGTTGATCACGAAAACAAACAACATGAAAACAGACTAACCTCATCTGATACATTCATTGCGATGACGCTTTGTAAATAAGTTTTTGGTATATGGTAATCGATTTTATTCAACCGAGGCACAGAAATACCATCAGAGGGGACAATCAAATAGTAATGATTAATCACATTATCAGATTGATAATCAATTGGGTATTCTTATCTGTTTATCTATCGACCTACATATCTATCTATATATCTGTCAATCTATCTATCTATCCACCTATGCATCTATCATTTCATTTTTTTGCTTTATATATTTATTACTTTAGCCAATGAATGAACTGATTGACAAAATACTACAGTGGGTTTGTGCCGAGATAATGCTCAGATGTGAAGTTATGTACCTTACACACACACACACACACACACACACACACACACACACACACACACACACACACACACACACACACACACACACACACACACACACACACACACACACACACACACACACACACACATACAGGCACACACACACACACACACACACACACACACACACACACACACACACACACACACACACACACACACACACACACACACACACACACACACACACAATATATATATATATATATGTATATAATACAAATATATATATATATATATATATGTATATATATATATATATATATGTATATATATATATATATATATATATATATATATATATATATACATAGATGTATTATATATATATATATACATATATATACATATACATATATATATATACATATATATACATATACATATATATATACATATATATATACATATATATACACATATATATACACATATATACATATATATATACATATATATACACATATATATATATATATACATATACATATATAAATGTATATATATATATATATATATGCATATATATATTATATATATATATAAATGTATATATAAATATATAAAACGCATATATATATATATGTACAACACTGGATGGGTCCCAGTGATTCGAGATACATTTTAACAACCACAATGCACTTTAATTCTAAGCCATCAACATCGGGAAACCCAATGGAGGCCACATGCAGAAATTGAAATGCGGTACTGCCAAGGACTCGAACCCAGCATTCACATGACAAATGTCGTAGTGACTTACCAACTACGCTATCAAGAGAGATATAAGTTGAGCGCAACTTTTCTTATATATTTGTATGCTCGAGTTACATACACATACATGAAGTTTTGCGTTCAACCCATCTCCACTATGATAGTACAATTGGAAGTATACAAACGCGGGAAAGATTTGTACAACACTGAATGGGTCCCAGTGATTCCAGATACATTTTAACAACCACAATGCACTTTAATTCTAAGCCATCAACATCGGGAGACCCAATGGAGGCCACATCTTTTTGTGAATTCCGACATCGAATTTCATACTTAACGATAGTGCTTGAGTTTCTGTGTCTAAGAGTTGTCTGAAAGGTTCGTTACTAATTCTGGATTACTTGCATTGTTCCAATCACTACTTTCACATAGCTGTTTTAATTTTCGTTCTAATTTCTTACTGTGTTTATGAAGTCTATTCGAAAGCCATCGCGGTATCGGTGTCTTACTTGTCTCACTACAAAATATATTTACTTGTGTAATAATGTGTAATGATGAAACCCTATACATTACAGTACCAAACTCTAATATCAATTCACACCTAGACACTTTTCTCCTAAAAGCGGGCATTAAAGTAGCCAGGACATCAGGTAACAAAATAGGACATTTGGTCACACGAAGCTATAATAATTCCACTAATGAAAACAGCATTGTTTATAAAATCCCATGTAAAAACTGTCCCTCTTCATATTTTGGTGAATCTGGTCGTGGACTTAATAAACGAATAAATGAACATAAAATGACGTAAAAGCCCAAAGATCATCTAACTCCATAGTAATGTATGTGGATAAGCATGGCCACCTTCCAGACTGGAACAACACAACCATATTAAATAAAGGATCATCCAAGAAACTAAGTAAGACAATTGAGGCAGCATACATTAACACAAATAACAACAATAACCATAGAGAAGGCTTTATATGTCTAGCAAAAGTCACAAGCTTATTAATACTAAAAGAATACACAAATATAATAACAAGCTCTCCGAAGCGTCCTATGAGATGACCCGTCTATGTATAAAATCTCCTGTTATGTTTGAGTTGTTAGCTTTGTGATCAAGACCCTGGGGGTCGAAACGTTAAAGCATTAAAATTCTCCCATTACTCCTCGTCTGCTTCCTCCACCTTTAGTCTTATTTGTCATAATATAGTCAGTATATATATATATATATATATACATATATATATATATATATACATATATATATATATATATATATATATATATATATATATATATATACTGTATATATAATATATATATATATAACATATATATAATATATATATATATATATAATGTATAGATATATAATATATATATATATAATGTATATATATATAATATATATATATATGTATATGTATATATATAATATATATATATAATTATATATATAATGTATATGTATAATATATATATATATACATATATATATAATATATATATAATATTATATATATATATATATATATACATATATATATATATATATATATGTATATATATATAATATATATAATTTGAAAATTATTGCGATAATTCCAAGTTGGATAATATATCGTTATGGCGGGAATGGATGGCCAAGCTGGATGAGGGTGATTGAATGCAACACAGGAGGATTATTTCCCGCAATTACACCTTTCACTAAGTACACACATGAAGTATGCGAAAACTCCAGTTCCTTCGGTGTCTGGATGGCCAGCGATTTTGCGTTAACATTATTATCATAAAACGATCTTTACCCGATCTTGATGATTAGCTTCTTATTGGCAAGGAAGGTTCATAGTTTCCCAAGAGTTCATTAACATCGCCGTCTTTATTTTCAAAGTTGGTAGTGTGTTTTACCCTTTGTCATGCCAGCGAGGAGCCCTCGTTTCCCGAGATCCCGTCCCTTCCGTGGGTCCGTGTCATGAAATAGACATTAGAAGTCAAATTGGCAAAGGAATGTAATATGCATACATTGGATATCGTTTTGTTACTGTCGCAATGGCGCACAAAAAACATATTAGACGTAAAGCATGAATATATGCAACGAGGCGGGGCAGCCGAGAGGAAAGGGCGTCATATGGCCTTAAGAAGAGAAGGGATGATAGCTGGTAAGGAGAAAGTAAAGGAGATGGAGAGAGAAGGGAGAGAAAACAGAGGAAAGGGAGAGTTAAGAGAGAAAAGTCAAAAGAAAAGGAGAAAGAAGGGATGAAAGACAAAAGAGAGGAAGAAAAGAGGAAGACAAAGGACAAGGCAAAAAAGGGAGAGAAGATGAAAGGGAAAAAGAAAGAAGAGAGAGAAGACGAAGATGGCAAATGTAGAGAGAGAACACAAAGCGGAAAAAGAAAAATGAGGGAAGACGAAGGAGGGGGAAAAGAGGGAGAGAAGACGAATGAGGTGTAAAAAGAGGGAATAAAAAAACAACAACGAAAGAAGAGAAGACGAAGGAAAGGAAGATATTAAAAGAACGGAAGGCGAAAAAAGAAGAAAAAGCAAAGGAGAGGGCGTAGAAAGGGAGACAAAAAGAAAGAAGAACGAAGGGGCAGAAAAAGCAAAGGAAGAGGAAAAAATGAAATAGAGAAGACAAAAGAATAAGGGACAAATGGAGAGAGGACGAAAAGGAGGGAAATAAGAATTAAGAGTGGGAGCGAGGGGTGTATGAAGGAAAGAAATAAAAAATTGCAAGAAATGGGAAAAGAAGAAATGGGATAAAAGAAAAAAGAAAACTGGAAGAAACAAAAGAAGTAACAAATAAAACATCAAAATGAGGGAATATGAAAGCAAGATATACGATCATTAAAAGAGGAAGGATGGGAGGAATGAGATGTAACAAAATGAGAAAATGGGAAAAGGCAATAAAACAGAGAAAAGTATGTGAAAGCCATCCGAAAAAAAAGAGGAAAAGTAGCAAGAGGGATAAAGAGATAATAGATTGAGTGAGGATAGAAATGATGGAAAACAAAGAAAATTAAAATTAGGAAGATGAAGAAAACACACGGATGTTTCATGAAAATAATTTTGAAGAATAGAAGAGGAAGAAAAAAGTAGCTGGGAGAAAAATAAGAATGGTTACACTGAATTTCACTGTGAAGATATTGAACGGTAAATATAACTGATTTGCAGACAATACTGTTACTGTCAATGATGATTACGATGGTTTCCATCTATCTACTCACCAAGGACTGAAAGAAAAACTTTAAATTTGTCAATTATGATTCCGTTTTATAGAATATAATCCGTATTTTTTTTGTTAATTATCGAAACAAATTTTGTTAGAAAAATTATGGCTGTAGCATTGAGGAGGGCCTAAACTAGAAAAATGTGAACCTTATTTTCGAAGATGAGCTAAGAAACAAGATTATGTCATCTCCACTAAGAAGGAATTGTCCCCTTAACGTTCTTTGGAAAATCGAAACCGCGTTTCATACCCGTGGCCCGAAATCCTGAGGTTTCGTGAACAAAATGGGTATTTTCTACGTTTATTGTATTTTAACTTTTTAATTTGAATAAGAAATAAGGTTAGGAAAATATGTAGCCCTTTATTGTCAACACATTTACTAGAAAAAAGTACGTTACATACACACACACACGTGTATATATATATATATATATATATATATATATATATATATATATG
>NC_134777.1:39748646-39776146 GCF_046742065.1 Oratosquilla oratoria | reverse complement strand
CCCTAACATACTCACCTCCCTTGCACCCTCTTCCCTCCCTCCGATCTTGGCACCTCCAGGATGACAGGTCATCCCTGCATCTCGCCCGCTACCCTGGGTCAGAAGGAGTGTCGCAAGACACAGCACATCAACAGTAATGCCGCTTCATTAGATCGGTGACCGCCCCCCCCCTATCCATACCCTCATGCAGAAAAGGAGAAGACGGGAAGAAATCCCTTCGGGTTGCGTCATTTTATTTCTCTCACATACTCCCTCAACCACCCCCCAACACACATCAACTACCCACTCCATCTCATGCATCACAGTATCATCCATACACAACCATTCTCCATTCACCCCTATCTTCTGTCCTCTCCCGTCCTTCTTCAAAGGATATTCCCCTCTTTCCCAATGCCTCTTTTACACCATCCATCCATCGCATCCTCGGTCGACCCCTCATTTTCACTTCTTCCCACTAGACACACATTAAACAATCTCACTAGCCAGTCCACTATTACTGTACCTCGCTTCCTCAGACACTCCGCATGACACCCATCTAACCCAGATGCCTAACTTCTTCTCACCATTCTAATGACTACTTGCAGTTCATATTTTCTTAATTTTCCTCCATATTTCTCACCCATCACCGTCATTTTCTTAGCGCCTCCCAATGCTACCACTACTCCCTATCCTCCTGCACATTCAAGAGCTTCCTAAAATACTCTGCCCATCTTCTCCTTACCGCCTCTTCTTCCGTTATCATCTCTCCATTGCACCTTTTACCTCTTCTTTTCTACTTGATTCGCCTCCCCATCCTCTCTTGACCTCCTTCCAAAACATATTTTCATTACTTTCTAAAGTTTCTGTTATACTCCTCATTTCACATCTCTCCTTTTTGCATCCTTTATCTAATGTTTTGATTCTATCCTTTTTTCTTTGAACCCCTCATATGTTTCTCTTGCCCTACTTAGGTAGGTGTAGGCATGAAGGTAGGTGTAGGCAGGTAGGTGTAGACAGGAAGGTGGGTACAAGCAGGCAGGTAGGTACAAGCAGGCAGGTAGGTACAGGTAGGCAGGTAGATAGGTGCATGCGGGAAGTTATGTGCAGGCAGGAAGGTAAGTGCTGGAAGGAAGGTAGGTGTAGGCAGGCAGGTAGCTTCAGACAGGTTAGGTAAATGCAGGCAGGATGGTAGATAGGTGTACTGTAAGCAAGAAGGTAGGTATAGGCAGGAAAATAGGTACAGGAAGGTAAGTGCAGTGAGGTAGGGACGTAGGTAGACGTAGGGAGATAGGTGCAGGGAGGTAGTTTGGTGCAGGCGGGAAAGTAGGTGTAGGCAGGAAGTTAGTAGTTGCAGGCATGAAGGTAGGTGCATGGAGGTTGTTCGGTGTAGGCAGGCAAGTAGGTAGGTTCAGTCAGTCAGGTACGTGCAGGTTGGTAGGTGGAGGCAGGCAGGTAGCTGCAGGCAGGTAGGTAGGTCCCATGCATGTAGGTAGGTGTAAGCAAGTAGTTAGGTGCAGGCAGGAAGGTACGTACAAGCACGAATGTACGTGCAGGCAGATAGGCAGGTAGAGGCAAGGAGGTAGTTGCAGGCAGGTAGGTAGATGCAGGCAGGTAGGTAGGTGAAAGCAAGTAGGTAGGTGCAGGCAGGTAGGCAGGTGCAGGCAAGTAGGCAAGTGCAGGCAGGAAGGTAGTTGCAGGCAGGAAGGTAGGTTTAGACAGGCAGGTAGGTAGGTGCAGGGAGGTAGGTATGTACAGGGAGACAGGCAGGTGCAGGCAGACAGGTAGAGGCAGGCACGTAGGTAGGTGCTGGGAAGTAGGTAGGTGCTGGGAAGTAGGTAGGTGCTGGGAAGTAGATAGGTGCAGGGAAGTAGATAAGTGCAGACAAGTAGGTAGGTGCAGGCAGGTAGGTAGGTGTTGGCGGGCAGGTAGTTAGGTGCAGGCAGGTAAGTAGGTGTTGACGGGCAGATAGTCGCAATTGAGTAGGTGGGTGTAGGTAGGCAATAGTTAGTGTGTGCGCGCGCGCGTGTGTGTAAATTCTGAAGAATACCCGAGTCTTTGATCCATGCCATACAAGAGCGATGCAATTTGTTTTGTTTATTTCTTGATATATACGAGTATATACATTTTCTGTGTATTTGCCTCTTGGGTACTTCCCAAACCTGTTCAAAGCCTCCCATACCATCCTCATTTCCAAGCCCTAAAAACTTTCCTCTGCCGCCCCTCTCCTATAGGACCATCTCCCATCTGGAGCACTTTACTAAGGTGCTCGAGCATGTCCTCTGTCGTCTCCTTGAGGTGGCAACACACTACGCTAGGATGTTATTTGTTTTTGTTACTTCGCTTGAGTAGAAACGACTTCGGTTACAATATTCTAGACTTTCGTAAGAACATCTCAACAATGTGTCTAACATTTGTATACGTTTAACTTTCTATTGGTTCATCATTCAGCTTCTCACTATACGACGCAAGAGTAATTTGACATTTGGAATTTGAAAAACGAAAGATCATAACCTAAGTCGTTTCTAATCGAACGAAGTAACGAAAGCAAGTAGTATGCTAGCGAGAAATGCCTAGTGTGCCGCCACCTCTACTGGGTACTTGGGGGAGAAGAATGTGCCAGACAGTCGCTCTGGTAACGCCATTTTGTTTTGTAGGGATGTGGAGAAGGCATCTGATACTGTCTGGTATGAAGGACTTAAGTACTATTTCGACTCTGCCCTGCCGTTCACACGCCTGCTTTGCAACTACCTGGATGCCATGATAATATGAATAAAATGGCGGAGTTACCTGTCCTGACCTTTGTGCCGAAGGATGGAGTGTCAGAGGTCAGTCCTTGCCTCCATCTTATACACTATTTACGAATGATAGCCACCTCCTTTTGCTTTCCGTTCTCTATGTACATTCCAATTTCTAAGAGGAGAAATCAAGTTCTTTGGAAATGAACATATTTACGTATACGTTGTATGATATAGAAGGTTATATTCTATTTGGTGTATAAGAATTCAAGCAGATATTTGTTGTGTTTTCTTGTGACATATAAATAATGTATGATATGTATTAGTGACCATGTATGTCGATGTATCGATTGTTGGAATGTAATGGCTGTCGACTATCTTGTGAAGGGGAATGTCTCGCTCTCTCTCCCTGGTATGGTTGGACTAGCAACATTGCTCTTCTGTTACTCTAGAATTCAATGTCACGCGCCTCGTTTTGTGTCTTCAGGTATTTAAGGGGGGAAAAGCTGTAGCAGAGAGTGAACATAGATATAAGGTATGTAAACCTGGACTTTATATTATATCAAGGAGTATTAATTGCCTCTCTGGATTAACTACTTTCTTATCGAGTGGCACATTTTCTGATATTTCCTCTGTCAGGCCAACTGATCAGTAACAACCTGTGTAAAGATGCACTTCCATAACGCTTTTTATCATTATCAAGTTAATGTATAGGTAGTTTGGGTATTTGTTCAGTTGTACATGGACGCGATATAGCATTAGAAAATTAAACATTAATTTTGTAAATTATAATACATGAACGTAATATGCGATTTTCTTGGCGGAAATAGAAATAAAAAATACCTTGCTACAAGCAAATATACTAACGAACGAAGTCGCTAGCATAGGATCGGGACGCCATCATGTCGTTTGTCAAGTGTTGTCTGCCCGGTCCAGTTGAGGCCTGGTGTACGCCCTCGGTACTTCCGCCAGTACCTCACGAGGTATATATTCTTGAAGGAATGCTATGGAGCTGAAATCCATGCATTCCTTCAAGCTATGAGAAACCTATATACCCCGCAATCAGAAAGAGTGATTGAACAGGCCGCCAACATCCGTGACGACGACGACGATCCGGATGACCTTAAATTACAGGTACTGATTTACTAAATACACGTTAGGTTAGGTTAGGTTAGACGAATTTATCATCCTTTCATTTCTTCGACGTCGGCATCTATCATAACAAACATGGCGTACCATTCGTCCGGTGCGACTTCGTTACTTACGAAATCTATTTTAGCAGCTTTGCTGTTTTTTTTTTTATTTCCGCCAAGTAATTTGCATATTACGTTGATAAATTATAATTTACAAAATTAATAATTAATTTTCTAACGATATATCGCGTACATGTACACAACTGAACATTTACCATTGTTTATTGAATATACTAGATAGATTTCATATCAACTCAGTTAAAATAGAGAGAACAAAAAGTAGGTAAGGTTAGGGACTGGGGCTGGGTGGCCGATTACGCCGTTAACTGGGCAACTTGACCTAGCCTAACTTAAAAAGCGGGTTTCCCTGTGTTATTATTTGCAGGACCCAAGCCGTGATCACAGACCTTGACTTTTTTCATATTCTAGCCCTAAATTCATCTAACTTCACTGTGGGTCCACACCATCCCCACAAACACACGTAACGCATATATCTATATACCTGCCTAGCCAATTCTACAGCAAGAAACTTGGGAAACACCGTAGAACTTACCTTCGGTTCAGTGTGAACGGAATTGTCCAAAAGGTGAATATGTTGGGGATGGAATGGGTAGGAGTGGTTTTTATGCCTTTGATTTTTGGCCACCTCCCTTGTAAGGGGGAAAGAAGCCTTTTGTATATGTATGTATGTATGGTTTCCCCAAGGAAAATGTTTAATGCTGTATCGCGTAGGTATTCACTTTTAGAATAATACATAGTTTTCAAACGGAAGAAAAAATCACAAAATTTTAGACTACACACCCATGCTCGGCACAAACCAAATCAGAACTGAGAGGCGCCCGTCCGATTTCGTTTTCGTTATGAAAGAAAACCCTATGATTGTGCTGAAAGCGGTCACAGGACTCAAAACAATTAGGTCATTGGCTGAAGCGATAATATTTTACTTGAATTCTCTGAAAGTTGTTTCGCCTGAGCTGTGCGTGCGTGCGTGCGTGCGTGCATGCGTGTGTGCGTGTGAGTGTGTGTATGTGTGTGTGTGTGTGTGTGTGTGTGTGTGTGTGTATTTACCTAGTTGTATTTACCTAGTTGTATTTTACGGGAAGGGGATGTATCCCGTCTCCATATCTCGTTTTATTTAGACTGTTTTTAAATTCGTGTATCGTTTTTGCATACACATTTTCATCTAACCTGTTCCAAACCTGTGAGGAAAGCTGTTCTTTTTCAGGTCTCTTTTATAATTGTCTTTCTTGATTTTCTTTCCATGTCCTCTTGTATCTCTACCATCCCATTGTATTAGATCCTCTCTATCAATGATTTCCATGCCTTTCATTAATCTATAAATAGTTATCAAGTTTCCTCTCTGTCTTCGTTGTTCCAATGTTTGTAGCTCAAGACAATAGAAAAAAATCCTAGAAAGAGGGTATGTGTCAAGTCTTTATATATAACTCCAAGGAAAAAAAAGATTAAGAAATACACACAAGCGATTACACTCATAAGATGCTTCAGCTTTTGGAAAAAACAAAACAAAAAAGAAGACATGGCGCAATATAAAACCTCAAATAAATTTAAAAACCAATATAATAGATGGAATAAAGAAACAAGATTTTACGTGCGTAGTTAATTTCTTGTGTATTAGAATTAATCAAACAAAAATATTACTACTGCTAATAAATGAAACCAGCATAAAGTTAAAAGGAGAAAGGCTGAAGTAATATTGTACTAAGTCACAGAAGGTCGTATTGCATTGAAACATTATCTTTTCCTATTAAATCGCTGCCAATTAAGTACATTAATAGAAAATAGAGTTTCTCCAAGTACTTTCAACATTTGTTAATAAAAAAAGCATGTAGACAACGGAAAAAAAAAAAATCCCACTAAGCGATAGCAGTTGTCGAAAGTGTCGAAGATCTTTAGCATGTGTTACATGACACGTTATGATGTCAGGAAACGTAAGAGAAGATATACTTTATTAATCCAGAGAAACGATCATAAACATTGGTTAGATTGACACAATGGTCACAATTTTTGACGTATTGGAGCCTTGTATGAAAATCACATATTATGTCATTGTGACGTTGTTTTTTTCATCTAGATTTAAGATAATTAATAGGATCCATCCTTGGAATAATTTCCATAAAGTACCATGATATGGTTATGATTAGAGCATGAGGCCAAAACGTGCGTGACAACGTTACAGACAGGCAGACAGACAGACAAAAGTCTAACAGAACAAAGTAATATAGTTGTGGTGTATTTTAAGATAGACTGAATTTTTAGAAGCTCTGCCAAGGGATTTGAATCCTGACCTGTGTGTACATATCGTAATCACGAAGCCAAGGCGCTAGCAATAGAGTTATAATCGATGCTACAGAAGTACTATACTAGTCCCCGAGCACACTCTCCATAACTACAGCAAGCCCTCCGACAAGTTGTGTATTTTATGACAGATTGGATTTTTAGAACTTCTGCCAAGAGATTTGAACCCTGACCTATGCGTGCACAATCACGAAACCTAGATGCTAGCGACTGAGCTATGACCGATGCTATAAAAGGACTATACAAGTCCCTGAGCACACTCTCCATAGTGCAGGAGACGTAGTCTCATTTTCATCTAATTTTCCCATTTAGGCAAGCCCTCCGACAAGTTGTGTATTTTAAGACAGATTTAGTTTTTAGAAGCTCTGTCTTAAAATACACAACTTGTCGGAGAGTTATGGAGAATGTGCTCGGGGACTTGTAAAGTCCTTTTGTAGCACCGTTCATGATCCAGTTACTATCGTCTTGACTTCGTGATTATGTACGTGCAGGTCAGGGTTCGAATCCCTTGTCAGAGCTTCAAATTTTTTAATATAGTTGTCTAAAAAACTTTCGATAACTAAAAAGCAAATGACATGTTAACAACGATACATATTCAATCAAAATAATCTTAGAATTCGTTTTGCTAACAATGATTACCCATCTCCATAATGAATGAAGTATAAAGGCGTTCTAATAGAAGCCCTAAATTTGTTAATTTTAGCGAGTTTTCGTCAACAACATTTGCTAGTAATACGCATTTTGTCATAAATGTTAAGCAATACTAAAAACCACGTTTACCTCCTTTGCACATGCTCCGTAAAGTGCACATCAGTAGTTGCAGTACTGCTATTTTTGACAAAATGCCTAAAAGCAGCATATGTTGGCAAAAAACTCGTTAACAATTCTGTGGCTTATACGAGGACGCATTTAATCTTAACCCCGTGGGCCACTGCTTCTTATAAAGTTTATCTTTATTCTGGCTGCTGTCTCCTGACCATTCAACCTAGGGAAATTCTCTACATAGCAAAGGTGTTATATAAACATGCAGCAAATTCCATATCAGTGAACTTCTATCGTAGACGTGGGCGTTGAATTGCCAGGAGAGTTATGAACTCGGAAATGCATTTGAGAACCATGTTCAGTTATGAGAGTATAATCTTTTACTTGCTTAACTCTTTTTTTATTTCTTTGATATGGGATACATTGCAATGATGCAATATTCAATTACATCATTACATCTAAACGTTACTAGGAGAGAAAAAGCAGTTAACTAAACTTTCGGACACTTCAAATGTGGTAGTTAGTATTTGTGGAAAATTAATATATCATGTATCAACTCCATGTTTGTGCATGGTCGGGATTCTGTCACCGTGTTTCCCATGTGCATTGTAAAATTTAAGTAATTGGAAAGGAACGTTATGGGTTTAGGAAAGGTAGAGTACGTGTTGATCAAATCTTTGTAGGAAAGATGTGCGAGAAGTTTTTGGAAAAATATAGTGATGTTTCATAGGTTTTTATGGGTCGAGAGAAGAATTACGACAACATGGACGGGAAGGCATTGTAAGAAGTGTATGGGGTAGAAGAAAAGCTGTTAAGGGCACTCAAAGGCTTTTACGTGAGTAGTAGAACTTGTGTTAGGATTAGGAATTGTGAGAATGAGTGGTGTGAGAAGGTGAGTGCTGCGCTAAGGATGTTTCATCATGGGTGTTCAATTTGTACATGGACGGGATGGCACGTGAGGTGAATATATGGGTGATGAACAGGGGATTGGAGATGGTTAGTGAGAGTGAAGTGAAATGGGAGGTGAGCCAAATATTATTTGCTGATGACACTACGCTTGTGGCCGAGTCAGAAGAGGTTCTAGGTATTGACGGATTTTGAAAAGGTGTCATAGGAGAAGATCGAAAGTAAAAGTGGGTAAAAGTAAGATGAGATGTACAAGGGATGAGGGTGGCAGTGAATTGGGGGTAAGTCTAAGAGAGAACCTACAAGAGGTGGATAGTTTTACGTATGTAGGGACACATGAAGCAGTGGATGGTAGGACGGAGATTGGTGAAACTGGATTAAGGGAAGTGTATAAGTGCCTTGGGGGGAATAAAAAGTTTCATGAGAAAATCTTATCTGGGGAGACGTAAAGAAAAGATTATATAAAGGGGTGATTGTGTCTACGATACTGTATGGGACAGAGACTTGGAATGAAAGGGAAATAGAAAGGAAGGAATTAATTTTTACTTGAGATGAAGTGTTTGAGAAGTATGGTGGAAGTTATGATAATGAATAAAGTGGAAAATGGGGAGGTGAAGAGGAAAGGAGGGTGGAAAGGGAACCGGCAGATAGGTTTGGTCAAAGAATACTTGGATGGTTTGGGCACATAAAAAGACTGACTGAAGAAAGAGTAACAAAAAAAGTGCGGAAGGCAGAGGAAGATAGAGTAAACTTAAGGTCCATATCTAGGTCGGATGCGAAAAAAATCATAATAATAGTAAATTAATAAATAAAAACTATAATAATGTAAATAACAAATAAGACTGAGAATGAGATAGATGGATAGGGTGAAGAGGGCATTGGTACAAAAAAGAAATGTCTGTTGAACAAGCAAAAGAGAAAGCAAGAGATAGATGAATGGAGAAATTTTGTGAATGCACGATAAATTGACGCGGCCCCAAGGAATTTATCCTCGTCTCCTCTATTTACTTGTAAGGGGCCGAGGAGGGAGGGTCGCTATGTAAATGAAATGGTGGGGGTACACCAGGTTCACCTGTCGGGCTCTGCTGTGGATATCGGGGAGGGCTCTTCATCCCAAAGGAACTAGGATAAAAAAGGAGAAATATGTGTTGGATGGGTGTGGGATGAATGGGGATAGGTGCATTTTTTGACTGACTACCTCCTTTATGATTAGGAAGGTTTTTGGTATACAACTATAGATAGATATTTGTTTTTATGCATAGTTTGGATTTTATAATATTTAATCTTTAGTTTGAATATCTTATGATGTTGGTTTTTACACTTCCTACTTTTACACATTTTTCATAAATACTCGTAGTAAGCAATACTACATTCGTGCATGTTCTGAGACGCTGCTCCAAGCACCGCCACTAACCAAATATTCGCCAAACAAATTTGGAGCAGTTTGAAGTTAAAATGTTGACATACACTGTTCTGTAGAGTTCGTGAAGAATCCCTAACTATATTATATGCACACCTTCCTCCTGAAGAAGGATTTCATATATAGTGCAAACTACATTGTAGTGAAATATCAATTTACTTTTTTTTATACTTTAACCATAAAAATGAAATATCATACTTTTTCAATTACTTTTTTTCCAATGATGTCAATATGCTGATACTACATGAAACTATACACTATTTGCCTTTAGGAAAATTTATAATGCGTATCACTGAGGCGCGCTTCTTTTGTTTGTTGTACAGGATATACAGGTGACACCCACTAAATAAAGTGACCTTGTTCACAGAGAAATGAATTCCAACATGAAACTATTCACTATTTGCCTTTAGGAAAATTTATAATGCGTATCACTGAGGCGTGCTTCTTTTATTTGTAGAGACATTGGGACAAATTATGGGAAAGGTGGAGGGGGAAACACGGGTCTTTATCTGATTATCGAGTTTGTTCCTGACCGGTTTCGCTTACAATAGCTTCTTCTGAAGAAGCTATTGTAAGCGAAACCGGTCAGGAATAAACTCGATAATCAGATAAAGACCCGTGTTTCCCCCTCCACCTTTCCCATAATTCTTTTATTTGTTGTACAGGAGACACAGGTGACTTCTACTAAATAAAGTGACCTTGTTCACAGAGAAATTAATTTCGCAAGTCGTCTGCGGCTCGACAAAGGGGTAAAGTTATCTATTAGGTGACCGGCGGAGTTTTTGTTCGTTCAATGATAGGTCATTCATAATGCAAGGCCCACAGTTTCCTATCTTTCTGTTTATTGTCTTTGTGAAACATCCCTCGCGTTGGTAGGTTAGGGGTCATGTCAGTCATGCTTCAATAGGTAATGTATGGCTTTCAAATATGCTTTCATCGTTTTCTCTGCTTGGTCACGCGATCACATGACATTTCTATCTCTACCAATGGGTCAGTTCTACGCACTTAAGTGACGCTAAAATTTTAATTTCAAATCGTCACTGAAAACTTAGCTTATTAGTCATGGCGTTTTGAAATTTCAAGTGTCAGTTTCATTCTGACATAAATTACTTCTCCCTTACCGATATCAATGTTATCCTACGATGACATAGTGGACTGTGAACACCTCATTCTTTAGCATTGACTACGATGGGTCTTCGTAAACTGATGTCTGGGTGAATAACGTTTACGGATTCGTCACGACGGCTTTATATTTTATATCAATTGACATCTATCGAACTTGCCGATATTTCGTGTTGGCCTGTCTCAACCAGTCCTAGAAGTGTTTACAAATACTGCATGTGTCATTACTTCTAGTAATACATTGTTCTGATAATTAACCAAACATTATAGTAATGGAAGTAACTAATGCTATGGTAAAACTACTGATCTAGCATTAAATATTCAGAAACTGAGAATATAGGTCTATTTGTGAAGAATTTGTAATGCACTCAATGTCCGTGACTGTACTCTTCATACACGTTTGCTTAACGCCTTACATATCGAATGACACTTTTTTTTTTATTTCATCCTGGCTGCTTTCAATTCAGTCTAATAATTCCTGTGCCACCCATTTTGGTAGCGAAGGGATTATAGCCTCTCAATTAACCTTTTCCTTTAATCTGGTTGCAGACAGAATGTTCTCATTTCCGAAGTAATCAGTCTTTGGCGAAATAATCGACAACTTCCGCTAACTACAGTACAACAATATTACAAATGGCCACCAAAGTGAAGTTGTTAAATCTACTTAAGGTTTTCAGGTACTAGTGTAACCTCCCACCTTTCAAATTTCGTATACTAATTATTACAAATTTTAACTTACATTTTCGTTTGTATGAAGTCACAACTTTCGCACCCGGTAAATAAGACAAAAATATAAAGCTTGATCTAAAATAAAACTGCAGAACACAGGTACAGGACGTTATGCACCACCAGTAAACCTCATTTTCTGGCCATTTCTGTCTGTGTTGGTTATCTGTTACTTTTTACTCCCAGGAGGAAATGCTTTGGGTTAGTTCTTCCACGTGAAGACACCATGTCTTTGCATGAACCTCGTCGCCTTATTTTACGGGTGTGCACACGCGTGTACACACACACACACACACACACACACACACACACACACACACACACACACACACACACACACACACACACACACACACACACACACACACACACACACACACACACACACACACACACACACACACACACACACACACACACACACGTCGGGCAGACGGTGAAGATTGGAACTTCGGAGAAAAACCCCCCAGCAAATTTCGTGGATTTCAGCGACGATGGAGTACCTGTGTTGAATTAGTAGGGAAGGGGAAAGCTCGTGGTGTATAATAAAATGTATGGGCATTACTCCAATCAACTGGATGATTGGGGTAATGCCCATGCAATCTATTATACTAACAACATAATAGAAAGAAACTTAATAGAGTGTAGTTGAACCCATACCACCAGTGATCAAAATACCAACCTACACAAGGGCAAACTGAAGATGTAATATACGAAAGCGCTCTGCTTCGTTAGTTTGTTTTTCCAAGTGGTCTACTTTGCATATATACATATATATATATATATATATATATAAAAATATTATTTAAATTACATATATATATATATATTTACACACACACACACACACACACACACACACACACACACACACACACACACACACACACACACACACACACACACACACACACACACACACACACACACACACACGGCTCAGATGCGCGGTTGGTAGAGTACCTGATAGTCACTACGGCGGTCCCGGTTCGAATTCTGCCCAGGGCTGAAATGATCTAAGTATCACTGCGCTTCGAGTCGTTACTCCAACTCTCGTGGGCGGGGAGTTGGGTGTGTGTGTGCGTGTAAGGTCACATCATTACCCATAGATTGGTCATACGAGCTCTGAATTCTCTTCTGGGAGGGAAATAGCTGTCGGTCACGAGTCCAGCGCGTGATCCAAAGACCAAGGTGAACACACATACACACACACACACACACACACACACACACACACACACACACACACACACACACACACACACACACACACACACACACACACACACACACACACACACACACACACTTTCGTCGGATGGACGACGAAGATTGGAGTTCTGAAGAAAAAGCGAAATTTTCGTGGATCTCAACGCAAATGAAGTACCTTATTGTATTTACAGGGAAGGGGAAAGCTCGTGGTGTAGTGGGAAAATGAGGACAAAGGAGAAGGGGAGGGATTACTGAGGGAAATGGAAGGAAATGAGGAAGGGGAGGACTTGATCCAGGAGGCCAGGCGTCTTGTAAACAAAAGAAGGACTGATGATTTTGATGAAGGGATTAACAAAAACGTAAAGATTAGAAATATAGATAAGAGCAGCACAATGGAAGTTGAGGATAATAATTTCCAGGGGTTTAATGAGGGGGGGGGGGTGGATACCAACCTCCCCCGATTAGCAAGACTAGAGGAAAAACTTGAGCAAATGTCCGAACATTGGGAGAATAGGTTCGGTAACATAGCAAAGATTACGCAGAGAGTTGAAAAATTGGAAGGACTAGAGAATGTGAACAAAAGCTTAACCAATGAAATAGAAGAATTAAAAAGACAGTTAAAAAAAAAAAAAGAGGAGAATGAAGAATTAAAAAGGAATAATAAAGACAACAAAGAGGCCATAGCAAAAAAAGCACAGGGTTGGAAAAAAAATCCAAGAAAACAGTAAAGTTGCATTACTGACACAATAAAACAGCAAATGAAAGAACAAACTGAAGACTCAGTTATCAAAGTGATGAGACAGAAGGAGAATATATTAAGGGACTTAGCAGATAAAATGAAATGTATAATTATATTAGGAATGGAAGAGAAACATAACATAAATAGAACCACAAGAATTAATGAGGAAAATGAAAAAGTAAGCAGTTTACTAGAATTAGTTCAGGAAGATGAATCTGAAATCATGAAACAAATTGAAGAGATGTATAGACTCGGAAAGTATAGTACAAATAAGACCAGACCAGTTAAGATTAAATTCAGGTCACAAACGACGGCAGAGAATATCTTAGCAAAAACAGGGAAACTAGCAGCAAGTGAACAATATAAAAAGGTATGGATAAAAAGGGAAATGAATGAAGAGGAAAGAGAGGAGGAAAAAATGAAAAAAACATGAAGCTAAGGAAAAGAAAACGAGAAGAGAACAGAGTCAGAAAAATAGAAATTCCATTGGAGTGTAGTGAATATGAAAGTAAGGAAATACGACATACTAGAGAAAAAACAAAAGGGAAACAGAGAATACAATGGAAGTGGCAGAAAACTAAGAGTGTCTTACACAAACATAGATGGATTAATAACAGGATTGAATGAGCTGAAGGATTATGTGAAGGAAAAAGAACCGGACATGATGGGAATTGTAGAAACCTAAATTAAAAGGTCCACTACCACCCAACAGTGTAGGCCATGATGCATATAATTATTGGATTGGAAACAGAGGGACAAAACAAGGGGGTGAAGTTATGTTCCTGACTAAGAAGGATATAAACGTGAGGTGTGTCACATATGGAAAGAATACAGTAGAGATGATTATGATCGAAGTGGAAGACAGAGATATGATGAGCAAAAAGTTTGTGATAAATTATGTGCCTCCAAAAACAGCCTCGTGGGAAGAGAGTGAACATAAAAGTATGTTATAGGACACAAGGATAACATTAAGTAAGATAATGGAAGATGGAGGAAGAATAGTTATGATGGGCGACTTTAATTGCAAAGAAGTCTGCTGGGAAGAGATGACAGTAAAGGGTGGAGACGGCTCATGGGGAAATGTTCTACTCGAGATGATTATTGACCATACAATGACACAGTGGATACAGGAGAACACTAGGTATAGAAATGAAGAAGAACCATCGAGACTAGACCTAATAATCACATCTGAACCTAGAATAGTGGAAAAAATTGAATATAAAACACCAATAAGTAAAAGTGACCACATATTGATTGAACTGGAACTAAATGAGGAAAAATACATGAAAAGAAATGAACAATATAGAAAAGGAAGAATGATGTATGAAAAAAACAAACTTTGATAAAATAAGAGAATTCTTTCAAAAAGAAAACTGGGAAGGAATATACAAAGAAGAAACAACAGTGGAAGAGAAATGGAATATTTTGACAAAAATGTATAAAACAGGAGTGGAAAAGTATGTCCCAAGACAAAAACAAGAAAAAGAATATGTAAAGTGCTGGTACAACAAAAGTTGTAGGGAGTTAAAAGACAAAAGAGATAAAGCTTGGACCAAATGGAAGAAATACAAAAGACCTGAAAAATGGAAAATACATACTTGTTATAGAAATGAATATGTACAAGCGTGCAGAGAGGAAAAGAGAAAATATGAAAAAAGATGTCATAGAAAAATGTAAAGATCAACCAAAATTATTTTACAGATTTGTAAACAACAAACTGAAAAACAAAGAAGATTTTGAGAAATTAAGACAAGGAGGAGTTGAATACACAGAGGAAATGGAAATGGCGGAAATTATGAACAAGCATTTTAAATCAGTGTTTACAAGGGAGAACATACAACCTGAAGAGATCGAATGGAAAGAGAATGTTCCCCCTATGAAAGAAATAGAAGTAACAAAGAATGAAATAATGAAATACTTGAGTAATCTTGATGTCAGAAAATTGCATGGACCAGATGAAATAGCAAACTGGATTTTGAAAGAATACAGAAATGAACTGGCAGACAAAATACATAGCATAATAAGCAGTTCCTTGAAAGAAGGAAAAGTTCCAGAAGATTGGAAAAAAGCAAATATAGTACCTATATATAAAGGAAGAAATAAAGAAGACCCTACCAACTATAGACCAGTCTCTTTAACAAGTGCAATAGCAAAAATTTGTGAAAGAATTGTCAAAAGTAGATGGGTAAAATATTTAGAAAAAAACAAAGTGCTAAATCCAAGGCAATTTGGATTCAGACAAGGACGATCATGCGTCACCAATTTAATGTTTCTATTCAAGGCTAATAGATATAATACAAGAAAGAGATGGATGGGCTGATTGTGCATTTCTAGAACTAAAAAAAAAACTTTTGACAGAGTACCACATAAGAAGTTGCTTAAGAAATTAGAAACTGAAGGAGGAATACAGGGCAAACTGCTTAAATGGATGGAAGACTTTTTGCAAGAAAGAAAAATGAGAGTAGTGATAAGAGACAAACACTCAAAATGGGATGAAGTAATAAGTGGTGTTCCACAAGGAACAGTTCTGGCCCCAATAATGTTTGCTATATATATTAATGATATGGATGAAGAAATTGAAAGTTATATGAGCTTCTTTGCAGATGATGCAAAACTATTAAAAAAAGTGAACACAGAAGAAGATTGTGTGTCACTACAGAGTGATCTAAATAAAGTATGGGAATGGAGTAGGAAGTGGGAGATGGAGTTCAACACTAAAAAGTGTAGTATAATGGAATTTGGAAAAAGCAAAACAGAATAACAGGATCATATAAATTGGGAGAAGAAGGAATAAAAAAGTAGAAAATGAATAATATGTCACCTGAGAAACATATAAATAAGATTTTTGGAGAAACTTATAATTCAATAAGAACAATCAAAGTGGCATTTACATACCTGGATGAAGAAATGGTGAAGAAAATTCTAATCACTCTGATAAGACCAAGATTGGAATATGCAGCAACGATGTGGTCACCAAGTACAAAAAAATGTATAAAAAAAACTTGGAAGAATACAAAGAGCAATTACAAAATTGGCACCAACACTCAGAACTATCATATGAAGAGAGACTAGCAAAACTTGAGCTACAGACACTAGGGCAAAGAGAAAAGAGAGGAGATTTGATAACTATTTACAGAATCATGAAAGGCATAGAAATTATTGAGAGAATCTAATAAAATGGAATGATAGAAATACAAGAGGACATGGAAAGAAAATCAAGAAAGACAGGTATAGAAGAGATTTGAAAAAGAACAGCTTTCCTCACAGAGTAATAGACAGTTGGAACAAGTTAGATGAGAAAGTGGTGTGTGCAAAAACAATACATGAATTCAAAAATAGTTTAGATAAAATGAGATATGAAGACGGGACACCATGAGTATAGCTCCCCTTCCCGTAAATTACAACTAGGTAAATACAACTAGGTAAATACACACACACACACACACACACACACACACACACACACACACACACACACACACACACACACACACACACACACACACACACACACACACACACACACACACACACACACACATATATATATATATATATACATACATACATATATACATATACACACTCACACACAAACACACACACACTTTACCAACTGCGCCATGAGTTGTGCGCGAACGCGTGTGTGTGTGTGTTTGTTTGTTTGTTTGTTTGTGAGTTTGTGTGTGTGTGTTTGTGTGTGTGTGTGTGTGTGTGTATGTGTGTGTTTGTGTTTGTGTGTGTGTGCGTGTGTGTGCGTGTGTGTGTGTGTTTGTGCGTGTGTGTGTGTACGTGTGTGTGCGTATGTGTGCGTGTGTGTGTGTGTGTGTGTGTGTGTGTGTGTGTGTGTGTGTGTACGTAGGTGTGTATGATTATTGTCTCTGTGTTTATCTAATTGTATAACATTCCGTGTATGAGGTTCATCTCAACCACTGATTCTTTGGTTGAAGCTGTTTCTATTTACACCAGGAGATGAAACTCTACCCTAGCTTGAGGTAATTACTTCCCATCTAGTTTCTTTTCAATGTGAAAGATATTTCAGATTTTATGTTATCAGTTCCTTCTAAAGCTCATTTTTTCTTATTACTATTTGGCATTTATTAATTAGACACTACCTGGTTCATTATGGGGTTACAAAATATTTCTATTATCATAGAGACACTGAAATACACAAGATCTTTCTTGATTAAAATGGAGATATGGCAGACAATTTTTGTTGGTCCAAGCTAAATTGTTTTACAACTGTGCTCCAGCAGTAGGAAGAGCTCTATTGCGGACACCAGTGTTTTCACAAATTACCTGGCTCTGGTGAACCTCGGATTAGCAATTTAAATGTTGGAATGTGGCCCTGTACACACTTCAACTCGGAATGTCAATAGGGTTGGGGTGGAGGGGAAACAGAATGTAGAAGAAACAGATCCACATAGAATGCGAAAGTGAAGGGTGGTAGGGCAAGTAAGAGATAGTAAGTTTTGATAAGGTTTGCCACATATAGAAATGAGTTGGGGAAATCCCATAACACATAGTATGGTAAATTGTTAAGGCGACTAAAACAGGTTTTGTTTGAAATCTACGGTACGGAAAGATCATTATCGAGTGGGATCGAGAATTGGAAAAAGTGGCCATCTTTGTCTTATAGAAAGAAGAAGAAGAAAGACGTTAACCTCAGGAATAAAAAAAAAGTGAGACGCGGTAGATGAAAACGATGCAATTCAATACAAAACCTATTATCAAAATAAAAGGATAGTTCAGTTATTACTACGAGAGAACATATCTAAGCCCACGACATTGGAAAAGAGTAATGTTATTCACCGACCAAAAGATAATTGAACGACTCTCTATGTTCGAATGCTATGAACTAAATTGTCGGGTTCTCTCACCTGGCACCTAGAAAATGGAGACCCAAAACCCACCTCCATACTTACCACAATAAACATCTATTATCGATTCCCACCTTGACACACAATGATTGCAGATCCTAGAAGCCCACTACAACAAAGAAATTAGTCCAGTTATCAACAAACAGACAAATGACCTTCTGGTACTACCCAGCGCAAGAACAGAACACTGTCTCCGCCACCACAATCCTACCCCAAACACAAGCCCACCCCACCATGATCCCACCCTACCATAATATCACCGTACCACAATCCTACCTATCATAATGTCAAAAACACCTGAATCCCAACCTCATCCTACTTGATATTTTTTAGAATTGTTACATTTGTGATACTTGTAATAGAATTGTAACCTCTGCTAAGCTAACATTGTAGTTTCATTGATACTCATGTATTTAATTTTTTTTTGTAATTTAACACTTGAAGATGAGACATGAGTCTCGAAACTTCGTGCAAAAGCCACCGCGGGAAAACTAAGATAGATTGTATTAATGTGTAAAAAAAAAAAAAAAAAAAAAAAAAAAAAAAAAAAGTACACCTATATAACTTCATATTATAGATAAAGATGCATGTGTGAATTAGAAACAAAACTACAAAGAAACTTGAAAGGTTTGATACCTTCTTTGACAAAGGACAAACAATCATCGCGGCCACCAACTTTACAACAAATACCATTCCTACACCTTTGGCACAAGCAAAAAATATGAACACGTAATCGAACACATTGCCTCCACACTTGCATCTTACAGCCAATATTGTACAAATTTCTAAGTTAAATAAGACTAAAGAATGCTATATAATTAGAGATTTTATTGATTCATGTGAAGCTTATTTAAAAAAACATAATATAACGGAATCTAAGAATAAAGTGTGTGTATATATATATATATATATGTATATATATATATATATATACATATGTATATATATATATATATATATATATATATATATATATATATATTGTTATAGTCACTGGTCACCACCATCATTTTCTTTCTAGGGCGGTCATCCCCATCGGAACCCAGACTCGCTCCCCGAGACTCGCTCCAATACCAAAGAACCGTGGCTTCTTCAAGGTCTCCATACGCTAAGTTCCAGAGTGTTTCACCAGCCGTCCAACCACCGGCCTTCTCTCCCAGGACAAGCCTCGTTCCGTCTACGACTAGTCTAAGTAACCAATCTTGTACCTGGTAGAAGTGGAATCCTCCCCTTTTCTATTTGTCTTTCTTGTTATGTATTTACTGTGTATTTGGGAACATTTCCCTAGTGTTTAACTTTTTTATATGTTTTGTTCCATTGTATCTCTTTGTAAAATATCTGTCATCCCTCGGGATATATTTAAATGTATCGGTGATGGTGAATATTAAATGTTTTTATGGTATTAGACTTCTCGACTTGCCTTTACGTGTGTAAAAATTTAATCCGAGAGCCACTACGAACGTACTTTGTTACGGCTGCTTCGTGCCTTCGTAAACTATCAGTTTCCACCCCTTATAGACCTGGCCACTACTCCCGAGTCCTGGAGTACTTCGGCACATTTTAAGCAAGCCCGTAACAATATATATATATATATATATATATATATATATATATATATATATATATATATATACATATATATATATATATATATATGTATATATATATATATATATATATATATATATATATATATATATATGTATAAACTGGTTCAAGTACTAAACAGATGCTAGACTGCAGATTGAAATTCATTATGAAGAACAAAGAGATTTCGATCGTCTTGCTCAATCTTTGTATAATTTCTCAACCCACTGGAAAAAATCGGAAATGCAATGGGTGTTGCATATCACGGATTTTTTAATCCCCTAGTAAATACATGTACATATATATATATATATATATATATATATATATATATATATATATATATATATATATATATATATATATATATATATATATATGATAATTTTGATATTAAAATAATAAAATAGAATACTGCAAAGCACTGGAAATGGGCAATAACTGTAGACAAACATTTTTCAACTATTTCTAGGGAAGAGAATACATAACGAAAGTAAAAGAGGAGAAATATTTTGGAGCGTTGATAAAAGACGACATGTCATATGACACACTTGAGCAGGATTATGGGAGAAACACATATAGATTGCTGCAGAAGATTAAAATGGCTTTTCACTGTAAGGATTGTAACGTAATATTAGATATTACGTCACATGTGTAATTATGTTATAGAATTGTGTTCCTTTGTATTACATAACTATGTTCATATTTCTTGTCTATGTATGTATTGTAACAATGTTAAGCAGTAACGCCCGTCCACTATATGTAATCTTGTCTACGTGCGGAGAGAGGTGCGCACTCTTGTAGAACAAACAGACAAGCGAAATCCTGAATAGTTCGGAGCGCACAGATTTGACAGTTACTAAATAAATAGATTGTTCAAGCGAGTCGAGAGTCCTAAAACTACCCATGTTGACGTGTTAACTTACCCTCCCCCCCCCCCTTTCACTCACTCGCACACTCACCCGGAAGTATTCCGCTTCCGGTCCAATGGTATATAAGCTGTTCAAATCGCTGACTCCTGGTCATTTTTCGCTCTATTGATCTCTTGATAAAAATACAAGTTTGGACTCATGAGACGATTGGTGTAAAGTGATCACCCCTTGTTGCCTACATTACGTGTCTGATATACATTGCATTACTTTACTTATATTTGTACTTATTACTTATTCTGATGCATGTTCCTGATCTCTTTGTACTTAGATAGTACCATATTGTATACTTATCTTGTTTCTTATTTGAACGATAATTTCCATATTCTTATAATCGTGTAACGGTCCCATTGACCCTACTGCCCATTCTCTTTTGTGTTGATTGCCTGTAAATATTTTCCATTAATAATTTCGTTTACTAGTTTTATCGCTAGTTTAATATTCCTTTCCTGGAATCTTCTTTGTTACCTTTACTTCTAGTCTTACGAATTATCTAGGCCCTGACCAGATAGTTCAGTCCTACAGTGGCTTCTAGAAGTGAGCTGGTTCTTAAGCACTTATCCGTTATACGTAACGTATCTTCACATACCAGCCGCCCGTAACAAAGTGGCGACCCTTGCCAAGGATATTGGATCAGGTATTTAACACATTCTTATAGAGATGGATGATATAGTTCAAGAATTCGTTCAAAATCCCAAGGTAAGTTTCTTAAAGAAACAAACTAAAGACACTTTGATAGAAATAGGCAAGCACTTTGGAGTAGACATTGATACAAGTTTACGAAAGAAAAAAATACTTCAGGAACTTGTTGAAAATCTGATCGAAGATGAGATCTTATCTCCAGAAGAGATTACAGCTATACAAATTCCTTCAAATAGGTTAGAAATGGAGGCACGACTAACCGAACTTAAGATTAAGGAGATTGAATTAAAGGTCAGGAGAGTAGAATTTGAGGAGGAAGCTAAATTGAAACAAATACAAATTGAGGCAGAATTTAAAGCTAAAGAGGAGGAAACTAAACTGAAACAAATGCAAATTGAGGCAGAATTTAAAGCTAAAGAGGAGGAAACTAAACTGCAACAAATGCAAATTGAGGCAGAATTTAGAGCTAGAGAAGAGGAAACTAAAATCAAATTGGCAGAATTTAAAGCTAGAGAAGAGGAAGCTAAAGTGAAACAAGTAGAGTTAGAATTAAAGAAGACAGAAGTAGAAGCTAGGATTGTTGATAGACAACCCGTAGTTCAGGAAGGTCATATAGATATTTCCAAGTATGTAAAACTTCTACCCCAATTTTCAGAAGGAGAGCCAGAAATTTTCTTTCTTCAGTGGGAAAAATTGGCGCAACAGTTACAAATCCCTAAAGAAAATTGGCCATTAATCATTCAAACACAATTTAAGGGTAAGGCTCAGCAAATTTATACTTCTCTTTCAGAAGCAGAAAGCGAGTATGATAATATGAAAGCTTGTATTTTAAAAGCTTATGAACTAATACCAGAGGCCTATAGACAGAAATTCCGTAATTATAGGAAGACACCTCAGTTAACATACGTAGAATATGCGGCTCAACAAGAGAGGTTATTCAATAGGTGGTGTTTGGCTAGTGAAACGGACACCTTAGATAGACTTAAACAGTTGATTTTATTGGAGCAGTTTAAGAATACCTTAGAGACAGATCTTAGGATTTTTATAGATGATCATGTTCCCGAAACTTTAACTAAAGCTGCTGTATTGGCTGATGAGTTCACACTAAATCATAAACCTAAGTCAAGACAAATGGAATCCCAAAAGTCAAAGTCATATATTCCAGATTCAACAAAATACTCTGATCCTTGGGCCCCAAAGAAACGCTTTGAAAATCAGTCTAGCCCATCACATTTCAGTTACAGGTCTGATTTCAATCAATATCCTCCAAACCAACCTTGGCAAAGAATGGAAAGGTTTAAGACTAATCCCCCTGTAACTTGTTCATATTGTAAACAGGTTGGCCATCACATTTCTAATTGCAGAAAGAGACTGACACCCTCATTCTCCAATAAGACACCAACTCTTGTAAGTAATATAAAATCAGACGATTCAAAATCCTCTATTCAGGATACACTACCAAAGAAGCCGGTATTGTCAAGTAATGTAGAACCCCCCTCATCAGATCATGATCCTTGTTTCAAACCATTTGTATCTTCAGGAACTATATCTCATAGTAGTAGTTCACAACAATATCCTATTTCCATACTCCGAGACACAGGAGCAAAGCAAAGTCTGATTTTAAATTCTGTCTTGCAGAATCTGGGTGAGTCATATACAGGTTATGATATATTGATAGAAGGAGTTGGAGGAATTATAAAATGTCCATTACATAATGTTTTCTTGCGGTCTGATTTAACAACCGGAATGGTTAAAGTAGCAGTAGTAGACTCTCTTCCCATAGTAGGAATATCCTTATTGTTGGCCAATGACATCGCTGGAAGCAAAGTCATTTCTCCCTTAATAACAAATAACCCTAAGACCTCAGTAGAACCTTCAGATAACTTACAGTTGTTTCCCGCTTGTGCTGTAACCAGATCTCAGTACAAGAAATCTGAAGAGGAGACCTATAATTTAGAATCCCTATTCTCCCAAACTGACCCATCTTCTTCACCAGTTTCTCTATCTAGAGCAGAATTAATCAAAGAACAGAAGTCAGATCCTTCTCTTAAAAATTTGTACGAGATTGTTTCTTCTCCAGAAGAAGTTGAAAATATGTCACGAGGTTTCTATATAGAAAACGGAGTCCTAATGCGAAAATGGAGAGCATCCACCGCAACCGCTGACCAGCCATGGCAAGTAAGGAATCAAATAGTCCTCCCTCTTGGTTTCAGGAATAATGTTCTAAGATTGGCTCATGATACTCCCTTAGCAGGTCACTTAGGGGTAAGAAAGACCTTGTTCAACATAACCCAACATTTCCATTGGCCCACGGTTGTCAAAGATGTTGCCCAATATTGTAAAACATGTCATACATGTCAACTTGTAGGTAAGCCCAACCAGAAAATTGTAGAAGCTCCACTCCATCCCATTCCTGTAATGGAAGAGCCATTTAAAAAAGTTCTTATTGACTGTGTAGGACCTTTACCTCCTTCAAGTAAAGGAAATCAGTACATTCTCACAATCATGTGTATGAGCACTCGTTTTCCAGAAGCCATTCCTTTGAAAAATATTAAAGCTCAAAACATAATCAGAGAAATGTTGAAATATTTCACTATGGTAGGTTTTCCCAAGAACATTCAAAGTGATCAAGGAAGTAATTTTCTTTCCAACAAGTTTAGAGAAACTCTTGTAACACTAGGTATAGATCATGTAACTTCCTCCGCCTATCATCCTCAATCACAAGGTGCTCTAGAGCGCTTTCACCAAACGCTCAAGACAATGTTAAGAATATTCTGTGCTGAGAACACTCGAAATTGGGAAGACGGACTCCCCTTTTTGTTGTTCGCCACCCGAACAACAATTCAAGAAAGCCTTGGATTCAGCCCGTCAGAATTAGTCTTCGGTCATGAAGTCCGTGGTCCCCTAAAGATACTTCATGAACAATGGATGAAAGAAGAACCACCTGTTCCTTCTTTGAAATACGTGTCCCAGGTCACCGAGAAGTTGTTAGAAGCTTGGAAGTTGGCAAGAGAGAACTTGGCGAATGCTCAACGAGTAATGAAAGGTCGGTATGATAAAAATTCTAAACTTAGAACTTTCTCTCCAGGAGATCAAGTGTTACTTTATCTTCCCATACCAGGAGATCCATTGCAGGCTAAATACAAAGGACCCTATGAAGTCTTGTCCAGAGCCAGTGATCTCAACTACATAATCAAAACTCCAGACAGAAGAAAGAGTTCCCGTCTCTGTCACATAAATACCTTAAAACCTTATCATTCCCGAGATCCAATTCCAGCTTGCAGCTCTACCACAATAGAATCCGAAGAGCCTCCTGATAACCTGCCTAATCCTCCTGAGATTCCCTTGGAAAACTCTCAGATACTACAAAATCTTCAGATAAAAGTAGGACACTTATCTGAGAAACAAGGTAGAGACATTCTTTCTCTCTTAAGAAGTTTTCCAAAATTATTTCTAGATTCCCCAAGATTCACTTCTTTGATAGAACATGAAATAATTCTAGACTCGCCAAGGGCTATCAAACAAGCCCCTTATAGAGTCAATCCAAAAAAGAAGGAGTTCATAAAAGCAGAAATAAACACTGCTTCAACAGGGAATAATTGAACCCTCCAGTAGTCCTTGGGCATCTCCTTGCATTCTTGTCCCTAAATCTGACAATTCTTATCGCCTGTGCATTGACTACAGGAAAATCAATGCCCATACTAAGGCCGATGCTTTTCCTATCCCTAGGATAGATGATATCATAGACAGTCTAGGAACTGCCAAGTATGTATCCAAGTTAGATATGTTAAGGGGATACTATCAAATCCCTGTACACCCTCGCTCAAGAGAAGTTACCGCTTTCATTACGGAAGAGGGATTGTTCCAATTCAGAGCAATGCCATTTGGGCTTAAAAATGCCCCTGCCACTTACCAAAGAATGATAAGTAATCTTGTTGCAGGATTGCCAGGAGTAAAAACTTATCTAGATGATGTGATAATATTTAGTCAGTCTTGGACAGAACACATTGAACACCTAAATAATTTCTTTTATAGAGCAGAACAAGCAAACCTTACCATCAATTTGTCCAAATGTGATTTCGGACATACACAGGTCCCCTATTTGGGATTTAAAGTTGGAAATTCCCAAGTGTTTCCAATAGACGCCAAGATAAAAGCCATCAGTGATGTACCAACACCCACTAATCGTAGAGAGGTACGTCGATTCCTCGGAATGAGTGGCTATTATCGCCGTTTTTGTCCAAATTTTTCAGATGTAGCAGAACCATTGACTGACCTGCTGAGAAAAGACCACGACTTCGTGTGGACACCTACCTGTGAGACGGCCTTCAAAAACCTGAAGTCCCTTCTCACTAACGCACCAGTTCTAAGGGCACCCGATTTCCAACGACCCTTTCTTCTGCAAGTCGACGCCAGCGACACCGGTATCGGTGCCGCCCTCTTGCAAGAACACAATGAAGTTCTTCACGCTATCGCCTACTACAGCAAGAAGCTGTCCCCTGCGCAGAAGAACTACTCAACAATTGAGAAGGAGACGCTCGCTTTGGTCCAGGCCCTTATCCACTTCGAAGTCTACCTTGGTTCCTCAACTACCATTCAAGTATATTCGGATCACAACCCCTTAAAGTTCCTACAGACTATGAAAACCAAGAATCCGAGACTTACACGTTGGAGTTTATTTCTCCAACCCTTTAATCTAACAATTCATCATATAAAAGGCGTCTTTAATGTTTTAGCCGACGTCCTTTCTAGAACATAGCTTTTCAACAGAAAATGAAAAGCTTTCCCAAACGGTGGAGGTGTAACGTAATATTAGATATTACGTCACATGTGTAATTATGTTATAGAATTGTGTTCCTTTGTATTACATAACTATGTTTATATTTCTTGTCTATGTATGTATTGTAACAATGTTAAGCAGTAACGCCCGTCCACTATATGTAATCTTGTCTACGTGCGGAGAGAGGTGCGCACTCTTGTAGAACAAACAGACAAGCGAAATCCTGAATAGTTCGGAGCGCACAGATTTGACAGTTACTAAATAAATAGATTGTTCAAGCGAGTCGAGAGTCCTAAAACTACCCATGTTGACGTGTTAACTTACCCTGCCCCCCCCTTTCACTCACTCGCACACTCACCCGGAAGTATTCCGCTTCCGGTCCAATGGTATATAAGCGGTTCAAATCGCTGACTCCTGGTCATTTTTCGCTCTATTGATCTCTTGATAAAAATACAAGTTTGGACTCATGAGACGATTGGTGTGAAGTGATCACCCCTTGTTGCCTACATTACGTGTCTGATATACATTGCATTACTTTACTTATATTTGTACTTATTACTTATTCTGATGCATGTTCCTGATCTCTTTGTACTTAGATAGTACCATATTGTATACTTATCTTGTTTCTTATTTGAACGATAATTTCCATATTCTTATAATCGTGTAACGGTCCCATTGACCCTACTGCCCATTCTCTTTTGTGTTGATTGCCTGTAAATATTTTCCATTAATAATTTCGTTTACTAGTTTTATCGCTAGTTTAATATTCCTTTCCTGGAATCTTCTTTGTTACCTTTACTTCTAGTCTTACGAATTATCTAGGCCCTGACCAGATAGTTCAGTCCTACAGTGGCTTCTAGAAGTGAGCTGGTTCTTAAGCACTTATCCGTTATACGTAACGTATCTTCACATACCAGCCGCCCGTAACAGTATGAAGACATGATTTCGTATAAAACCAGAGACTGTATTATGAGACTGATTCTAGGCCAGTTGCTAGCATATTTCGTGAACGTTAACTCTGGTTATATGGGCACGTGGTACGTTTCTCTGATGTTGACCTCATTCACAGGGTTGTCTCAACAAGAGACAGCCGTCGATGTAGGGCACGAAGGGGACGCCCACAGAATTCATGTCTGGGTCAAGTTGATTGTACCTGTGAAGAGTTGTCTGGAATAGGGAAAGGTGGCTGAACGAGAGCTTGCTCGTAGAGACCGTGTGGAAAGGTACTGATATAACTAAAGCAACGCACTCCCTCGTGCTAACCTCCAATTGATTATGACAATGGTGATGAAAAGATGGCGAAAAAGCTCATAGAAACCCCGATCCATTCAAAACTAGAATATGCATCAGTGGTATGATCCCTACGATGTGTGAAGGATATAAGGAAAATCGAGAAAATTCAAAGGTGATGAGAACAAATTAGAAAAGGCTACATGTCTAAAGAATGTGAAGAAATATAAATTTCCATAGATAAGCTGAAGTATCTGGAACAGCCCAAGCGGAAACAACAGATAAACTCAGAACTAAATACGATAATTAGAAAATAAGGATGGTAACCATGTTGAAACCATA
>NC_134777.1:39738646-39743646 GCF_046742065.1 Oratosquilla oratoria | reverse complement strand
AACCGGAACATACTGGAGGACTTTGAGGTAAGTTCCTTGAATAGATTAAGCTTTTCCCGAAACGCCTGTACACGAGAATAGTAGTGAGAAAAGACATACCATGAAGAAGGCCAACCGGTTACTGGCGGGGTTCCGCAAAGGTCGATTCCAGTACTTCTAATATTCTTGGCGAAAATATATTACATGATGTAATGTACAAGCTCTATTAACACATTTACAGATAATACTTAGCTCATGAAAAGAATAAAAATGAAAAATCTACGAACTGTTATAAGATCTAGGCAATATATATTGATGGTGTCAGTAATGGAAAATTAACAAAATCCCAGCGGTTAGGTTACTGTGCATTTCATCTAGACCGCTGACCCTGGTATTGGCTTCAGATTTCTGCTTGTACGTGATCTCTTCTAGAGATCACATAGATCCCTCCGTGACATGACCTTGGTCTAGACCTCTGACTGCACTAATGACCTCCGGGCTGCCCGCCGCGTATCTGACCTCACTATACTTTTCAAACTGGGCAGTTGACCCCGCATATATATATATATATATATATATATATATATATATATATATATATATATATATATATATATATATATATATATATATATAAACATATATATATATATCAACCACAATTCATTTTAATTCTAAGCTATCAACATCGAGGTACTCGAGGAGGCATACATGCAGAAATAGAAACGTGCTACAGCAAAGGAATCAAACTTGCACTACCAGGTGACAAGTGATAGTGACTTAAGCGATTGCGCAATAGGTTAAGTCTCTATCACTTGTCATGTGCTAGCGCAAGTTCGAGTTCTTTGCTGTACCACGTTTAGATTTCTGCATGTATGCCTCCTCGAGTATCTCGATGTTGATGGCTTAGAAATAAAGTGAATTGTAGTTAATAAGTGTAAACCTTTTCACTGGGACCCATTCAGCGTTATATATATATATATATATATATATATATATATATATATATATATATATATATATATATATATATATATATATATATACATATATATATACACACACACATATATATATATATATATATATATATATATATATATATATATATATTGTGTGTGTGTGTATGTGTATGGTCACACACACACACACGCAAACACACACGCAAACACACACACACACACACACACACACACACACACACACACACACACACACACACACACACACACACACACACACACACACACACACACACACACACACACACACACACACACACACACACACACAACTGAGTGTTTCCACTCGAGTCGTAAAAGGCAACAAAAAAGGGACGGGGAGGGGACTAGGCATCCTACTCTCTGTAGCCCCAAAAGGGATATTAAAAAAAAAAAAAAAAAAAAAAAAAAAAAAAAAGACATAAAAGGGTCTGGGAGGGGTCCAGAACTCTAAGTTTTGAGTCTTATAATGTGCGTGGATGTGGTACAGATGAGAGTAAAAGGGAAGAGATAAGCAGTATGTTTGTGAAAAGAAAGATGGATGGTATTGGCATTGAGTGAAACTAAGTTGAAAGGGAGGTGCGAGTTTGAGTTTGGGAATGTAGTTGGGCAAATGCCAGGAGTGAAGAGAGTACGAGGGAGAGAAGGGGTGGCTATACTAGTAAGTGAAGAGATAGCTAAATATGTAGTGGAGTGAAATGTGGTTTCTTCAAGGCTAATGTGGATGAAGATGAAACTGGGAAAGGGAGTATGGGACTTTGTAAATGCATATAGGCCTGGTAGTGAGAAGAGTGTAGAGGAAAGGGAGACTTTTTGGATAGATTTAAATGGGTGCATAGAGGTTTTAGGGAGAAATATCAATGTAGTGGTATTAGGAGGTTTGAATAGATGGAATGGTTTAGAAGTATGGAGTTCCAGGAAAAAATAGTACTGGAGAGTTGATGGTGGAGATGTGTTTGAAAAGAGAGTCGATGATAGCAAACACAATGTTTAGGAAGAAAGTCAAACATAAGTACACATGGGAGAGGATGGTGGATAGAAGGTTGGTAGAGTTGGTTTTATTGGACTATATAGTGGTAACTAGCAGAAGGATAGGAAGTTTTTTGGATGTACATGTTCTAAGGGAAAGAGTGAGGAAATATCAGATAATTTTATGATAGAAGGTAAATTGAGAGAGGAGGATAAAAAAGGAAAAGGAAAGAAGGAAGGAAGGTGCTTAGAGTAAACTGTTTAGATTAGAAACAAAAGGAGAAGGAGTACAAGAAGAAGCTGTGAGAAGAGTGGGAGGGAGTGAAGGATAGAGTAGAACTAGGAGTAGGGGAGGAATGGGAATGTTTCAAGGAGTGAGTCACAAGGCGTACAAAGATGGTGTGTGGAATATGGAGGACGGGAAGAAATAGAAGGAAAGGTAGTAAGTAGTGGGATGGTGAAGCAAAGAAGGTTCCAGATGGGAAGAAACGAGCATTCACAAATTGGTTAGAAAATAGGACGAGAGAATTATATGAGAGGTGCAAAGAAAAGAGAAGAGAAGTAAAGCATAAGATTAAGGAGGCAAAAAGGAGAGCAGATGTGAAATGGGGTAGGAGTATGAAAAACAAAACAATAAAAAGATGTCTTTGAAGGAAATTAAGATAGGAAAGGGGTGAGAATCAAGTACAGAACAAAAGGTAAAAGATGCAAACGGAGAGATGATAATAGAATAGATGGCAGAGTATTTTAGGGAGTTGCTAAATTTGAAGAAGAATAAGGAGGGAAAGGTAGATGCAGTGGGAAACAATAAGAAAATGGGAATGATGAGTGAGAAAAATGGAGGAGAAATAAGAATTTATGAAGTGAGAACAGTTATTAAAATGATGACAACAGGTAAGGCACCTGGGTTGGATGGGTGTCATGCCGAATGTCTAGAAAAGGGAGGTACAGTGATGGTGGACTGGATGGTGAGGTTGTTTAAAAATTGAATGTTTGTTTAAAAGAAGGTAGAGTGCCGGAGGACTGGAGAAGTGTCTGTATAGTTCCGCTTTACAAGGGAAAGGGGACAAGTGTTGCTGGAGTAGTTTCAGAGGGATCTATTTTTTTAGTGTAATTAGGAAGGTTTATGGGATGATTTTGATTGAGAGGATTAGGAGAGGAACAGAGGGAGTAATTGGTGAGGAACAATGTGGGTTTAGGACAGGCAGGGGTTGTGTGGATCAGATTTTTGTGGTAAGGTAGGTGTGAAAAAGATTTAGGAAAAGGCAAGGATATCTTTTGGTCCCTTATGGATTGGGAAAAGGCTTATGGCAGGGTAGACAGGAAGGCACTAAGGGAGCTATTGCAGATATATTGGATAAGAGGAATACTGTTAAGAGCAGTTATGAGTCTTTACGAGAGTAGTAGGGCCTGTGTTGGAATTAGAAATGGAGAGAATGAGTGGTTTGAGGTAAAGGTGAGACTTTGCCAGGGATATGTTATGTCGCCTTGGCTGGTGCGAGAGGTAAATGCAAAGTTAATGGGTCGGGTATTGAAGATGATTAAAAAAATGGAGAAAAAGTGGGAGATAATCCAGTTGTTGTTTGCTGACAACACTGAGCTCATAGCAGGATTAGAGGAGATATTAAGAAAATTAGTTACAGAGTTTGGGGAGGTGTGCGAAAGAAGGGAGTCGAAGATGAATGTGGGTAGAACTAAGGTGATGAGATGTATAAGGGGATAGGATGGCAGCAAATTGGAAGTAAGTATTAAGGGAGAGAGATTAGAGGAAATGGATAACTTTAGCTACCTGGGGGCGAATGTGGCAGGAAAGGGAGGAGTGGAGGTGGAGGTAGAATGTAGATTGAGAGAAGCAAGTAAATGTCTTGAGGGATTAAAAAGTGTAATAAGAAATAGACATTTGGGAATGGATGCTAAGAGGAGATTGTATTAAGGGGTGATTGTGCCGACAGCACTGTACGAGGAAGATATATGGAACATAAGAGAGGGAGAATTTAAATGTGCTTGGGATGAAATGCCTGAGAAATATGGTAGGGGTTACTAGGCTGGATAGAGTGAGGTACGAGGAAGTGAGGAGGAGAGTGGGGGTGGAAAGGGAGTTGGGAGATAGGTTTGATGAAAGAGTATTGAGATGGTTTGGACACATGGAAAGAATGAGCAAAGAAATATTAGTAAAAAAGGTATGGAAAGCAGAGGTGGAAGGAGTGAACATGAGGGGTCGACCAAGGATGAGATGAATAGATGGGGTAAAATGGGCATTGGGAAAGAGGGGAATGTCTGTTGAGGAAGGACGGGAGACGACAGAAGATAGGGGTGAGTGGAGAATGATTGTGTATAAATGATGCTGTGATGCATGGAAGAGAGCGCGTAGGGGATGAGTGGGGGGGGGTGAGGGAGTATGTGTGAGTGATATTCTGACCCAGCCCGAAAGGATTTCTCCCCGTGAAGGCAGTTGTTAAGATGATGAGAGCAGGTAAGGTACCTGTATTAGATGGATACCATGCAGAATGTCCGAAAAAAGGAGGTACAATGATGGTGGACTGGCTGGTGAGGTCACTTAATGTTTGTTTAAGAGAGGTTAGAGTGCCGGAGGACTGAGGGAGTGCTTGTATAGTTCCACTTTACGAGGAAAAAGGGCACAAGTGTGGGTGTAGTAGCTTCAGAGGAATCAGTTTGTTAAGTGTAGTTGGGAAGGCTTACGGGAGAGTCTTGAGTGAGAGGATTAGAAGAGGAAAAGAGGAAGTAATTGGTGAGGAACAGTGTGGGTTTGGGACAGGTAGAGATTGCATGGATCGGATTTTTGTAGTGGGATAGATGTGTGTGGGGTTCTGTGGGAAGGGGGTAGGGATGTATTTTGGGCTTTTGTGGATCTGGAAGGATGGACGGTGTGGGGCACTGTGGGATGTGTTGCCGATGTGTTGGATGGGGGAAGAGCTTTTGGGAGCAGTCGGGAGTTGAAGAGGTGAAGAGGGTGAGTGGTTTGATGTAAATGTGGGACTTCGTCAGGAATGTGTTGTGTCGCCTTGGCTGTTCGGTTTATACATGGATAGG
>NC_134777.1:39718646-39733646 GCF_046742065.1 Oratosquilla oratoria | reverse complement strand
AATTATTTGCTTTGTAATTTCCCAAAAACTCTGCAGAAACTTTCTTAAATGGCAGCCATGCAGCTTTTTCAAGATCATTTAGGTCTTCATCAAAATTCTGGTCTCTCATCAGCTTCCTAATTTTTGGTCCAACAAAAATACCTTTGATTTTTGCATCACTTACTTTAGGATTTTTTTCTTCTTCAAATATGTGAATCCCTTGCCATTTGTATTCATACCTTTAACAAATTCTTTCATCGACTCTAGCTTAGTATGCAAAGGAGACAGATAAATTTTCTCACAATCAACATGAGGAGGATTGACAATATTCTTCTCTCCTTGGTCAGAAATCGTTTCGGCCAAACATTCTTTTCATAATTATTTTTCTTATCCCGACTGTTTCACTCACAGAGAAAGCTAACATCTATGGTCTCCAAATCTGTTGATGATACAAAACTGCGCGGAATGGCAAATGATTACTTAAGTCAATTAGATATTCAAGAATATTTAGATAAATTACAGCAATGGTCTGAAAAGTGGCTAATGAAAATTAACAAAAGTAAATGCAAGGTTATGCACATACAGTAGGTAAAATATCAGCTTCACCTTTTCTTCGTCGATGTATATAAATGCCACTTTGATTGTTCTTATTAAATTATAAGTTTCTCCAAACATTTTGTTTATATGTTTCTCAGGGGACATGTTATTCATAATAATGACTCCCAGGTCCTTCTCATCTTCTACTTTTTTTATTTCTTCTTTTCCCAATTTATATGATCCCACTATTCTTTTTTTTTACTTCTTCCAAATTCTATTATACTACACTTATTAATACTGAACTCCATCTCCCATTTCCTACTCCATTCCCATACTTTATTGAGATCACTCTGTAGTGACTCACAATCTTCTTCAGTGTTCACTTTTTTCAACAATTCTGCATCATCCGCAAAAAGCTCATATAACTTTCAATTCCTTTATCGATATCATTAATATATATAGCAAACATTATTGGGGCCAGAACTGTTCCTTGTGGAACACCACTTATCATATATTTCTTCTATTTCTTTCCCTGTTTCTGGTTCATCTTCTTGAACTACTTCTAATATCTTATTATCACTCTGTAGCGACTCACAATCTTCTTTAGTGTTCACTTTTTTCAACAATTTTGCATCATCCGCAAAGAAGCTCATATAACTTTAAATTCCTTTATCGATATCATTAATATATATAGCAAACATTATTGGGGCCAGAACTGTTCCTTGTGGAACACCACTTATCATATATTTCTTCTATTTCTTTCCCTGTTTCTGGTTCATCTTCTTGAACTACTTCTAATATCTTATTTACTTTTTCCTTTTCTTCCTTTATTCTTGTAGTCCTATTTCGATTATACTTCTCCATCCCTAATATGATTATACATTTCTTTTTATCCGCTAAGTCTCTTACTATATTCTCCTTCTTCCTCATCACTTTAATAACTGTGTCCTTAGTTTGCTCTTTCATCTGCTGTTCCATTATACCTCTAAATTCCATGTTATTGTTCTCATGTACTTTTTTCCAACCACTTACCTCTTTTGCTATGGACTCTTTATTCTCTTTATTACTCCTCTTCAATTCCCCATTCTCATCCTTTACTTTTCTTAACTGTCTTTTTAATTCTTCTATTTCTTTAGTTAGGTTTTGATTCTCCTTCTTTAGTTCATACAGTTTATCAACTCTTTGAGTAATCAACTTTAATTGGTTAAACCTAACTTCCCGATTTTCATTCATTTCTTTTAGTTTCTCCTCTAGATTTACTGGTCGGGGGAGGTTGTCATTTCCTCACTCATTAAATCTATGGAAATAGTTATCTTCATCTTCTATTTCGTTGCTCATATCTATATTTCTAACTTTAACATTTTTACTAATCTCTTCGACTTCACCGTCTGACTTCCTGGACCCAGTCTTCCCCTTCCTCATTTCCTTCCATTTTCCTCAGTAATCCCTCCCCGTCTCCTTTTTCTTCACCTTCCCACTACACCACGAGCTTTCCCCTTCCCTATTAATACAACACAGGTACTTCCTTGTTGTTGTGATTCTCGAAATTTGTAGATATCACCGGAGTCCAAACTTCGCTGCCCCCCCCGACCGACGTGTGTGTGTGTGTGTGTGTGTGTGTGTGTGTGTGTGTGTGTGTGTGTGTGTGTGTGTGTGTGTGTGTGTGTGTGTGTTTACCTAGTTGTATTTTACAGGAAGGGGAGCTATGCTCGTGGGGTCCCGTCTCCATATTTCGTTTTACCTAGACTGTTTTTAAATTCGTGTATCGTTTTTGCACACACCACATTCTCATCTTATATGTTCCAAACGTCTATTATCCTGTGGGGAAAGCTGTTCTTTTTCAAGTCTATTCTATAATTGTCTTTCTTGATTTTCTTTCCATGTTCTCTTGTATCTCTACTATTCCATTTTATTAGATCCTCTCTATCGATAATTTTCATGCCTTTCATGATTCTATGAATAGTTATCAAGTCTCCTCTCTCTCTCTCTCTCTCTCTCTCTCTCTCTCTCTCTCTCTCTCTCTCTCTCTCTCTCTCTTTTTTTTCTCTCTAATGTCTGTGGCTTAAGTTTTGCCAGGCTCTCCTCATAGGATAGTTTTAAAAGTGTTGGTGCCAATTTCTTATTTGCTCTTTATATTCTTACAAGTTTTGTTATACATTTTTTTGCACTTGGTGACCACGTCGTCGCTGCATACTCCAATTTTGGTCTTATCAAAGTGACTAGTGTTTTCTTCGCCATTTCTTCGTCCAAGTACGTAAATACCACTTTGATTGATCATATTTATTTATAAGTTTCTCCAAAAATTTTGTTTATATGTTTCTCAGGGGACATATTATTCATAATAATGACTCCAAAGTCCTTCTCTTTTTCCACTTTTTTAATTTCTTCCTCTCCCAATGTATATGATTCCACTATTCTTTTTTGCTTCTTCCAAATTCCATTATACTACATTTCTTAATGTTGAATTCCATCTCCCACTTCCTACTCCATTCCCATACTTTATTGAGATCGCTTTGCAGTGATTCACAATCTTCTTCAGTGTTCACTTTTTTTCAACATTCTTGCATCGTCTGCGAAGAAGCTCATATAACTTTCAAGTCCTTCATCCATATCATTAATATATATAGCAAACAATATTAGGGCCAGTACTGTTCCTTGTGGAACTCCACTAATCACTTCATCCTAATTGGAATGTTTGTCTCTTATCATCACTTATTTTTCTTTCATGCAAGAGGTCTTCCATCCACTTAAGTAGTTTGCCCTGCATTCTTCCTACAGTTTCTAATTTCTTAAGCAATATCTTATGTGGCACCTTATAAGAAAATATTTCAGGTCTAGAAATGCACAATCAGCCCATCTATCTCTTTCCTGTATTATATCTATTAGTATTGAATAGAAACACATCAGGTTTGTGACGCATGGTCGTCCTTGTCTAAATCCAAACTGCCTTGTATTTAGTACATTGTTGTTGTTTTTCAAATGCTTTACCCATCTAATTTTAATCATTCTTTCGCAAATTTTTGCTACCGTACTTGTAAGGGAGACCGGTCTATAGTTTGTAGGGTCTTCTTTGTTTCCCTCCTTATATATTGACACTACATTTGCTCTTTTCCATTCTTCTGGAACTTTTCTTTCCCTCAATACATAGTCTAAGACTATGTATTTTGTCTGTTAGTTCGTCCCTGCATTCTCTCAAAATCCAGTTTGCCTTTTCATCTGGACCATGCGATTTTCTGACATCGAGATTAATCAAGTGATTCATTATTTCATTCTTTGTTACTTCTATTTCTTTCATAGGGGGGACTTTCCCTTCCCACTCGTCATCTCCCAGTTGTATGTTCTCCCTCGTAAACACTGATTTGAAATACTTGTTCATAATTTCTGCCATTTCTATTTCCTCTATGTATTCTATTCCTCCTATATGTATTCTATTCCTCCTTGTCGTAGTTTCACTAATTCTTGTTTGTTTTTCAGTTTGTTGTTTACAAATCTATGAAATAGTTTTGGTTGATCTTTACATTTTTCTATGGCATCCTTTTTGTGTTTTCTCTTTTCTTCTCTGCGCACTTTTACATATTAATTTCTATGATCTGTATGTATTTTCTATTTTTCATTTTTTTTTTCTTTCCTCGATTTTATCCAAGCTTTATCCCTTTTGTCTTTTAACTCTCTACATCTTTTGTTGTACCAACATTTTCATATCCTTTTTCTTGTTTTTGTCTTGGAATATACTTTTCTACTCCTTCCTTATAAATTGTTGTCAAAATTTTACATTTCTATTTTACTTTGTTTCCTGTTTCATATCCTTTCCCAGTCTACTTTTTGAAAAGAAAAAAATCTCATTTTATCAAACTTTGTTTTTCTATACATCATTCTTCCCTTCTTATATTGTTCTTTTTTCCTTACGTATTTTTCTTCATTTAGTTCCAAAGTATTTTAGGGAGTTGTTGAATGTAAAGGAATGTAGAAAGGGAAAGGTAGGTGCAGTGGGAAGCGCTATGAAAATGATAGTGATGAATGAGGAAAATGGGAGAAAATAAAGAAAGATGAGGTGAAAGCAGTTATTAAAATGATGAAAGCAGGTACGGCACCTGGGTTAGATGGATGTCATGTCGAATATCTAAAAAAGGGAGTTACAGTGATGGTGGACTGGATGTTGAGGTTAAGGCTTGTCTAAAAAATGGTCGACTAACGGAGGACTGAAGGAGTGCCTGTATAGTTACTCTTTACAATGGAAATAGAGACAAGTGTAAGTTTCAGAGTGATCATTTTGTTGATTATAGTTGGGAAGGCTTATGTGAGGGTTTCGACTGAGAGGATTAGGAGAGGAGCAAAGGTGAGGATTAGGTGAGGAACAGTGTGTGTTTAGGACAGGTAGGGGTTGCGTGGACCAGAGTTTTGTGGCAAGGCAGATGTGAGAAATTTTTTGGGAAAGGTAAGAATGTTTTTTGGGCCTTTATGGATTTAGAAAATGCTTATGACAGAGTAGAAAAGAGGTATTACAGATATATGGAAGGTATTGGAGATATATGGGATAGGCGGAAAACTGTTAAGAGTAACTAAGATTTTTTACCAGAGCAGTAGAGCTTGTGTTAGAATTAGATATAGAGAGAGTGAGTGGTTTGAGGTAAAGGTAGGACTTCGCCAGGGATGTGTTATGTTACCTTGTCTGTTAAATTTATACATGGATGGGGTGGTGCGAGAGGTAAACGCAAGGGAAATGGGCTGAGGATTGAAAATGGTTAAAGAAAATGGAGAAAAATGGGAGATATGCCAGTTGTTATTTGCTGACGACAATGCGCTTGTAACAGGATCAGAGGATGAATTGAAGAAGTTGAGGACGGAGTTTTGGAATGTGTGCAAATAAAGGAATTTGAAGATAAGTGTGGGTAAAAGTAAGGTGATGAGATGTACAAGGGGAGAGGCTGGCAGCAAATTGGAAGTGAATATTAAGGGAGAAAGACTGGAGGAAGTTGATAGCTTTAGATACTTGGGAGCAAATGTGGCGGGAAAGGAAGGATTGGAGATAGAGGTAGAAAATAAATTTAGGGAAACAAGTTAATGCCGTGAAGGATTAAAAGTATAACGAGAAATAGACATAAGGGAATGGATGCTAAGAGTAAATTATATGAAGGAGTGATTGTACCGATAGCACTGTATGTGGCAGAAATATGGAACATAAGAAAGGAAGAGAGGAAGAGTTTAAATGCGTTTCAGATAAAATACCTGAGAAATATGTTAGGGGTTACTAGGGTGGATAGAGTGAGAAGCAAGGGGGTGAGGTGGAGAGCTGAGGTGAAAAGGGAGTTAGGAGATAGGGTTGATGAAAGAGTATCAGGAGGGTTTGGACACATGAAAAGAAGGAGAGGAAGGAGTGAATATGAGGGGGCGACCAAGGATGAGATGGATGGATGTGGTAAAAAGGGCATTGGGAAAGAGGGGAATTTTTGTTGAGGAAGGAAAGGAGAAGACAGAAGATAGGTGTGAATGTATGGATGATGTAGTGATGGATAGAAGGGAGTGAGGGTGGAAGGGAGGATGAAGGAGTATGCTTGAATGATATTTTTACCCAGTCCAAAGGGATTTCTCCTCGTCCTCTCTTTCACTGCATGAGGAGACTGAGAGAGGGCGTCGCCGATTAAATGAAGCGGCCTTGCTGCGGATGTGCTGTGGTTTGCTACATTGTTTCTGACCTAGGGCAGTGGACGAGATGCAGGGAAGACCCGTCATTAAGGAAGAACTAAGAAAAGAGGGAAGGAGGGGTGGTGGATGGGAATGAAATATGTGAGGATGAAATAGGTAGGAGTGGATTTATACCTTTGACTTAGCTACCTCCCTTGTAAGGGGGAAAAAGCCGTTGTTTTATGTATGTATGTACATATATGTTTATATCTATCTGTGTGTAGGAGTAATAGTATAAGGTAAGCAAGTAGGTAGGAGTAATAGTATAAGGTAAGCAGAGTAAGTTTCGTGTATTTAGTTTATTTAGAGACCACTTTGGTTTCTTTTGTTGATTTATATTTTCTCTTTGCCGTTTGTATTGCTGAAGGAGGAGCAAAATGGCTTGTGAAGGTTGTGTGAACCTGAAGGACCGTCTCAGGATGTGTGAGGAGGAAATTCGACTTCTCAGGAGTGCGCTCTGTGAAAAGAGGTAATCCCCCTTACAACCCAAAGAGCGTTCCACTTCTTCCCCTTCTGCCACTGCCGTGAGCGAGTGGAGCTTCGTGGGGTCCTGTTTGCCAAGCCCGCGTCCGGTAAGCGGGTGCCTTGCGGAACAACCGCTGGCTCTAGCCAATCGTTTTGCTCTGCTGGAGGATGAAGTGGCTGAAAATCAGGAGTTCTTGGTGGTGGGGGACTCCATCGTGCAAGGCTATGACGACATCCTACAGCGGAAGACTAAATGACGTTGCAAGCTTGTATGTCAACCGGGCCGTGGGATCGCCGATTGTACCCAGACCATCAGGGAGAAAAGACGGTCGAACACGGTTACGATTGTTCATACGGGAAGTAACGATGTGGGTAGGGTGAGATCAGAGGAACTTGTTCGGAATTATAAAGTACACCTTCGGGAGATGAAGGAACGTGGGAGCCGGCACATAGTCTGTGGGATCTTCCCGAGGATCTACGCAGGCTCATGTTGGAACAGTAGAGCCATAGGGATCAATGAGAGGATATCACGATTGTGCACGCAACTGGGATACCACTTTCTTGATCCTTGGTATCTCTTTTCCAGGCGTCATGACCTTTATGCTTCTGATGGGATCCACCTTACCCGCAGAGGCAAAGATATTCTTACAAACCTCACTGTGGGAGTTTGTAATGAACTAGTTCCTTTTTTGGGGGTAGAAACCCAAAGGAAAGGGGGAAATAGAGTGTACTGGGGAAAACAGAGTAGAGTATAGCATTAATGTAGAACAGTATGTCAGTATGGGTCAAAATACAATTTTAGGATATGATGTCGGTAGAGAACGATATGTTACATTAGGATGTAATGTCAAAGGACAAAATGTCACGATGGGATGTAATGACAGTGGAGGACAAAAGATCACGATGGGATGTAACGATAATGGAGGACAAGATATCACGATGGGATCCAATGATAGTGGAGTACAAAATATCACGGTAGGATATAATGTCAGTGGAGACAAAATATAATTTTAGGGAGGGATGCCGGACAGAATGTCAATGAAAGACAAAATATCACGATGAGATGTAATGACAGTGGATGACAAAAGATCACGATGGGATGTAATGATAGTGGAGGACAAAATATCACGGTGGGATATAATGTCACTGGAGGACAAAATATAATTTTAGGAAGGGATGCCGGACAGAATGTCAATGAACGACGGGAGGCCGGTGTGAAACGCGGTAACGTAGGAGGAAAACGTGTACATAAGAGATCGGATGACCGTGAGTGACCAGTTGTCCATGATGGGGGAAATGTTAATTTTGATGGGGGAAATGTTAATGAGGCATTGAATGTCAATGAAGGACCAAATATCAATATAGAGCAAGGTGTCAATAAAAAACAAAATAAAATTATAATGTAAGGCATGATATTGAAACACAAAAAATTTCAAAAAGAAATAATCACGAGTTTGTTAAAACCATGTACTTCAATGCTTGTAGTATTAGGAACAAATTCCAAGAAATACAGGCGTATGTCAAAAGTTAAAATCTCGATATGATAGGAATAACCGAGACATGGTTAAATGGTAAAGAGTTTGAAGCTAAATTTAATATTGCTGGATTTAAACACTTTAATCAGGGTAGAAACCACAAGAAAGGAAGGGGTGTTCTGTTGTACGTTGAAAACAATGTCCATGCTTGTGTTTTAGAGAAAGTAAAACAGGATGCATACTATAGTTTGTGGGTAGAATTAACCCAAACAAATGAAAAAAAAATGAATGAAAGTGTAATATATAGGCCAAAGACATTATCATTAGCAGACGACAAACTGTTATTTCAAGAACTGTCTAGTTTCTGCAACTGGGATTTTTGATAATGGGTGATTTCAATTTTACTGACATTGATTGGATGACCCTTGAACACGGCCATATAGGTAGTCGCTTGATTGATATTCTCGGTGACAATTACTTAGTTCAGCATGTAAAAGAGGCCACAAGACATGGAAACTTACTCGCCATATTAATCACTAGCCGCGAAAGCATAATAACCGATGTAGAAGTCGGTGAAACAGTTGCAAATAGCGATCGGAACTTAGTTAGATTCAAACTACTAAAATATTTTAGAATAGATACTTGTGTTTCTAAAATACCCGATTTCAGTAAAGTTCAGTTCATAGGACTACGTCAGGAGCTTCAGCTTACAGATTGTGAGGCAAAATTAAACGAAAGACTTGTAGATCAGACGTGGGAAATATTTCAAAATATGCTCACTAAGATGATTCATACTTATATTCCTTTTAAGAACAGACGTCCCCCAAATCAGGCTCGCCCAAAATGGCTTGACAAAGAAACAAATATATATATATATATATATATATATATATATATATATTTTCTTGCAGGCAGACGAGGTTAAATGCTATTGAAGATTCATTTTTGATTATCTTCTTGCGTATAGTCTCTATACGACGAATAGTTGACTTATCATTTTCTGTAAGTCTGTTTAGGAGATCTCTTATATTGGCCGACGTTTCGGAACTCTCTTGTTCCATCTTCCAGGGCGATATGATGTGTCAAGTTTTCTGTGTAGGTTATATATGGGATGTACGGATCATGGACACTGTGTCGAGGAAAAGTTGGATGCTCATTGGTGGATGGTAGCCAATGAGCGTGCGTTGTTTTCACTCGCGGGGGGGTGGTCTCTCCCAGTGGGCGAAGCGATGGGGTTCGTTGGTCGCTTAGCACTTAGTCTTTTGCTAGATGGCAAGACCCGTAGGTCTTCCACCTGGATGTTGATTGATGGCTGCTTTGCTTGAATGTAGAGTGCTTCAAGGAGTAGCAACCTTCGTGGATCTCTTTCTCTGTCAATGATTGTTGTGTTGTGGTCCAGATCTTTTCTTGTTAGTGGTCTGTTGAGTTTGGTAGTATGGTGGGACTTTATGGATCCGTTACTCAAATGGCATGTCAGGCGTCTTGTAAGCTTAGTGGTTGTCATACCAATGTAAGAATGAGGTCCACACTCCTCACTATTGCAGCTATATTGGTATACAACATGGTCTTCTTGTAACTCTGTTTTCGTTGTGTTGGGGCGATTACGTATCATTAGTTGGGATGTCTTCTTTGTCTTGTAATATATGATGATCTGGATGTGTTTTGCTGGGTCGGTGGGTAGTACATTCTTGTGAATAATGTCCTTTATGATCTTCTCGTCTGCTTTGTATTCTGTGGACATATGGCTACAAAAGCCATATGTCCACAGAATACAAAGCAGACGAGAAGATCATAAAGGACATTATTCACAAGAATGTACTACCCACCGACCCAGCAAAACACATCCAGATCATCATATATTACAAGACAAAGAAGACATCCCAACTAATGATACGTAATCGCCCCAACACAACGAAAACAGAGTTACAAGAAGACCATGTTGTATACCAATATAGCTGCAATAGTGAGGAGTGTGGACCTCATTCTTACATTGGTATGACAACCACTAAGCTTACAAGACGCCTGACATGCCATTTGAGTAACGGATCCATAAAGTCCCACCATACTACCAAACTCAACAGACCACTAACAAGAAAAGATCTGGACCACAACACAACAATCATTGACAGAGAAAGAGATCCACGAAGGTTGCTACTCCTTGAAGCACTCTACATTCAAGCAAAGCAGCCATCAATCAACATCCAGGTGGAAGACCTACGGGTCTTGCCATCTAGCAAAAGACTAAGTGCTAAGCGACCAACGAACCCCATCGCTTCGCCCACTGGGAGAGACCACCCCCCCGCGAGTGAAAACAACGCACGCTCATTGGCTACCATCCACCAATGAGCATCCAACTTTTCCTCGACACAGTGTCCATGATCCGTACATCCCATATATAACCTACACAGAAAACTTGACACATCATATCGCCCTGGAAGATGGAACAAGAGAGTTCCGAAACGTCGGCCAATATAAGAGATCTCCTAAACAGACTTACAGAAAATGATAAGTCAACTATTCGTCGTATAGAGACTATACGCAAGAAGATAATCAAAAATGAATCTTCAATAGCATTTAACCTCGTCTGCCTGCAAGAAAATATCCTACCTGGCTACACAAAAATAAAACTTCACGACGAGAAAGCCAGAAATGAAAAGTTCACTCACAAGTTCCGGAGAGAACTAGTTGAGCGTCAAATAGAAGAGAAAAGGGAGATAATACACTCTCAGCTAGAGGAAGTGAGAAATCTAGAGAAGAAATGGAACGAAACAAAAGCTCCAACTGACCTTAAAAAAGAGATTAACATCAAACTACAAGCAATCTACGATCAACACCGCAAAGGAGTGGAAAGCGGTATGGTGAAAAAACTAACCAAGCTATATGGGGGTAACATAAAACTTCCCCGGCCTCCAGCGGGCTATGTGAATCTCACCAACTACGTCCCCACAAAAGATCAAGAAGAACTGTTAAATATGGGACTCAACTGCCACTTCCTCTCGAAGCCACAACCACACCGAAAGCGACTTGAGATAGAAGTCCTCCTCGATGATATTCAACAACTTGAACGTACTGGACAAGTTAGCACTAACCCAGATCTTCAACCATCCCTTCTTGCTGAAGCTGGAAAAACCCGAGGAACTTACCATAGTAAGCTGATTAATAAATACCATCACATCGCCGCAAAGCAACTACGCGAGAACCCAGACATTACCATCAGACGGGCTGATAAGACCGCCGCCTATGTTATCATCAGCAAAGAAGAGTATCTCCAAAAGATGAACACCATATTCAATGACACCACCAAATTCATGAAGATAACACGCAACCCAACCGAGGCCATTAAAAAGAAACTGAACAACCTCATCTCAAGTATCCACGCAAAAGCCGGAAGCCAAAGATTCCCGAAGCTCACTGGCGAGTACACACCAGGATATGCCTTTGGCAACATCAAGACACACAAAGAAGGCAATCCCATAAGACCCATCATTTCACAAATACCTACCGCCACATATCCCATAGCAAAGAAACTAAATGAGCTTCTCACTCCTTACGTCCCAAGCACATACACACTTACTTCAGCCTCTGATTTCCTGGAAATCTTAAGGGATGCTCCTCCAGTAGAAAATGCCTCCATCGCATCGCTGGATGTGGAAAGTCTCTTTACCCACGTCCCAATAAATAAGACCATCGATTTCATCTTAAAACGAGTGTACCACAGCAATGGCACAAAGCCTCTTGACATCCCAGAAAACACCTTGAAAAAACTACTCGAAATTTGTACAAAAGAGGCCCCCTTCACCTCTCCCAGTGGACAGCTTTACAAGCAGATCGACGGTGTAGCAATGGGAAGCCCTCTCGGTGTCTTATTTGCCAACTTTTATATGGGTACCATTGAAACCGAGGTCCTCGCAACAGCTCGACCCTCATTATACTGTAGATACGTGGATGATATCTTCGTACAATTAAAAGATATCGATGAACTACAAGCCCTGAGGAATCGATTCATCGCAGCCTCAGACCTCAATTTTACTTACGAGGAAGAAAATAATGGATGCCTCCCCTTCCTTGATGTCCTCGTCACCGCTCGAAATACAGGCTTCGTAACTACAGTATACACCAAACCGACAAGCACTGGACTCTGCTTAAACGGAAATAGCGAGTGCCCGAAGCGCTACCTACAATCCACCATCGGCGCTTACGTTAGAAGGGCCCTCTCGCATTGCTCCACCTGGACACAAACCCACCAAGAACTGGAGAGAATCACACAAGTACTTATCAACAATGGATACGCAAACTCAGATGTATCACAAGCAATACAAACACATTTAAACAAATGGTACACCGACGAAGACAGAAACACCACAAGCGAAAAGAAACCTATAAAAATCTACTACAAAAGCCATATGTCCACAGAATACAAAGCAGACGAGAAGATCATAAAGGACATTATTCACAAGAATGTACTACCCACCGACCCAGCAAAACACATCCAGATCATCATATATTACAAGACAAAGAAGACATCCCAACTAATGATACGTAATCGCCCCAACACAACGAAAACAGAGTTACAAGAAGACCATGTTGTATACCAATATAGCTGCAATAGTGAGGAGTGTGGACCTCATTCTTACATTGGTATGACAACCACTAAGCTTACAAGACGCCTGACATGCCATTTGAGTAACGGATCCATAAAGTCCCACCATACTACCAAACTCAACAGACCACTAACAAGAAAAGATCTGGACCACAACACAACAATCATTGACAGAGAAAGAGATCCACGAAGGTTGCTACTCCTTGAAGCACTCTACATTCAAGCAAAGCAGCCATCAATCAACATCCAGGTGGAAGACCTACGGGTCTTGCCATCTAGCAAAAGACTAAGTGCTAAGCGACCAACGAACCCCATCGCTTCGCCCACTGGGAGAGACCACCCCCCCGCGAGTGAAAACAACGCACGCTCATTGGCTACCATCCACCAATGAGCATCCAACTTTTCCTCGACACAGTGTCCATGATCCGTACATCCCATATATAACCTACACAGAAAACTTGACACATCATATCGCCCTGGAAGATGGAACAAGAGAGTTCCGAAACGTCGGCCAATATAAGAGATCTCCTAAACAGACTTACAGAAAATGATAAGTCAACTATTCGTCGTATAGAGACTATACGCAAGAAGATAATAAAAAATGAATCTTCAATAGCATTTAACCTCGTCTGCCTGCAAGAAAATATCCTACCTGGCTACACAAAAAAAAAAAAAAAAAAAAAAAAAAAAAAAAAAAATATATATATATATATATATATATATATATATATATATATATATATATATATAAGTGCTCGGGTTCACTTAATGATTATCAAATTTATGTAATAATACAGAGAGATTTAAAAAAGGCGATAAAAAAAAAAACGAAAAGGGTAATACGAAATGAATATCGCTGATAAATCCAAAGAGAATCCCAAAGAATTCTATAGTTACATTAGAGATAAAAAGGTTGTTAGGAATCATATTGGCCCACTATTACCTGCTGACGGTCAACTTGAATATTCAAATGAAGGAATGTGTGATATTTCAAAAAATTATTTTAGCTCAGTATTCGTAAACGAAACACCTCAAAGTGAACTCAAAACTGAAACTTGTGAAAAGTCTAGGGTAAACTTACTACGGCAAATATAACAAAAGAAAAAAATAAAAGGTGTATAGAGAAACTCAAAGTTGATAAAACACCAGGGCTTGACGGTTGGCATCCAAGAATCTTAAAGGAAATGAAAAATGAGATTGTTGTTCCATTAGAAATTATTTTCAAGAAATCCATCATATCCGGAGATGTCCCAAGAGAATGAAAGCTAGCTACCGTTACTCCTATATTCAAAATAGGTGATAAAAAGAGACCAAATAACTACAGGCCTATAAGTTTGAATTCAATCGTAGGAAAAGATTATGGAAACTATTATCAGAGATGCTCTCGAACATTATTTAGAAAGTAACCGTTTGATAAATGATAGCCAGCATGGTTTCAGACGGAAACGTTCTTGTGTGACTAACTTACTCGAGTTCTATAACACAGTTATCTCGAATTATGACAAAAGAAACAATATAGATTTAATATATCTAGACTTTGCAAAAGCTTTTGATACCGTCCCCCACGAACGACTACTTACTAAATTAGCCTATTAACTTGGACTAGTAATTGGTTGAATGATCAAAAACAGAGTTCTTTTAAATGGAAAAACTTCTAGATGGAAAAATGTTACAAGTGGAGTTCCTCAGGGTTTCGTTCTTGGGCCACTTCTATTCATAGTATATATAAATGATATAGACCATGGACTAAAATCTACTGTTTCGAAATTTACTGATGATACAAAACTGTGTGGAATGGCAAATGATCACTTAAACCAATTAGATATTCAAGAAGATTTAGATCAATTACAGCAATGGTCTGAAAAGATGCTAATGAAATTTAACACAAGTAAATGGAAGGTAATGCATATAGGTAAAAATAACAGTAAGTACGATTACAAGTTATTTGGAAATTAGTTAACAAAAGTGGATAGAGAAAAGGATCTCGGCGTAATTATCAGTAACGATCTCAAATCATCCAAGAAGTGTATTTCAGCCTCTGAGAAAGCAAACAAAATTCTAGGACTGATTGCGCAATCTTTTGACTTCAAAAGTCCATCACTCATTAACAAGCTATATAAATTGTTAGTTCGTCCACATTTGGAATATGCTGTTTCCGTATGGTCACCGAATCTCATTAAAGAGATTGACAGATTGGAAAAAGTACAACGGCGAGCCACAAAACTGATTCCAAATATCAAAAATAAATTATATGAAAATCGA
>NC_134777.1:39701146-39706146 GCF_046742065.1 Oratosquilla oratoria | reverse complement strand
GTATGTATGTATGTATGTATGTATGTATGTATGTATGTATGTATGTATGTATGTATGTATGTATGTATGTATGTATGTATGTATGTATGTATGTATCGCTTCCCTTTTCCATTCAAGGTTTCTGTATTTGTGAGGGCTTTTCGTGCCATTGTTTATCCCTCACTTGTTTTCCTCCTATTTTGGATTCTTTTCCTCCTGTTCACTCTCCACTAGTGTTACTCTTCTCGATCCCCTTTCTCTCCGTCTCCCCTCTTCCGCCCCAAAAGCCTTAGCGTGTTGTTCTTCTTCCGTCCTCCCCATCCCTTCCTTCCTGTCCATTCTCAAACCCTCTCCTTTTGTTTCCCTCCCCTTTCTTCTACCCCCTTTTTCTCTCCTACCCTCTTCTTGCTCTCTTGCTCCTTTCACTCGTCTATCCGTCGCCATTTTGCCTTCTCTTCTCCCTCTCTTCTTCTCATTTGTCATTCCTCTCTTCTCTCCCCTTCCAATCTTTCCATATTTGTTACGCTCCTCTCCATTTTCTCCTCATCTTTACCAATTTATTTCCCTCCTCTTTCATTCCTTTCCCTTCTTATTATCTTCCCTTCTCTCATCCTATCTTCTCCTCTTATGTTCCTTTTGTTAATAAATTTTCCTTAGTGTTACAACTTCTCTCCATTACTTTCCTTCTTCTCTCCTTACATTCTCTCCCTTCTCTCTTGTTCCTTTTCTCCTCTCTACATATTTCCCTTTATCTTTTTACATTTTCAGTAACTATTCCTTTCATTTATTCACTTTCCACTCCGCTCCCTCAACTGCTTTTGTCTTTGTTACCCTTTTCATTCTTTTACGATTTCGTTACCTTTTTGTCTTCCTATTTTCTACTCGTCTTACCGTTTCATCCTTCCCATTTATTCTTTTTATTTCTACCTTACCCTCTCCCCCTCTATCCCCTCATCTCTGCCATCTCTGCTTTCTTCTATCTTCCATCCTCTTTCTGCTCTTCACTTTCTTCCTCTTTTACATTTTTCTCTTGATCCCGTCATCGTTTCTTTCTCTTTTCTTATTCAATTCTCAGTATTATATCTTCTTTCCCCTCATTCTCTTTCTCCTCCTCCTCTTCCTCCTCCTCTTTCTCCTCTACTTCTTCTCTCTCCCCTCCTCTCCCCTTCTTTTCCTCTATTCTTCCCCTTCCCCCCTCTCCCTATCTCTCCTCTTCTCTCCTTCCAGGTCCGTAGCATCTCGATGAGCTGCACTTCAACACAATTCGATTGCCTTTTCATTTGGTTTGAGGACCACGTTCCTCTTATTTTCTTCCTTACGGGGAGAGGAAGGACCTCTTCGGCGTGTCTCGACCTCAGCAGCTTGTTTGCTTGGCCTTTTCGTGTTGATTTCTACAAGACATTGCTATTTCTTCGTGTCATTGCATCCATGTGATTCACCATGGTCTTAGACCACGTGTTGGACTTGTTATCAACAGCTATTTCCCTCCTGGAAGAGAGCTCAGAGCTCATATGTGACCATCTATTGGTAATGCTGTGACCTTACACGCAAACACACAACCAACTCCCCGCTCACGAGAGTTGGAGTAACGATTCGCAGCATAGTGATACTGAAATTATTTCAGCCCTGTTCGGGATTCGGACCAGGACCGCCGTAGTGGCGGTCGCGAACGCTACCACTGCTCCATTGAGTCGTGTGGGTAAGGAACAATACCTTGTTTAGGTTAATGATTTTCAACCTTATTTGTCTCATGCAGATCACTTTTCATCAAATCTTATTCACTTCTATACGTTTGTCTGAAAATCTATAATTTAATTTTCTCTTCCCAGAGACATTCTCCTCTGAGGGTTAATTCCTCTCTGAAACCTCTGTTCTAATTAAACCAGTTTTAGTTCTGGACATGTTCGGAATTGGTCGAGGTGCTAAAACTTTCAACAAAGTGACTTGCTTTACAGTGCTCAACAGTCGTCTATGGCCTTGTCAAATATTTTCTTTAGATCAAGTTATACACCATACACTTAGCCCTCTTTTGCAGTATATCGAGATCCCTTAAATAAAAGGTTGCTAGATTTAAGACACTTCAGAATCCAAAATGGTTGTCAAAATCTCCGATTTCTCTGAATATTTAAATCCATCTGTTTTTCATGAATCTCTTACCTATTTTAGTTATAATTCTGGTCAACGATATCGGTCAGTCATTTAGATTTTTCTTCTTGCGTTCTCCTTTATACATTGGTATGACATTCCTCACTGCATCCCTTTGTGTCTATTTGAAGATCACGTAGACGACTGGAGTTTTTCTCCTAGTTAGCGATGTGCGTGATATGTGTGATACACGTGACGTGTTTGATGTGTCTTACAGATGTAGGTTACAGCTGTGGGTGTTAGTATTTTAGCGCGCATACGTATGTATTTGTATATGTGTGTGTATGCATGCGTACATGCGTGAGGTGTGCATGTATGCGCGCGCGTGTGTGTGTGTGTGTGTGTGTGTGTGTGTGTTTATGTGCGTGCGTATATATATATATATATATATATATATATATGTATATATATATGTATTAATATATGTATATATATGTAAAAAATATATATATATATATGTGTATGTATATATATATATATATATATATATATATATATATATATATATATATATATATATATATACACTGGTCGTGTATATACATACATACATACACACTGAATGGTTCCCAGTGATCAATTAATATATTTTTTCAACCACATATCACTTTTAATTCCGTACCATCGCAAACGAAACTGAGAATCGCTCGAAGGAGGCATCCGTGGAAATTGAAACGTAGATGAGCCGAGGATTCGAACCCAGCTAACCCGTAACAAAGTTACATTGACGTAACCCAATACGCTATCAAGAGAGAGTTTCGCCTACCTGTGCAGTGACTTGAGGTCTGCAGCCAAGACCTCCAACGACTCCGCAACAAAAGGACAGCATTATCAACAAATACAAAGGCATGTGACACTGGTGTTGCCAATAGATGCTCCGCAACGACACTCATCGACAAATCTGTCCAATGCCCAGTCGACGTAGGTGTTGAAAAATGTTGGGGAGAGGATATACTTTTGCCTCACTCCTGAATTAACAGTAAAGAAGCTGGACACGCCTGCTCCATACTTTACAACGCTTTGTATCCTAGAGTATAAGCCAGAAATTAGGTCAATAATATTTGTAGGAATTTTACAAATCCGCAGAAGATCCCAGAGCACTCCACGATGCATCGAGTCAAACGCCTTCTTGAGATCAACATAAGCTGCAAGAAACCCCTGTTGAAACTCACGTCGGCACTCAACATGAATACGAACCGCTAGGATCCGATCAGTTGTTGACTTAACTGGCGTGAAACCTGACTGTTCAGGTCTCTGAAACTTTAACAGATGTGAACGAACTTGCGTCAGCAATAGATTGGCAAGCACCTTACCTGACACATTGAGCAGTGTAATGCCGCGGTAGTTGTTCCAGTCCTACCGGTCCTCTTCCCCTTTCAGATAAGGACGGCCAGACCCTTTTCCCAGTCAGACGGGATGGTACCGGACTGCTAGACAGCAAACAGTATCGCGTACTACTCGCGGATCATGGCCTCAATTCCAGCTTTCAGCAACTCCGTACTGATATTGCATATGCCATCTGCCTCTCACTCATCAATTTACTCACAGCATCTTTGACCTCTGGCAAAGAGGGCGGAGATTCATATATCGGTAGAACCTGAACACTATCGAGGGGAGGTTGTTCACTTGGAGGGTCACCTATGACCAGCTGCTCAAGGTACTCGGGAAAGTGGCAACACCCCTTTGCACCTGATACTTGCTCGCTATCAGCTGTCTAGATTATGCTCCTCTAGGTCACAAATTTGGAACGGATTTTTTTTTTCAGGACTTGGCAAGCAGGCCTGAGGTAATTTGCATTAAAATGTCCCTCGACATCCTCGGCGATTCCACTGACGTACATCTCCTTATCCGTTCTCATGAGAGCTCTACTCTGCCGTTTCTGATTCCTATATTGGTCTAGGTGCCCAGCCATTCTGGCAGCACGGCCCAGCTCAATACTTTCCAGTGTCTCCCGCGACGCAACATCACTCGTCGACTTGGGAGCTTTCCAACGCACTCCTCAGCAGCTTTCAGAATTTCATGTTTAATTCTTTTCAGGGTCCTCATACTCTTGGGCACAAACATCATCCCTAAGTTTCTCTAGCCCCAGTGTTGCGACCATAAGTCTATGATAGGTCCCAAAGAATTAAGCACTTCGATAAACCCTGCAGTTCTATTGGATCTTCCAACGAGTGGTAACAAATATGTGATTGATCTCCTTGGCCATATCTCCGCCGTTACTAGACCATGTCCATCGGTGTGGCTCTCGTCTTTGAAACCCAGAACCGCCTTCTAAACTTTGCAAACTTCATAAGGAGAAAACTATTGCTGTTCCTGGTTCCAGAATCATGGGAGCCGATACATACTTCATAACCAGCTCTGTCGGTGCCGGTAACCGCATTAAAGTCGCCCAAAATAATAATTGTGTCTCGTGGCAGGCACTTGTCAACCATGAATTCAAGCTTGCCATAGAATATTTCTTCAATGTTATATACCTCAGTAGGACCATATACTAAGAAAGATGGAGCACAAAGTGTACTTCACCCTCACTAGCATCATACGTATATCAACAGGAGTAACCGTTACAACGGCGTGCTGTAGTCGGCTAGATATGTCCACAGCTACTCCCGCGAGGTGGGCCTCATCGGTTCGTCCCGACCAGAAGGTGTAACCCTAATTACTGATCTCGATGCTGATTTTTTTTTTCAGCTCAGTGCGAGACTCGAACTCTTATTGCTGAATAATTTTTGATAATGGTACCACAGATGGATGCGGGGATGGACAGAAGAGGAATAATAAAGCAACCTGGATGGAAGCAGCACAGGACCGAATGACATGGAGAGGCTTACTGTTGGCGGACCAGAATCTACATGAGATTCAAGATCCAGCGGAGTGAG
>NC_134777.1:39688646-39693646 GCF_046742065.1 Oratosquilla oratoria | reverse complement strand
CAATTCCATCGAGCCGTCTACACTGCAGAAATAAATCCACCTATGAACACTCATCTAACAGAATTACAAAGTCTTCAGTTTCAAAGGATCATAACACCTAACCCCGTGACTCCTTTTGACTAAAGCGCAACCAATTAGAATCATAGCATTCATTGGTGAACTCATGTTACCGACCACTCATAAGACAGCTGTACAGTTAGATACACTACTGTAGACACGAAAGAAAAAAAAAAAAACTCATGTTGAACGTGGTCTCACGTGAGGACCAAAACGTTGCAAACTACGGACAACTGATCATCAATTTACCAATATTTCTACAAAAATCAGCAACGAATACGAAACATCTTAATTAACAGGAAGAAAAAAACAATATAAGTCGCAATAGAAGCCGACACTAACGTCGCAGTTGCCATTCCCTATCAGGTGTTTTGGCATAGTGCATGGTCATGTAGGTAATCGAGGCTGAAGGTTAAAGAGGATTAATTTCTGCCAATTCCACTGTGAGTATCCCCTATGTAACGGATAATTTTCTTGGCTTGTTCGATGAGTTTACGTAGTAGGTATCCAATTGTGCATAATGGATCTCATATGCATTTAAATATACATATAAAATGAAAAAAATGTATGGATTTCATATACATTCAAATACACATATAGTATATATATATATATATATATATATATATATATATATATATATATATATATATATATATATATATATACATGTATATAAAATGTATATAAAATTCATTATGTAAAATTGTGTATGTAAGGTTGTGACCAGTTGTCCAGTGCTTGTAGCGACTGGAGTAGGAGAGGGACCGGGCAGCTTCGGCAGAACGGAATACCTCGCCCAGTTCCAACTACGGCCAATATATTAAGCTTTTTGACCACTGTATCTCATCACATCCCTGAAGACGGCCCTAGGACTAGGACCGAAACGTCAAGCATTAGACTTCCCACTTTGAGTCTGGTGTTTACGCTTCTCCCCTTCAATATATATATATATATACACGTGATGGAAAAAGTAAAAAGCACCGGACTCAGAAACAGGTAATTTAATCCCGACGTTTCGAACCTTGTCCGGGGATCGTCCTCAGGGGTAACAATGGAGAGGCAGTTAATCCTCCTTTATATACAAAAAGCAATACATGTGGTGCACTCGGCGAGGTCATTGTGCGGCTTGTTTACATTCTACCGTCATAATTACCCAAGTGACCAAATTTTGTCCTGGCCTGGACGTGGATGAAAATTTCCTCTCCAATCCTGGTGTAACCTTTCCTACGTTCTCACCTGCTGTCGAGTGTCTGTACCGCCCAACCTTTCCCTTGCTCCTCTGAAAATGGGGTTAAGAGTGGCGGATCTGATTATGCTGTCCTCGTCACTAGTTCACGCTTCCAAAAACAGCCTGCTCCCCTTCATGTTGCTTTTGCAAAAAATACCCGCGCCCTGCCAATCAAACTCATGCTGCTGCTCATCACAATGTCTGAATATCGCCGAACTCTGGTCCCTCCTGTTCACTGCTTTGCGGTATTCTTGCAGTTTCGTGGCCAGCTTCTCCTCCGTTTCTCCAACGTAGTGCGCGTTGCAACCCTTGCACTTCACCTCGTTGACTGCCCCTGCTTGGCCCTTCTTGTACTCTCGATATTTGACTTTTGTGAGACCACTGTGCAAGGTGCTGCATGGTTTGTGTGCCACATTGACACCATGTCGTAATCCCAGAAAGACGCTCCCTTGATATGAGGGATCGTCACCCTAGTTACTGCTTCTGGTGTCGCGATTCGGCCCTTTACGCTGCCGTCCATCTCTTCACTACTTTGTTTGGTTAACCATTGGCCCAAAATGTCTTTCCCAGCCTGTTCCTCTCCTCTTTTAATGACTGAGCCGTTGAGCACACTCTCTCAGCCCGGCTCCACGACGTCTTCACCACACTCCTTTTGTGATATGTCGGGTGATTGCTCTCGTAATCCAACAGGTGGTCGGTGTGCATAGACTTCCTGTAAACACTAGTGGATAAAGAGTTTCCATTACGCGTTACCAGTACATAAAGGAACGGTAATTTGCCTTCCAACTCCTTCTCCATCTCAAATTGGATAGCTTTGTTCTTGGAATTGAGCTGGGTGAAGAAACCGTCCACCTATCCCTCCTTCAGGACTGAGAATACGTCGTCCACGTATCGTACCCACATTTTTGAAGGATGCTGGCGCAGCTTCTAGGATTTCCTCCTCGAAGCACTGCATAGTAACTTCAGCTAAAATTACTGATGGTAAGAAGAGTCTATGAACCTAAAAAAAAGTAGAATCCAGGCACAAACTTACTAGCCCCATCAGTTCCTCTGGCGATAGTTTCTCATTCCCCAGGAAGCCCTGCTTCCCCTTCATCGCAGACAAGATGGATTATTTTACCAGGTCTTGTGGTAAAGACGTAAACATGGATTTTACGTCAAATGAAACCATCACTTCATCCTCCTCCATACTGATGCAGCGAATTTCCTCCAGGAACTCATTGGAGTTCTTCAACATGCGCGACGAGTTCACCACCAGTGACCCGAGTCGTTTGGCCACCATCGACGATAGGTTGTTCATAGGGAACCCACGAAGGCAATAATGGGCCTCAAAGGTACTCAGTCTTTGTGCAGCTTAGGTAACCCATAAAACTTGGGAATGATAGAATCCTTTGGCCTCATCTTATCCCACTCCTTCTCCATAATTAAGCTTTTTTCTTTTACCTTTCTCGATTCCCCTTCGACCTTTTTCTGCAGCTTCGGTGTCGGATTTGAAGACAAAATCTCATACGAATTACTGTCAAGGAGCAGAGTGGTGGACTTGGTCTAGTAATTGTGACGGTAGAATGTAAATATCCCGCACAATGACCTCCCCGAGTGCACCACAAGTATTACTTTTTGTGAATAAAGGAGGATTAACTGCCCCTCCATTGTAACCCCTGAGGACGATCCCCGGATAGGGTTCGAAACGTCAGAATTAAGTCACCTATTTCTGAGTCCGATGCTTTTCACTTTTTCCGTCATGGTTCCTGGACCCCAACTTTTTTCAAACGTACATATATATATATATATATATATATATATATACATATATATATATATATACATATATATACATATACAGTATATATACATATATATATATACACACACACACAAATATATATACATATACATTATATATATATATATATATATATATATATATATGTGTGTGTGTGTGTGTGTGTGTGTGTGTGTGTGTGTGTGTGTGTGTGTGTGTGTGTGTGTGTGTATGTGTGTGTGTGTGTGTGTGTTTGTGTGTGTGTGTGTGCCTGTGTACGTGTGTGTGTATACATCTATATGTATATATATATACATATATATATACATATATATATATATATACAGTACATATATATATATATATATATATATATATATAAATATATATATATATGTACATATATCAAGGACTACTATTACACAGGACGTGCGCATCCAGATTCCTGGCTCCGCTAGCGGAGGCCATTGCTTTCTTTGTAACCTAACATTTTATATTGGACAAATATATCAAAACTAGAAACCTAACATTGTATATAGGACAAATATATCAACTATTGACTTATTCAATGTAGTATAAGTTAATATGAACTTCTATAGAGAAATAAGAAACTATTTTTTAGGTATTGTTATGCTTTGAAATGCCAATTTTAGCCGGACTTAACAGGTATTATTGTATGAGGTTAGTGGACACCAAGGTTGGCGATTTTTTTTTCATTGTTTTAAAAAATGTAAAAAATCGATTTTTTATTTATTTAAATCGGATTTGATTTAAATAGATTTTTTTTTATAGATTTTAAATATTGTGGGATTGCTATCTGATATGCGATCTGATTGCTAAAGGACATTTTTAGCATATCAATATAAGGAGCAGTGTTATATAGACTTGCCACAAGTATACAAGGAATGGTATAAGCCTACATGTAGTATATATATCACTGTGCAGCCCACAACAAGTTTCAACAAGATTCTTGTTGAAACTTGTTGATGGTAAGCAACTTCTCACTGAGTCAGTTGCTGCTTTGGAATCAACCAGGAAGGATGTCTTCTGGACCTGGCAGAGTGGTTCCTTCAGGCAGAAAAAATGATCCTGTCTGGAATTATTTTGAAAAAAACTACCAACAACTTCTGGCAAAGGGTACCGAGTTAAATGCGAAGACTGCAGTCAGGAACTACAGGGCATTGTGTAAAGATTGAAATCTCACAGAGATAAATGCCAAGGTCAGCCACAGCATACAGAAGAAATTGATGACCCAGGTAAATAATTTTACTTATATTGTGTGCATTTCTCCCTTTTCATACGCAACTATATAAATTTGGTAAACAATGGAGAGCATGTGCAATAAAAATATGAAGGCCTAAAGAGATGATACTTCAACTTCATTACTTCTAAATTTGGGTAATGACTGTATCACTATAATATACTGTATCCACTCAACTTTGGGGCCTAGATGATTCAGCCCAAAGGGATTTAGCTTAACCTAACCCAACTAACCCATTATTTTTAGTGAATTTAAAAGTGGACTGAATCCTGTGTGGGCTGAATTCCAAGCCCACCTATTTCATATCCTGTTAATTATTTCCAAATAATTTAGTGGCTTGTGTGAATATGATCATTATCTAAAAAATAACTACTGTACTCAAAAGTAGCCTAAATCACACTGTATTCATTCATTTATTCATTTATAGATTATGCAATATGCTAAAATTTTATGTTTTCATTTCAGTATCTGTATCAACAGCTTCAATCATCGGCTCCACTTGAATTATCTGCATACCTGACTCCACCATTAAAAAGGTCACTATCAGACTCCTCCACAGGCGCCACTTCTGCCAAATCATTTTCATCTGAAAGAAAGTCATCAACATCTCTGGACAGATTTATCATAAAAACCTCACCATCTCAAAAGGAAAATCTCGACAAAGAAGTTGCATGAATGATATTTGCTAC
>NC_134777.1:39676146-39681146 GCF_046742065.1 Oratosquilla oratoria | reverse complement strand
CTTTAAAATAGAGGACATTTCTCTATTGATATGAAGTTATTCATAGTAAGACAACAGGGGCAGGACTCTGAGTAATGTATTCAAATTATACCCCTCACTTCCTCATATATACTTGTACCTTAACTTCTTGTAAGCATTCTGCTGAAGAGGACTACAGATAGTAGTCGAAATATGCAGTTTCCCTGTACTTCCGTTATTATTTCTCCGATAGTGGGTTTCTAGTGAACTAAATTGGATAAGTTTAGATTTAAGGAAATAAGCAACAGTTTGTTTATCAATAGAGTGGTTAACGAATGGAATAGACTTAGTAACCAAGTAGTTAGCGCTGAAAATATTAGTTGCTTTAAGAGAAGGTTAAATAACTTTACTGATGGAAAGGGTCGGTGGTCATGGACATGAAACTGCCTAGTATAAGCCGTGCGGTCTCTTACAGTCTCCTTTCTTATTTTCTTGTTATTATCAAAGAACGTCACAATGAAGATATGGATTAAAGTATCTCGATCAATCTATTATAGAGGAAGTAGAACTTCATAAACAAGTCCAAGGTGTAAGGTGTTAGTGACAAAAAGTCGTTCAATTTCTCCTTAATCTTGGCATTTATTCTATAACTCATTTTTGGCGGGCTGACAGTGAAGCAATAACTTATTTGCTGTTCAACGTTATAACTTAAGAAGTGTAAGAAGTCTTTGCATTCTGCATTAGATTTACGAGGCCACAATAACAATGAAAGGACTTTTACGTTGTCGCATTTAATACTGCAGATTCACGAATACATAATGACCTCAAAATATGATTAGATAAAGTATACTTCCTGAATGTGTACATAATGATCAGGGGTGCAGGCCGTAAATTGGAAAGTACAGTATAGGGCCACTACTTCCACAATAGACTTCATTGAAACATGTTACTCTGTAGCTACGGTTATGCCAACATTCGTTACGATAGAGTTTATTTCATCGCCCGAATAAATTGCAGATTCCTACAGAGCCAACTCAGGACAATTATTGGGTGCTGTTCAGTCAAAATGTTCAGCATAAAGCTGGGCGATAGGCGATACCTGCCATCATGATTATTATTTTGTCTTGTTAACCATCCTCTTAGCTTGTGCTTCACTGGCTCAACCATTTGTATTGTATTGGTTTCTGCGAGGCACCACTCAGTGATGCACAACAGAGAACCAAAGCAAAAGCTTGCAAAGGAACACAAAAGAAAACGCCTCCGACCTAGTTATGGACTAAAAGCTCTCCTCTCAGTATGTTCCTCCTTTGCAAACCTTTGCAAACTTTTGTACTGATGGTATCTCAAGGAGTCAGCACACTTGAGATATCCTTTTGAAGAACCATCACAGTCATCATTAGCTCAGGTGGGACTCCGTCAATCATTGACAGCTCTGAGAATTAACCCTGGCCAGCTCTCATGAAGGGTTGCGATCCATTTTCCTCGTCTCAAGGCAGACTGAACATCTTTCTCAGAGGTGACCCTATGAGCAAGGTTATCCACCTGGTGGCGAGTCATGAAATTGTAATGTCTAGGTTAACTCTTGGGGAGAGGAATGGTTACATGACTTGTGTGTTGTGACCACAGAGTATTTCCTGGTTTCGAATATAATCTCTCCAGTGGGATTGTTAGATGGGAGCTTCGTGATGATACTTAGTGGCGAGTTGGGACCGACGAAAAGTTGTTTTGATTAGTAATGAACTGTCCATAAAGCTCAGTAGAAAGCGAGCTATATAACATCATACTTTGTGCATTCGCTTTGACAACGTTTCTTTAAGCTGGTTGATGACTTCTTATATGATTAGTACTATAGGACTTTGTAAATATTCTCCAACGTACTTGATGAAATGCATGGTCAGATTGATGATGCTCAGACACAATGGGATCTATTACATTTCCGACTTAACCATAGATTTTCGTCTATGGAAAACTTTCTAGTGACATTTTGATGCCAATAACTGAGTTTCATGTCTTTATTGGTGTGTTGAAATGGAATGGATGGGAGTGGTTTCTATGCCTTTTTCTTTTTGGCTACCCCCCGTGTAAGGGGAAAAAGCCTTTGGTGTATGTATGTATGTATTGGTGTGAATACACACACACACACACACACACACACACACACACACACACACACACACACACACACACACACACACACACACACACACACACACACACACACACACGCACACACACAAACACTCACACACACACACACACACACACACACACACACACACACACACACACACACACACACACACACACACACACACACACACACACACACACACACACACATGAAGGCGTGTGTGTGTGTGTGTGTGTGTGTGTGTGTGTGTGTGTGTGTGTGTGTGTGTGTGTGTGTGTGTGTGTGTGTGTGTGTGTGTGTGTGTGTGTGTGTGAGCGCGCGTGTGCGTGAGTGTGTGTGTGTTGTGTATTTGTGTTAGCATGCATTTACCTCATTTGGTTTGCTCCTGTTTCTATATACACATTCTCCAGAATGCAAGAGGAATTATAATCAACCTATATATAACATTTTGTTTATTAGGTACATATAATTCTACGTAAACAATAATTACATTACTTATGATTTTTCACATTTGTAATTGAATATTTTGGTTCGTTAAATTCATCTGTGTACGGATCCATATTTGCTTCGGCACCGCTGCTATGCCACCGTTTCTTTTACAAAATTGCTTGAAAGTGGTCCCTTATGCTCGCCTTATAACTTTTTTTTTTTTTTTTTTTTTTTTTTTGCTTTCCAATTCATATTCAAAATATTCGCTACATTCATTCAACTGCCATCGAAAGCTCGTGCGACTTTTAGCACCGCCCCTCCTCGCATCTTTCCCCTCCATGTTTGGTGTCAATGGCTTTTGTTCTCTTTTTCCTTCACTCCAAATGGAGCGTTTTGGATTCTCCTGCTTCTGTTTCGAGGTTTGATATTGAATGGCTCTGCAAACATAGCCGTTCTTTCCCGCCGGCCCGCCTGTCTTCCTGCATTTTTGTCTGCCCGTCTGCCTGTCTATCTGTCTGTCTGTCTGTGTACGTTTGGCTGCTTGTCTGTCTGTCTGTCTGTCTGTCTATGTGATGTCCTTGCACCTTAAGTGTTCTTACACACACACACACACACACACACACACACACACACACACACACACACACACACACACACACACACGCACACACGCACACACACGACTCACATGGCACAGTGATAGCGTCTGTGGCCGCCACTACGGCGGTCCGGGTTCGAATCTCGCCCAGGACCTGAAATAATTTCAGTATCGCTGCCTTGCGAATCGTTACTCCAACTCTGGTGGGTGGGGAGTTGGGTGTGTGTGTGCGTGTAAGGGCACAGCATTACCCATACATCGGTCATATATGAGCTCTCTTCCGGGAGGGAAATATTTCTCAATCACAAATCGAACACATGATCCCCCCCCCTACACACACACACGAGCATAGCTCCCTTCCCGTATAATACAACTAGGTAAATACACGACTCGGTAGCGTGGTTGGTAAAGTCACTGACTGTCACTACGGCGGTCCGGGTTCGAATCCTGCCCAGGGCTGAAATAATTTCAGTATCGCTGCGCTTCGAGTAGTTACTAAAACTCTAGTGGGCGGGGAGTTGTGTGTGTGTGCGTGTAAGGTCACAGTACCCATATATCGGTCATACGAGCTCTGAGCTCTCTTCCGAGGGGGAAATAACTGTCGATTACGAGTCCAGCACGTGATCCAAATATCAAGGTGAATACACACATACACACACACTAGATAGGGCAGTTGGTCCGGGTTCGAATCCCGCCCAGGACTAATATAATCTAAGTATTACTGCGCTACGAGTCGTTACTCCAACTCTAGTGGGCGGGGAGTTGGGAATGTGTGTGTGCGTCTAAGTTACCCATAGATCGATCATATATGAGTTCTGAACTCTCTTACGGGAGGGAAATAGCTGTTGATCACGAGTCCAACACGTGATCTAAGACCATGGTGATTCACACACACACACACACACACACACACACACACACACACAAAGCGGGAGTAAGTGTACCTATGCCGACAGAGGCAGACAGTATGAGACCAGGAAAAATAGAACAAACAGGAAAAGGTACAAAGCTTTACAGAAAAACGGCGAAAATAGAAGAGGGAGTATGAGAAGAGAAGAGAGGGAAGAGTAGCAAACGGGATCACAGGTACACAAACTGAAAGGGAACTGGAGTATTAAAAAGAGTATTGGCGCCGAGGGTCAAACAGTCACATTCTTTAAAGCCTGCCCGAGCTCTCTGGCGGGGTGGGTAGTGGAGAGAGCAAGAGAGAGAGAGAGAGGAAAAAAAAAACCCGAGGCCTTCAGATACACGCATGTACGAGTATGAAACGATGCACGCGCGCTCACACGCATACATATGTACATACAAACATGCATACGTCTACATTAGGGTTATGACAAAAAAACAAAATTCTCGAAATTTAAAATGCCTGCTGTCCCATATGATGAGTTTTCAACTGCTTATCATATAAATTATAATTATTTCGGTTTCATATGAAAAAAGTTCCCCCACCGATGCACTCATAGTTAGCGAATTTTCACCGTGAAAGTGGTTTTCTGTCGAAAAATTGCTGACAACTTTATATTGTTACATACAGCATAGTATACCTTTTTATAGATTATAGAAAATGAAAGGAGTAAGTGAGAGAGAGAGAGAGAGAGAGAGAGAAACATGTTTTGTAAGGATGACTATGTTGTAACAATATGCATTTCATAATCGAAAAATATTAGAACACAGGTATTATATTTTTATTGCTTGAATTCGTGAATACTAATAAGAAATGAACAAGGTATAATACATCCTAGAATAGATACGTTGGGTGATTTTCTCCTGAGTAAATATTGGATGATGCAATACACCCATACAGTATCCTCAGATTATCTTGGCTGGCTGAGCCTGGCTCAGTATCTTCAGTTACCTGTCAGTCTTGATAGCTGTTGGTTC
>NC_134777.1:39656146-39668646 GCF_046742065.1 Oratosquilla oratoria | reverse complement strand
CTATATATATATATATATATATATATATATATATATATATATATATATATATACATATATATATATATATATATATATATATAGATAGATAGATAGATAGATAGATAGATAGATAGATAAATGTAGAGCAGGGATAGCAAAAGAGCCTTAGCTCAGCAAAAAAGATGCTTTCACCTTGAGTAAACTCTCCTCACATTCTCTATTCTCATCTTTCTAGCCCAACTCCAACCTTGTTGGTAGCACTAGTGCCTTCCATTGTGCACTAGTTTGTGAGGGTGCATGTGCATGCATGTGTGCGTACATGCGTCATTTTGACAGGAGCCCCTTAAGAAGTTGATCGTAGGAGGAAATGGCTTCAAGTCGAAATACAAAGTCTAGCAGTAGAATGAACAAGAGGTCCTTGAATTTAAACATGAAAAAGAGAGGTATATTAAATCGAACATAGCATTTAGCTACAACTCAGTCTGAAGTAATTTTTTTTCATAATTTCTGCGTAAAATGGAATGCATCAATAGTTTAATCTTGATCTCTGTCTTCCACCATTTTGTTGATTTAATTCTATCTTTTTCACCCTCTACCTGCGTTATTACAGTGGTATTTTGTAATGTACTTCACTTGCTCTTTTACATTTATGTTTTACTTGTTTATTTTTTCGACATTTTTAATGCTATGATTATCTTACTTATTTCTTTCTCCTAGATTTGTATCTTTTTCCATCTTATAGCTTAATACTTTAACTTCTTTTCTTTTCTTTTACTTTGAACGACTCTGATCCTACTCCCGTGTTTCTACACATTCAATGGAATCTGGAGCTTGAAGCGGAAAATGACTAAGCTGTACGTAGGTTACAATCATGCAGTGATTTCTGACTCTACCAAAGGGTTTCCGAGGTCATAGCAATCGAGGTGACGCGCCATTGGCTAGAGGAACACCGATCTCTGTACGTAGGTGCACTCATCGCACCGACCATATCGGATGTCTCTTGTCGGTAGGGAATCTGAAGAGCACATCTGCAAACTTATAAGTATAATGTGCTGTATGTGTGTATGTGTGGATTTTTAGATGGATGCATGGACTGTATTCGTTTTATACCGACATGAAGACATTTGTAATACAGTCCCAGAGTCACTCAGGATTATTTTGTGAGTACTGAATAGTTAACATTATAAATACTTTTAACTTCAACCATGTCCCATTTTCACTTTCATTTAACATTGTATATATATATATATATATATATATATATATATATACATATGAGTACATACACATGTATATGCCCATATATGTGTATATATACATACATATATATATATATATATATATCTTCAACCACAAATCACTTTTAATTCCATGCCATCGCAGTCGAGACCGAAGAATCACTCGATGGAGGCATCCGTTGGAATATGAAACGGGGACGAGCCGAGGATTCCAACCCAGCTAACCCGTAACAAAGTTACAGTGACTTAAACCAATACGCTATCAAGAGATATATTATTAATTGATCATTGGGAACCATTCAGTGTACATGTATGTATATATATATATAAATATATATAACTCACCACCCTTCCACTCATATATATATATATATATATATATATATATATATATATATATATATATGTATACACATATGTATACGTTTATGTATGATTATACGTATATGTATATATATAAATATGTATATGTGTATGTATATGTATATATGTATGTATATGTATGTGTATATGTATATGTATATGTATATATATATGCATATGCATATGTATATGTATATGCATATGCATGTGTATGTGTGTGTATATGTATATGTATATGTATATGTATATGTATATGTATATGTATATGTATATGTATATGTATATACGCATGCATATGTATATGTATATGTATATGCATATGTATATGTATATGTATATGTATATGTATATGTATATGTATATGTATATGTATGTGTATATATATATATACATGTATATTCACATGTACATGTATGTATATGTTCTGTACGAGTATATATCTCTTTCCATCATTCCTTGTCGGAGCCTTACCATTTCCCTTTATAACATATCATACTGAAAGGCATTCATTTTAATTTCCACTTCTCCCCTCTCTCCATTGCTTTGTCTTGATCTTCATGTCTGTCAATGACCAAATACAATGAAACTACCACGAAAACATAAGGAATCTGTGTCTGAATTCCACCTTCATGAACAACCAATTCGTGTCCTGGTCTTATAGTTTGATATTAAATGTGTACTACTTTCTATTGCCGTCATAACTCTTTAGGTATTCTCTTCCTCTCTTATACTTGAACCATATACATACCTATTTCAGTTCAATGAATGTCATATATAGTTCTTTTCCTTATTTATATATCTTCTATTGATTCTAGTTTAAACGCTTAGTTTACATATACCTTTCGTTTTCTATATATTTTTCTCCCCTATCTGTTGTTTTCTGACAGTTTTTTAGATTGTTTTCCTGTTTACATTTACCAAGAGTAATTAATTTTCTCTTCATTCTCTTTACTGTTCGAATACAATTGAGCATCTTTCAAGCAAGGTGCAATAGATAAAGCTTTTAGTAGTCCTTTTGTAACACGACTTCGTTTCCCGTCACGGGGTCAAAGTTTTATATTCTATTGCAGAGAATGAATGATACGACTTAAAACCCTTTTTCTTAATAAGCCTTGGATCAAGTTGTAAAACGCCTATCACAAGACTAGTCAAGTACCCAACCCTGTCTCACACGAGCAGTTAGCGACAAGTACAGTAGGCATAATTTCTCTAAAATCATGATAATTCATTGATTAGAGAGGAATGTTTGTGGTCCTAATTTCACGGATGGTCCGGGATAAAATCTCAGTAGGACTTTCCCTCTCTTATTCTGTCCCCCTTTCTCTCTCTCATACTTTATTCTCAACGTTTCCACTCATTTCTCTCTCTTCACCACTGACCCCCTCTCTCTTTTCCCTCTATTTCTCTCCCCTTCCCTCTTTTTCTCTGTCTGTTGGTCTCTCTTGCTTTCTATCTATTTCTCACAGTCTATCAGTCTATAAGCCTGTCTGTCTGTCTGTCTGCCTTTCTCTCTCTTTCAGTAAACCTCTCTCTTTTTTGTTTCTCTCTCTGTTTATCTATCCCTTGTTCCCTCTCTTCCCTCTCACATCTTTTCTGCCTTGTTGCATCTTACACCGTCCCTACTTTTCCCTTTGCTTTCCTTCTTATCAACATCTTTTCCTTTCTTTTTGCACGCCGTCCATCTTACCGTCTCTTTCTCCATCTCATTATTTCTCTTTCTTATCCTAATACGTTCCTTTTTATCATTTAAATTGGCTTCACAATCTCATCTACATTTTCATTATTATCCTCATACTTATTTCAATCTTCATTATCATCCTCATCCTCGTCCTTATACTCATCCCTATCCTCTTCGTTCTTGTCCTCAGCCTCATTATCTTTTTCCTCCACATCCTTATCTTCACAAATATATTCATCCTCACGTACATCCTCATACTCATCGTCATCTTCATCCCCCTCCTCATCCTTATTTTCATCACTGTCATCGTAATCTTCATTCTTATCTTCATTCTCACCCTCACCCTTATCTTCATGTTCATCCCTGTCATATGTTTATCCTTATATATACATATATATATATATATATATATATATATACATATATATATATGCATATATATATATATATATATATGTATATATACATACATATACATATATATATACACACACATATATATATATATATATATATGTATATATATATATATATATATATATATATATGTATGTATATATATATACACACACATATATTCACCACCATCCCATTTTCGTTTTCACACACATTCTCATCCCCATCTTCACCCTCTTATCCTCACACACATTTTCACCTTTATCACAAAATTTATCTTCATTCTTACTCTCATCTTTACTATTATCCTCATATCTATTTTCATCCTCATCCTCATCGCTATGCTCATCTTCATTTATGTTTTTATTTTCATCCCCATCCACATCGTTATTGTCATCTAAATCCTCAACTTTATCTCATCCTCTCCCTCATCCTTATCTCAATCATTATTTTCATCCTCATATTCACCTTATCATCTTTGTCCTAATCTTCATTTTCACCCTCATCTTCATTCTTTTTTCCATCCTTATCCGCCTCCGCATTCTTATCGTTACCGTTATCCTTATCTTTTTCCTTACCATCATCTACATTTTTATTGTTATCGTCACCCTCAGCTTTATCCTGTAGTCTTGTGTTGTTCTACATTGGTTGGAGGGGTTGGAGATAAATTAATATTGGCTTCTGGTCTTTATTGTGTCGCCGCCGTGACAGGGCTATGGACTATCTAGAAAAGATCACTCGTTTCCGCGAGACCGGTAGTTGTAGGAGGGGAAGAGATGTCTATATAAAAATGAAAATATAGTTGTGTATAAAAGAGGGCTATTTCCGACCGGACAATTCTTAGGGATATTTATTGCGTGAAGTCGTGGCTCAGTAGGGGTGGGCAGGCTTGGAGTTGGAGGCTGAATTCATTATATGTAACTGTGAGGTTGCTTTAGGGATATTTATTCAACTTAACCTCAACCAACAAAGTTAGAAAGGGAGTAGGAGGCTTAGTCGTAGGGACAGACAGATCAAACGGAAAGATTTTTAGTGGTAGGTAAACTAAAATGAGAAGATGCAGTAGGAGAGAAAATTTGAAATGAAGTTGATTTTAGTAGAAGAAAAAAAATCATGTAGATGTTTGTGCGTGTAGTCGTGTTTTTTGCTTGCCATATGCTTGTGTGTCTATGCGACACATAGAGGGTTATTTCCTCTAAGCGGGTGTACATACAACTGGATAAATAAGAGGAGAGACATATCATTATTCCGGCCAGACAAAACAGATTTCCTGAAGTAGCGGAGCCATTTTGCTGGCGAGAGAACAGGTAATAATAGGCTATATATATTCGATTGAGAATATATACATTAAAATGCATATGACATGTTTCAATATATAGATAAAAATATTACTCCTTCAAAATGATTTTGAAATGACCTCAATGGTAACGGTGCTTGGAGAACACTTTCGCAAAGGTGTACAATACCGACTACCGATACGTGGTGAAGTCACGGCAACGGGGATAACTGACTGGTCGAGAGTGGTGACGTCACGGTAACGGAGACGACTGATTGGCCGAGAACGCTGACGTCACGGCAACGGAGACGATTGATTGGCCGCGAGCTAGGTCAGGGCGCGAAGCGCCCTTTCGCGAAGCAGTCCAAGCGCCCATGGCGAAGCCATAGCGGCGAAGCCGATGCCAAGAGACGAAACGGCGAAGAAGCGTAGACAGAGGCGTAGACAGAAGCACCTATGGAAGTGGCTAACGGCTACCAAGGGTATAACGAAGAAGACGTTCCAAGAAGATAAGGTGTTGGCAGCTAGACTAAGGCCCGCGAGTGAAGCGAGCAAACGCCGCTGCTTTTTTAGATCAATAAAAGTAAACATATAACCAGCGAGAACCGAACCCGGACAGGCATAGCACGTCCACAGAGAATCTGCTACCTTTCCTCACGCTTGCCACTGCATACGGACGGAATCATGTCCGTGGTACTTAGACAGAACCAAACATATTGCGGCACGTCTGGTCACGATCAAAGCTGGTAAAAACATACGTTGTGAATATGCGCGGCTATACACGATTTTTCGTGTACACCGCCATGACTGGTGCTTTCCATCAATGGAGGTGACGAAGAAAATGGTGGTGGTTACCAACAATATATTTTACACTTAGAATTCCAATGGTAACGGCTGCCAACAATATCTTAAAACTTATTTTTCTAACATCTTCTGTCCGTTTATTCACATTTATTTACATTATAGAACTGAGTATGGACAATCAGTATTTACTTTAATTCTTATACATCTTTAACTCTAAGAACATAAGAATAAAGGAGACTGCAAGAGACCATAAGGCCTACACTAGGCAGCTCCGTATCCATCATCACCTGTCATCCCTATCCATAAGGTTGTCTAATCGTTTTTTAAAACAACTGATAGTTTCAGCGCTTACTACATGGTTACTAAGTTTATTCCATTCATTGATCACCCTATTAGTAAACCAATTCTTGCCTATTTCCTTCTTAAATTTAAATTTGTCCAGTTTACACCCATTACTGCGAGTCCTGCCCTGTTGTTTTATTATGATGACCTTGTTTGCATCACCCTTGTTATAACCTTTGATCCACTTGAACACTTCTATTAGATCACCCCGCACTCTGCGTCTTTCCAGAGAGTGTAAGTTAAGATGCCTAAGCCTCTCTTCGTAAGGCAAGTTTCTGAGTCCATGTAACATTTTGGTCATTCTTCTCTGTACTGATTCTAGTGAAATTATGTCTATTCTGTAGGACGGAGACCAAAACTGTACCGCATAGTCAAGGATGGGTCTAACTATCGCTAGATGAAATTACGCAAGCCGACTCCCTGGTCGGGATATAGGTGGCTTGACGGTTGATTTCTGAAGTCAAGCTACTCCCAGGATCTGACGTCGAGTATCTAATGCATGCGCGTACGCGTATGCACACTAGTATAGAATAAGTAAATGACATTCAGTCTACAGGCATTTCTTGCAACAATCCTCATCCTCAGCTTTATCCTCATCCTCATCTTCACCCTCCTCATTTTCATCTTTATCTTCATCCAGACCTTCACCCTCTCCCTCATTCTCATCTTTATCCTCCTCCCATTCTCATGGTTCTTCTCATCCTCATCCGCATCCTCATCCTTACACCCGCAACCTGATCTCCATTCTCATTCTCATCATCAACCTCATCCTCATCCTCGTCTTCATATCCATCCTAATCCTCATCTTCCCCCTCATCGTAATTCACTTCTTCATCTTTATCCTCATCTTCACACACACCCTCATTTTCACTTATATTCTTATCTTCATTTTCTTTCTAATCTTCATCCTCATTTTCATCCTCATCCTCGTCTACGTCTTCATTCTTAATTACATTCTCGTCCTCGGCTTCATACTTATATTCATACACATCTTCACCCTCATCTTCTTTTTCATCCCCATTCCCTTCCAAATTCTCATCCTCATCATCATTCTCAAACTTATCCTTATTTTGGTCTTCACCTTCATTCTCATATTTGACCTCATCCTCACTCACATGTTTAGCCTCATCCTCATCCTCATCTTCACTTTCATCCTCATCCTTATTATCTTCCTTAGTGATTAGGTACCGAAACCTCCATGTAAGAACCAATAGTTCTGTTGCTGTTCGTTTGTCCATGTAACTCCATACAACTCCTCTTCCTCATTGTTACCTAATCCTCAATATCATTCTCATCTTCATCCTCATCCTCTTATGTTCGCCCTCATATCCTCATTTTCATATTCATTTTTATCCTCATCGTCTTCCTCATCTTCATTTTCTTCCTCTTCATACTTATCAAAACCTTCATCTTTATCTTCATACTTATCTTCACATTAATTCTCACCCTCATCCTCATCTTCATCCTCACCCAAATCCTCTTCCTTACCCTCATCCTCATCATCAACCTCATCCTACTCACCCTCAATTACAACCCTATTTTCATCTTCGTCCTCATCCTCATCTTCACCCTCGTCCTCATTTTCACCCTTGTTCTCATCATCATCCACATTCTCATCCTTTTTCTCATCTTCATTTCTATCTTTATCCTTGTTTTCAGATTTATCTGCACCTCTTTATCTTTGTTCTTATCTTCATCTTCATCATCATCCTTATCTCTCTTCCCATTTTCTTCCTTATCCTTATCTTCATCTTCATTCTCATCCTGTTCCTCGTCCTCATCTTCACCATCACTTGTTTTCTTCCTATTCTTGCCCCTGCTGTTACTTCCCCTTGCTATTTTTCCTTGTTTCTTCCTCCTTCTGCTTCTCTCTCTCCTCTTACTCTATCAGCCTTCCTCCCTCCATGTGTGTGCATATATCACAGCGTGCCTTTGCCCTATTTTTTTGTACGAATGTGTGTTTGCGTCTTAGAGTACGTGCCTGCGTCAACAGCAGTTGAGTACGTGGGTGAAAAAACATTGGTCAATTTGAATTTTCGACCGCGAGTCAGGTCTATCACGCGGAGCCCCGTATTGGAATGCACAATGAAAGCAACACTCATTCATCACCAAACTTCCCTATGGCTGGTAATCCTGGCGAAGCTCAATAAATTCCTCATGGACAGCGTAGCAACAGCTTCGCTGCTTATTGCTCGTCGTAATTGTAGCAACAATTCTATGCTTATTGCTCTTGCAAAGGGGAACCAGCAACAGGGGTGAGACGGTTTGATTCCGCCGTTTATGTGTTACTGTTTGTGCATGATGAGGGATTTCAAATTTTGATACGGATTGTTATTGAATAAGTGGATATTGCACCTGACTGTTCTTGTTTAGAAGGTTCTAATTCGTCGTTAGATTTTACTTCTAGTAGTCGTTATCACGCTACACAATTTATCACCCTACGAAATACAGGAATAGCTTTATTTACAGTTTCTGTTTCTCTTAATGCGCATTGGTTGATTACTTAACGCGATTTTTTCAGTGAATCTAGGACCGACTCTCAGTTGAATGAAATCTTCTCAAGTTAGAAAAAATATGCAAATATGTTCAAAGAACATCATCACTCTCGAATTTTGTAGGCCTGGGTTTGACCTCCAACAGCTCCAATTATTGCCACTTGTTCTGACTGTTCGATCTCATAGCGCAGATCACGACTTCGGTCTCACCTAAGTGACTCCCGATGCGAGTCCATCATCAGTTCAGGAACTAAGCCGCATAAGAACAATCTACTACCAATCAGAACAGTCTACAGTCTGTTCCCCTATTGAAGGCGCTGATATATTTTGATGAAATATGTTTTGTTAACCAAGCATTGATGAAGAGAGTTCAGGCGCAGTTAAGGCCCAGCTATTTATGACTTTCCGCTCGCCGAACAATATATGAGCGAGTCTGCTCTCGAGGTGCGAATTCGATTCAACACCAACAGTGCATTGGCAAAGGAAGTCTCCCACATCCTAACCCCTTCTCTATGATTATGCACTATTGCGGACAACCGAACCTAACCCAGGATATTATAATTATGAGAACCATGAAAACATATTTTTCTTTGATGAGTATTTAACTTATTACTGTTTACAAAGTTTCCCTTATTATGGAAACGATCTTTTGCAAATAATTTTGTTTTAAAGCAAATATAACGAAATATAAATCTGCGTACCTCTGATATATCATGAATCAGCTTTGGGTATCCGCAAAATTATCTATCTTATTTCTTTGTGGATATTAGCACTTTTATTCTGCTGAGGAATAGACTTTAGAAGAACCGGAGTCTTGATCAAACAAGTTTGCCTTTTTTGAAAGCGAATGCAGCTAAGATAAAATGAAAATGAGAGTGCACTGTAGAACTGCCATCCTATTCCCTGAGAATAAGAACACTCTCCGATTTTGTTTTATTTGAACAAGGTTGTAATGGAAATCAAGGGTGAGAACTTACGTGAGGTGGTCCTGCGAGACAGAGATCGGAGGGAATCATCTCCCGCCACTTACTTTCAGATCCGACAAATGGGACTGATGCAATTTGAAGACATCTGCAGCGCTTGGGGGATGACATTTGGTTCGCTGATTTTTTTTTTTCCTCCAATTCCGTATATTTTTATATGCTATTACATTATTATTATTATTATTATCATTTTTGCCTAACGACAGCTGACAGCCGGTAACTCTCCCATCCCCTTCGTTCTTCTACTGACAGAGACCAACCCACATCAATACAAAGGCAACAGTGTAATATTTCATCTTGAGGAGGTCTATAAAAGGGCCCGAGGACCATTACCAACAACTATGGAGCTACGGCTTTCCAGTCAGTGGAACTCAAGCCATGTTGTTATACTTTAGCAGTTGATTGACAAGGGCAGTGGTGGTAGGGAGGAGAATTTTCAGTTTAATTGCTCTAATAGATTCATGTTCTAATTTAGCAGTCAGGAATTTGCTTCAAATTGCGCGAGAACAAGTCCGCATGTGGATTTCCCTAGAATCTTTCTTCAGATGAGTCTTGGATAAATGAGTCAACTCATGGTACCAAAGGATGTTTCCAACTTGACTTTGATTTGGATAGACTGTCCCAATTGACGTGGCAACTCCCTTGTGAGCCATAGTCACGTGGCATTTCATGTGCCTGAAGAATAACATCCACTCAAAATAGAATACTGATCACTCTGAACTTCTATCATGCTTCATTTCTTATTTACCCTTTCTATGACTATCAATTTGACTCAATATTGTTTCTAGGGACAAAAGCATCAATTGTCGACGACCGTGATAAGAAATCTTAGTATACATAAGAAATAGCATTTAGAAAATCTCTCACTTTCTAAAACAAACAAATTGTGAAATTTTGCCAATGGAGCGGTGGAGTCTTGTATATCTGGTGGAGTCCTGTAGATCTGGTGAAGTCCTGTAGATCCGGTGGATTTCCGTAGATCCGGTGTAGTACTGTTGATTCGGTGGATTCATGCAGATCAGATGGGGTCCGGTAGACCCGGAGGAGTCCGGTAGATCCAGTGGAGTCCAGTAGATCTGGTGGAGTCCTGTAGACCCGATGGAGTCCAGTAGATCTAGTGTGATCCTATAGATGCTCTGGAATCCTGTAGATAAGGTGGAGTCCTGTAGATCTGGGGCAATCCTGTAGATGCAACTGTTGAGTACTGTAGGTCCACTGGAGTCCCGTAGACCCAGTGGAATCACGTAGATCTGGTGGAATCCCGCAGATCCGGTGGAGTCCTGTAGATCCGGTAAAGTCCCGTAGATCCGTGGAGTCCTGTAGATGCTGTGAAATCCTGTAAATTATGTGAATTCCTGTAGGTGCTGTTGAGTCCTGTAGATCCGGTAGAGTCCTGTAGATCCGGTGGAGTCCTGTACATCCGGTGGAGTCCTGTAGATCTGTTGGAGTCCTGTAGATCTGGTGGATTCCTGCCGAAGGCGCCTGCGGAGGGAGGCCGCTTAAGGCAGAAGGCCGAGCCCATGCGAAGCAAGGACCGGCGCAGCCGCTGGTTCTTGATAGTGATATGGTTTAAAGTCACAAATTCCTCCCATCGGAAGGCTAGAACGGTGCCCCTTACAGAGGACTTTGTAGCGTGGAATTTAATGAACCATGCCCTTGGTTCAACTTCGGCGGTGGGAGGATTCGAATTGCCATCCTCTCGACCTTCGCCGCAAATAACGACATTCTAACCCTGTGTAGATGACAATACCCTATATATGATATGAAAGGTTCCTTAGTACATGTAGTAACTCCTTTGTCTCATATGCCGCGCATTTTTCAGGATTTTTATCTGCTTCAACACTTGCCTTTCCTAGTGCGGTGTGCTTACTGATCTGCGTTCATAATTTCTTGTAAAATTCCATTGCATTTCCTATATAGGCAAGTATAATCATCCTCGTTTCTTTTCATACATTTGAAGAACAGTAACGTGGAGAGGGAGTAGACAATGTTTTCATAGTGTATCATGGAGTGGGACAAAGATATGTTTTCCTTTACTTCTCTTCTACGCTGTAATAGCATATATGGTGGACAAAGCTGTCGGCTATTGGATCTATGGTCAGTATCAGCAATGTTGAAATAATTGAAAAGGACATTTTTATTGTGACGTCATAGTTCTGAAGGAAATTATACAGTGCATCTACTGCTACTGGCTTTGAAATTAAGGGTTATGAAGTTTCAAGTCGTCCTTCGTATTGAAATAAAAATCTGATCATTTGGAAAATACCTTGAACGGGACTGAATAGCAAGTTGTTATATGTAATGAGAATAATGGAGACCTCAGAAAGACTCAACTGTTTTTGCACACTATGAATTGCTTATATCAGGAGAAGCTTCTTTAGAGGTAAGTCATCAGACCATTTGGAATGGGCATTAGAGTTATGAACGTTCATGATTACAATAAAAGATTGTTAAGTAATTGTACAGACGTGAGTATTATATTTCCAAGACCTTCGTGGTTTATTTGCTTCATGAATAACGGTACTAGATTCACTCTCAGCTCTTGAAGACGTCCTTAAATATGATTGACTCAAAGTCTCTTTGGAAGATCATGGGACAGAGTTGGAGTGATTTTGTATCAAACCAAGAGATGCCCGTTAGTTCTAGGATGAAACAAATAAAGTTCCGTATCATTACAAGCCAACTGAGGCACCAGGGCTTATCATCTCAGCTACTGCATACTGATGTGAATTCCCGGAAGAAATGACTCTGATCCTGAAATTAATAAATCGCTGCATAATTGCAAGACTGTCGTAACTCAAATTTCGTGATTTTTCAGGAGAAGCATTTTAAAGTATCTAAGTCCTATAACTTTAATAATTTTACCCTAAGCAACAAAACTTAGCATCTTGATTAGGTAAATAGGGCTCCACTTGACTTACGACTTTATTACCAAAAGACGCA
>NC_134777.1:39648646-39651146 GCF_046742065.1 Oratosquilla oratoria | reverse complement strand
CGACCCCCCCCCCTCTCTCCGTCCCCTCGTGCAGAAAAACAGAAGACAAGGAGAAATACCTCCGGGTTGCGTCAAAATATCATTTACACATACTCCCACACCCTTCCATCCCCCACCAAGTCCCTTTCATGCATGACAGCATCATTTATGCACAGCCATTCTCCACTCACCCATATCTTCTGTATTCTCTCTTCCTTCCTCAACAGACATTCTCCTCTTTCCCAATGTCCCTTATACATATATCTATTATATATATACATATATATATATATGTATATGTATATACATATATATACATATATATATATTTATATATATATATGTGTGTATATATATTAATATATGTATGCATACATATACCAGTTTAGTCATGGCTGGAAAAGTTAGGAAATCATTATAATAGACTGTGGCAAATCAGCTTTTGATGTCCTTTCTATCATTAGGTAAAAAATTTCGCTTCATAAGGGGTTACTTTTCACTGACCAAATCGTCTGGCGGGAGTCAGAACATATGTATATATCGAGATTTATCTTTTTGATGCCGAGCTGGGTTTTCCTCTGCTGGATAAAAAAAAAAAAAAAAAAAAACGACAGCAGTCATAACAAATATGCAAGTCGTCAACAGGAATGAGGGGTCAAAGGTGTGAAAACACTGATTTTTTTTCTTCTTGTTTGATAGCAATGTCTAGTGTTTCAATCTTTGGAGACAATATCGCACAGAAGAGGTGGATTCATAGAATAAAGGAGTAAAGAAATAAAGGGGAGATTTAATGAGAGTACCAGAAGGGAAGGGAAGTAGATGAGAAGAGTTATCATCAACCGCTTGTTAGTGGAGATCATTCTTCACCCATAAATAAATATTGCCTATCTTTCGTGCGTAGGGAAGTCTTTAATCACTGAAATATTAACTGCATATAAAAGTTATGCAGGAAATACCCAACATAAAGTACTGAAGTTGTGATGTATAATAATTCTATTGTGAATAGTATACAAGTTCATTTTTCCTCAAGGTTCCAGAACCTTATACTCTTTATTGACTATCATCATCACATATGCTAAGTAATCTCATTGGTTAAAAAAGTCATGTTCTACATATTTAACGTGCTACAAAAGGTACATATCAGAAAAACGGTTCTGAACCTGTCAGTGTCAATCACCGTTCAGATTCAGATTTCGAAAGTAATCTTAGATACATTTGCCGATGTCAGGAAATAAAACAAAGGAAAAAGAATAAAGAGAAAAGAAAGGCAAAAAAAAAAGAAAGAAAGAAAGAATAAATAAAGAGAAAGAAGATATGAATGAATGAAAAAAGAAAGAGAGGATAGAAGGAACAAGGAAAGAAAAAAAAAAGCATAAGTACCATAGAAACTTAGCATTGCTGTTGTATAAAACCAACGGGCGCTGCCCTAGACATATCATTATGACTATTTTTAGGCATTTTTGTTCAAACCAGGGAACTTCTCGGAGTCACAAACCCGAGAATTGAGGAGATAAAACTCTAAGAATCATGGGCCACATGCCCACAGAGAGGAAAATGATTTTAACGACATATAAAAGTGTTGGAATCCTCGTTATGAAATAGATTAGGAAAAGCAAAACTAATGCACCCAGGACAAAAAAAGTCTCCCACCGTCTTCAAAACAAAGGTGGTTCTTTAATGTAGCACGTAAATTGTTTTATCTTTATTTCTGTATTTATTTCTGAAGATAGGTCAGTCTGGAGAGGCATAATGAAAGCGCTGGTGGGACTGCAGTCGACCCAATAGAGTAGTATAGCAGCAACTTTATTCTATTCTATCTAATCTAACTTAATTTTATCTAACATAATTCTGTTTTGTTTTATATGATCTAATTTCATATTATTTTGTTTTGTTTTATCTTATTTTTCTTTTTTTATCATATAATTTTATCTAATTTAATTTTGTTATATCTATTTTTTTCAAATCTTCCATTTTATACAACTCCCAATACCAACAGCTAGGTATAGTAGTATATGACCGAGGCTTTTATTTATTTCACCGTTGTAACTATTATGGAACAAATCACTAGTTGCATTTTTTTTTCTTCAAATAATCAAATCTGGCCATCGTGATGGTTCAATCCCGGGGCCACAAATTCAGAGGTCAGTCTGATACCATCTTGCCACACAGATTATCTAAAAGACCCGTAAACAGATATAAATTTATATCATGGATCATGAGTGACTGAAACCAACAGTTCGATAATCTCCCTTTTTTATACATCTCTTAATGCCAACAGCAAGGCGAAGTGAATAAAGGCCTCGTGCAAATGCTATTATGCCTAGCTGGTGGCATTAGGAACTTTATACAACGGGGGATTATCATACATGTGTGTTCGCGTGTGTAGATATGCCTTCACTTATTTGTATTTGTCTAGAATTGTATACAGGGTACGATTTATGCTTATAGAATCTCGTCTCTTCCTCCCCAATAGTCAATTCCTACCTTAAGTTGTTCCATATTATGTGTGTGTGTGTGTGTG
>NC_134777.1:39606146-39621146 GCF_046742065.1 Oratosquilla oratoria | reverse complement strand
ATGTGTCCAAACCATCCTAATACTCTTTCATCAACCCTTTCTTTCAGGTCTCTTTCCACCCCTGTTCTCCTCCTCACCTCCTCTTTTCTCACTCTATCTAGCCTAGTAAACCCTATCATACTTCTCAGACATTTCATCTCAAACACATTCAAACTCCTGCTCTCCTCCTCTCTCATGTTCCATGTTTTTGGCCCGTATAATGCTGTTGGCACAATCACTCCTTCATATTACCTCCTCTTTGCATTCATTCATAAATGTCTATTTCTCATTACACTTTTCAATCCACCAAGGCATTTACTTGCTTCTCTCAATCTACATTCTACCTTCACCCCACTCCTCCCTTTCTCGCCACGTTTGCACCCAAGTGTATATATATATATATATATATATATATATATATATATATATATTTATATATATATAAATACATACATATTTATATCAGAGCCATTTTTCATTTTCTTTTAAATTTCACCAGAGCCATTTTTTTTTTCAATTACCAGAGCCATTTTTGATACTTCGAGAGCCATGTTTTTGAGGGTTCGATTTCCTTCAAACTGTTGGAAGGCTAACTCATTACTCATGTCGGAGCGAGTTTGCATATGTACAGTGTACGTATGCATGCGGTGATGTGGTATTGGGTATGGTGCATTGTACACGTAGTCAGCGCGTTGATTGGGCAGCTAGCTGCATGCAACCAATGAACTTCCCTGCATACAGGTACCATGCAATTCAAAACTAGCGACATTATGTAGCACGATAGTCGTGTAGAGTCTAGTCAACATGTACTAGTATACGCGCGCATGCAGCTGATACGAAGCTAGGCTAGGTAAGCCATTGAACTCTGGCAGCTATACCGCGTACACATATGTACGTACATCAACAAATTAAAGTTGATTGATGCGTTGCGTTTATGATATCGATTGATAATGCAATGATTGATCACGGGTAAGTTGTGTTTGCTCTGATCCTTTCATCAATGGTGATGTGATTCAGGGATTGCCAAAGGATGGATAATGCATGAAAAACGTTGAATCTTGGCGTGGGAGCGATATATTTTTTTTTCCTTTTTTTTTTTTCTTTTTTGTGGGGGATAGTTCCCGCTATTGGATTTGTGAGAGCGACATTGGAACTTTCCCGAGCGAAATCGCTCGTCACTCCCGTGTATTTTTTTGCTGATATATATATATATATATATATATATATGTTGAGAGATTCTGACAGGTTGATGTAAGCGGAATAGGAAACACAGGAGTCTTAGTCTTGAGTTTATTCCTGACTAGTTTCGCAGGTATGCTTTTTGAAAAAGCATACCTGCGAAACTAGTCAGGAATAAACTCAAGACCAAGACTCCTGTGTTTCCTATTCCGCTTACATCATATGTATATATATATATGTACATATGTATGCATATATATGTATATATATATATATATAATGTATATATATATATATATACATATGATGGTTGTCTCTCTGGAACCGAGAATGACATGCGGTCATCTATATATCTATGGGTGCGCTTTCATATGACCCGGAGTCCGAAGGCAGAAGCGCAGAGTCTTTGGCAGAGGTGCCATGGAACACTAGTCACTGGAGGGTGTGTGTGGGGGGGGGGTGGCAGCTGATATGTGTCGACGCACTCGTGCGACTTCTAAGCAGTGACGTCGATCGTCTTCAAAAGCATAGGCTACTGTTTGGGTTGCAGAACACCATGATGACCTGTCTGAGGCAACGGCTCAAGTTCTTTTGGTTTAGGCTAGCCCATTTGAGATTGGTCTTCAATTGGTTCTTGAGCCCCCTCTTCGGCCGGCCTTGTTTCCTGGACCCAGAGGGTAATCCACCGTATAACACTTGTCTTGGGATGCGCTGCGTGTCCATGCGAATAACGTGACCAGTCCATCGTAGCTGAGTCTTGAGGACAGTGGCTTTAATGATATATATATACATATATATATATATATATATATACATATATATATATATATATATATATACATATATATATGTATGTGTATATACATATATATATATATGAATTTTGGTAGGAGGCCATGTTGTATACATGATTTCAAGAAATCTACAGCGACAATGGCGTTGTTGAGTTTATATTGGAGCTTTAATTTCTCTTGTGCAACAAGTTTCTGTGGTGGTTCCAAATAGCTGAGAAGGTGTCCAAAAGACATTTGGTGCGGTTTTCTCTTTTTTAATTTCTACGATACGTATTTCGACCTTACTTGGTCATCCTCAGGGAGGGAGTTACAATGGTTGGGGATTACAAGGTTTAAATACAGGCCGTACATTGGCCGAACAGTGGGAGAGGTCATTTCTTGTAGCCGTGATCCGTAGCGCTGCGTACGTGGAAGTAGCAACTTCCTTGTGGATTGTGGAAAGGGGTGTTATTGTTTGTGTTATGTGCGTCTACTGCTTGGGAGTGTGGTTGTGGGCATGAGTTGTATGTTAATGGAAGGTTTCTCGATGTATATGTTCACTGCTTCGGCCATCTTAAGGCGAAGGGGGTCGTGAGCTTTGTAGATTATTTTAGTGTTTTCGTTTAGTGTTTGTCTGGTGATGGTGGTTTTGTGTTCTTTTGTCATATGTGTTTTGATGGCGCCATTCTGGAGGTGGTATGTGAGTCTTTTGGAGAGGGTCATAGAAGTCATGCCAATGTATGAGGAGGTGCGGTGCTGACAATCACCGACAGGGCAATCAAACTTATACACGACGTTGACTATGAACACCGGCTACAAAGACGAAAGAGCACTTCGACATTTCACACGTAACATTCGACCCATCAACCCAGACACTAAGATACGCCTAATCGTATACTACAAAACCTCCAAAACACACACCCTGGTTATTAAGAACAACAGCCAGCCCCCCAACCCTCCTCTACAAGAAGTCAACGTCGTGTATAAGTTTGATTGCCCTGTCGGTGATTGTCAGCACCGCACCTCCTCATACATTGGCATGACTTCTATGACCCTCTCCAAAAGACTCACATACCACCTCCAGAATGGCGCCATCAAAACACATATGACAAAAGAACACAAAACCACCATCACCAGATAAACACTTAACGAAAACACTAAAATAATCTACAAAGCTCACGACCCCCTTCGCCTTAAGATGGCCGAAGCAGTGAACATATACATCGAGAAACCTTCCATTAACATACAACTCATGCCCACAACCACACTCCCAAGCAGTAGACGCACATAACACAAACAATAACACCCCTTTCCACAATCCACAAGGAAGTTGCTACTTCCACGTACGCAGCGCTACGGATCACGGCTACATGAAATGACCTCTCCCAGTGTTCGGCCTGAGGATGACCGAGTAAGGTCGAAATACGTATAGGAGAATTAAAAAAGAGAAAACCGCACCCAATGTCTTTTGGACACCTTCTCAGCTATTTGGAACCACCACAGAAACTTGTTGCACGAGAGAAATTAAAGCTCCAATATAAACTCAACAACGCCATTGTCGCTGTAGATTTCTTGAAATCATGTATATATATATATATATGTGTGTGTGTGTGTGTGTGTGTGTGTGTGTGTGTGTGTGTGTGTGTGTGTGTGTGTGTGTGTGTGTGTGCGTGTGTGTGTGTGTGTGTGTGTGTGTGTGTGTGTATGTGTGTGTGTGTGTGTGTGTGTGTGTGTGTGTGTGTGTGTGTGTGTGTGTGTGTGTGTGTGTGTGTGTGTGTTTGTGTGTGTGTGTGTGTGTGTGTGTGTGCGTGCGTGCATCATATCTTTTCCAAGGCTCATATACCGGGTGACCCAAAATGAGTGCAACCCATATCATAGCGAATAAAATCGTGAAAAGAAATCCAATTCGTTTTATGGTGCAGATTCCACAAGAGGAGAGGATAACAACAAAAGAAAATAACAGCCAGTACTTAAAATGCCTTGGACAACTGAACAAAAAACATTTTGCGTTGAGACCTATTTTGAGACGAAATCGTTCAAATCAGTTCAAGCAAGATTCCGAAGGGAGTTTAACTTTAACGATTATCCAGATAAAAGTCAAATTTACCGATGGATGCATAAGTCCAGGAGATCAGGAAGTGTGCAAAAACTGAGCTCTAAAGCTGGAGAGGTGAGAACTGGACGGCATTTGAGTGCAAGGGCCGCTGAAAATGTTGCTGCTGTCAGGGACTCTGTTGGTCGCAGCCCGAAGAAGTCTATCCGACGTCGGAGCCAAGAGCTAGGCATTGCACGGGAATCAGTTAGACGGATACTGAAAAAGGACCTTCACCTGTATGCACACAGAATTCAGATAAAAACAGAAGTTGATGCAGGCAGATAAGGACAAAAGAGTCGTTATGTGTCAATGGATTTGTGACAAAATTGATGTGGATCCCGACTTTCTTGATGATGTGTGGTTCTCAGATGAGGCACATTTTCTTCTGTCTGGCCACGCGAACAGTAAAAACTGTATTTTCTGGGGCACAGCACCACCAGAGGATGTTCTTGAGCGTCCATTACACTCAGTTAAATGTACTGCCTGGGTGGCCATGTCAAAGCATGGCATCATTGGTCCTTTTTGGTTTGAGGACGAACAGGAAAGGTCCGTCACGGTCAACACAGACCGTTACATCAAGATCATGAGGAAGTTCTGGACAACACTCGGGAGACGTGCTCGACTCATTCGTGGAGAGCAGTGGTTCCAGCAGGACGGGGCCACCCCAAACACATCAAACCAAATGCTGACCTGGCTGCGACAACGCTTTCAAGAGCGATTGATCAGCAGAAGATGTGACTCCGAGTGGGCCCCGCACTCACCTGACCTTAACCCCCCAGATTTCTATCTGTGGGGTTATTTGAAAGACCACGTCTATGAGAACAACCCTCAGACAATCATGGACTTGAAAGCTGCAATAACAACAAGGATCAGAGAGATTCCAGGGGCAGAGTGTGTCCGCGTGGTGAATAATTTTGCACGGCGCATTCAAGAATGCCTCCGTCAACGCGGTAAACATTTGGAGCATACATTTGAACGTCGCTGACATGTGGACCACCCAACCGAAATAACTCAAATTTTCAGAACTTAATTGTTATTATCTTACGTTGATGTGTATAAAAAATGAATTAAATTCATTTACATTTGTATCAGTTGTGGGTAGTCTTATGGGTTGCATTCATTTTGTGTCACCCTGTATCTCGATTTCAATTGTCTCGACATATTTTTGCAGCATCGTACTTCCTCTGTCATGAATTTACTCTTCCACTCTGCATTCGATTCTCACATTCTCGAATCTCCAAATATCGTAATATCAGTTTTATCGCTCATTCTTTCTATGACTGTTGAGCATTGACCACATCTCGCGTTTATTCTGTATGGCAATGTATTATCAGTCCCTTTTTTCGTTTGATTCAAATTTCCGGCCTTTTGAGTGTTCATTCCGGCTATCAAAGGGTGACCACTCTGAAAATTAAAGGTGTTTAATTTCAACGGAATATGTTTCCAGTATTTATCAAAGTTAATGATAGCTAAGTAAATTACACAAAAACGTTTTCATTTTTTATTCATGCCAATTTGAAATCATGTCGTCTCTAGCAAAATATTCGTCTGCTATGGCAATTTTCGCAAAACTGGCGCTATCTGCTTCGTAATGACATCAAAGGTTAAGTTTATTTTTCATATATCATGGCCGTGTCACGTGACGTAGGCTACATAATATTCAATTTGGATTGGATTTATTGGCAATAACATACACAGATATAAAAATGAAATGTGTAGAATTGCAAGTATAACACAATGAAGAATATGAAACTTATTTGAATTGTGTCCATCTAAAAAATCTAATGATTAACTCAACACCTCCAGTACTAACACATACATACGCTATTTCATACTAAATTTTGAACGGGCTCTAGTCAATAGAGTATGAGACTGAAAAATGAAATATCAAATACAGGTAGTGGGACACAAGCCAGAAATCTAAATTGGGCTGGGCAAATGTTTATTTACCTTTCAGTTCATCTAATAACTTCCATCATGAAATAGTCCTAAAGTAAAGTAAACTAAAAAAAAAAAAAAAAAAAAAAAAAAAAAAAAAAAATGACTGTGTCTTGGGGCCATGAGCTTCATAAAAGTTTATTTTGACAAGGACACTGTCTTTTATTTCACGACTGTAAACAATGTGTGTTATGGTAATTACAGTCATTCCTTCCCTCTCCAGTTGTTGCTGTTTTTCATTGTTTGCTGTTTGTTAGTGTTTATTATTCTATTGCTAATTGTTCTTATTGTTTATCTCGTCCTACTCCGCCAGAGTGCTCTGTAGGATCGAATTTATTTCTTAACTGATACATAATATATGCATGTTACAAAAATTTATATAAGAAATAGGCCCAGCAAAAATTTAACAGAAAAATGACAAAGATCCATGAGAAAAATCATCCCACCCCAAAAGAGAAAATCGACAGCCATATAAGAAGTCATTTTACAACAAATCAAAGCGCATATTCTTCATTAATAGGTAAATCATTATGATCATAGCAATTGGAGAATAATATTAAAAAATAACTTAAAAGCTTTTGAAAAATATTATCTATCTTTTGAATGTGCAATGTCAAGCTGTTATGTAGCCTAGGAGCAGCAAAATTGAGGGCACGAAACCCTACATTAGAAGAATATCTTGGTTCAGACAACGTTACACCGTCAGTGGTTGAACGAGTATTTATACATTCCACTGGTTGCAATTTTTTTTTTTATATTCCTCAAATATTGTGGACAGCCAGTTATTAAAATATGATGACTTAACACACAATTTTTTTTATAGGTAACCAGTGAAGCCCAATCAGAATAAGAATAATTATTTCCCACCTGGGGAGACATTTAATCAACCTTGCAGCTCTATAATGAGTTACAATAATCCACTCTAGTAATGACACCATATATAATCAACGTCTTCGCAGAATCTTCATTAAGATACTTCTTAGCAAAAAACAATATTTCTAAGAATTTGTCCACCTATCCTAACAAAATTGTTAATCTGACAGTTAAAGGTCAAATTACAATCAAGTAATATTCCTACGTCACAAACACTTCCAGGTATGCGGATTAAGTTACCATTAATATATATATATATATATATATATATATATATATATATATATATATATATATATATATATATATATATATATTCTCAGTACCAATGTTATTTAGTTTATTTTTCCTACCCATCAATATATACTCATTTTCACTCTCATTTATTCATTGTGGTCATTTAATACTATGCATATCTGGCATTGGTGAACACCAGACTACTATGATATCCAAAGCCGATGAGATCAAGTTGATGACATATTGTGAGATGTTCTAAGAACATTCTGCCACAAGATGAAACTGCGAGTCTATGTTACAATTATGTTCACCATGACAAGTCTAAATCTGTGAATATTTTCAAATACTACAGACGATACAGCAATGTCGGACACTCGATTACAACATGATCACCCACTGCTGCAGGAAATTCAGTTCTGGTTTTTTCTATAGCACAGAACCTTACAGCACTATCTTATTAACAGACTGTACGCTGTGTAACGATACTTCCTGCAATAAAGAAAGTGCTCTGCATCAAGACTATCTATCGTAGATATATGTAAATATTTGTTTGCTGATGGTCATCTAGATTTGCTTTTACATCACCTGCAATTTGGTGGGTGTTGATTGTGATTTTCTATGATATGATATTTCTGACAGACAGCTACATTTGAGTTTTGCCGTTTGTAATTTACATTTGATATGTTATTGTTTTGTTAGTTTAACAGTACAATATATCATTGTAATCACCATATATTTTCCTTTATTGTTGACCATAACTGCATGGTACTCTTTGTAACTTTATTTCTTGTATGTTAAGGTCATTTAAATAATTCTGAATATAATTAACTATACCTTATCATTTACGTGCTGTCATTAACTGGATAATATGTATATACCTTTATTTCTGGTATTTCCTTCAAACTCGATTCCCATACCTCTGTCTTAAGAGATTTGTACTTGTATATGATATTCCACCTCAGTCAAACAGTCCTGCGAGTAATGAATATTATGTACAAAGCTACCTCCTGATGTACCAGGACTGCAGCTCACTGAGCGTAATAAATTAGTGAAAAAAGAGCCTACCAATCTATGTTATCCATCCGTTGCTCCAACCAGTCATTTTTGGGTTGATCGAAATCTGGAGACGCCAACTCTTCTCCAGAAAGATATTCCTGCTCAAATTGATAGACCGTGACTATACTGTCTATTCTCTATTTTTGGCTGATATTTAGGGAGTCGGGACTATGAAAAGACGGTCATAACTTTTGAATATCGCTGAAGGAATCGTCTGTTTCACTATTTGATGATATTGTTCATTGACATGGTATCCTTGTGACGTCATCACCAAAATATGGCGCTCTATGCGGTGTTTTAGAATGTAAACTAGCAGACGACAAATATTTTTGACAAAAAGTCCCTCGAAAACTAATTTTGAGATATAGTATTTGCTAACATGTTTCTCGTGAAAGCAGATAACATTACGAAAGAAAAAATGCAAAGTTGTACCTGGGTATGGCATTTACCCTTTAATACAAACGATAACTAATATCGTTTTAAATTGTTGCTCATTCCAATTTCTAATGGTTACATTTCCTACTTGCGGGATATTTCTCATTCAACATGATCTTATCCAAATTTCTTTGAAGGTGTCCTCTATCATGCGGGAATGAAAGCACATTCATACACACATACACACACAGATATACTCCCTCCCTCCCTCTCTCCCTCCCTCCCTCCCTCTCTCTCTCTCTCTCTCTCTCTCTCTCTCTCTCTCTCTCTCTCTCTCTCTCTCTCTCTCTCTCTCTCTCTCTCTCTCTCTCTCACACACACACACACACACACACACACACGCACACACACACACACACACACACACACACACACACACACACACACACACACACACACACACACACACACACACACACACAGTCACACACACACACACACACACACACACACACACACACACACACACACACACACACACACACACACACACACACACACACACACACACACACGGTGGCGGATTGGTAAAGCACTGGCCTCACAAGCCAGAGAACCGGGGTTCGATTCTCCGGCCGGGCGGAGATAAGTTGGGTTTGTCTCCTTTCACGTGTAACCCCTGTTCACCTAGCAGTGAGTAGGTACGGGACGTTAGTCAAGGAGTTGTGACCTTGCTGTCCCGGTGTGTGGTGTGTGAGTGGTCTCAGACCTACCCAGAGATCGGCAAATAATGAGCTTTGAGCTCACTGCCGTAGGGTGGTGTCTGGCTGTCTCGACAGAGACTGCAGCAGATCCGAAGTGAATACACACACACACGAATATAGTAAGAGACTTAGCAGATATAAAGAAATGTATAATTAAGTTAGGAATGGAAGAGAAACATAATCCAAATAGGACTATAAGAGTAAGAGAGGAGAAAGAAAGAGTGAACAGGGTACTAGGAATATTTCAAGAAGGTGAACAGGAAATAGGGAAAGAAATTGAAGAAATATATAGAACTGGGAAATACAATGTATACAAGACCAGACCAATTAAGGTTAAATTCAGGTCACAAACGACAGCAGAGAATGTCTTATCGAAAATAGGAAAACTAGCAGAAAGTGATCAGTACAAACAGGTATGGATAAAAAGAGATGAATAAAGAGGAAAGAGAGGAAGAGAAAACAAAAAGAATCGAAGCTAGAACAGAGTCAGACAAAGAGAAATTATATTGGAGAGTAGTGGATATGAAAGTAAGGAAAGTGTTCATACGAAAGAAAAACAGAAGGGAAACAGAAAACAGGATGATGGTAGCAGAAAATTAAAAGTGTCCTACACAAATATAGATGGATTAATAACAGGCTTGAATGAACTGAATGATTACCTGATGGAAAAGGAACCTGATATAATGGGAATTGTGGAGACAAAATTGAAAGGTCCATTACCACCCAACAGTGTAGGACATGGTGCATATAATTATTGGATTAGAAACAGAGAAGTAAAACAAGGTGGTGGAGTTATGTTCCTGACTAAGAAGGATATAAATGTGAGGAATGTTACATATGGAAAGAATAGAGTAGAAATGATCATGATGGAAATAGAGGACAGGGACAAGAAGAGCAGGAAGTTTGTGGTAAATTATTTGTCTCCTAAAATGACTTCATGGGAAGAGAAAGAAAACAAGAATATGTCAGAAGACACAAAGATAACACTAAATAAGATAATGGATGATGGAGGAAGAATTATTATAATGGGTGACTTTAATCATAAAGAAATCTGCTGGGAAAAAATGACAGTGAAGGGTGGAGACGACCTATAGGGAAATGTACTACTTGATATGATTATAGAACATACAATGACACAATGGATACAAGAGAATACTAGTTATAGAAATGAGGAAGAGCCATCGAGACTAGACCTAATAATCACATTAGAACCTGAAATAGTGGACAAGATTGAATATAAGACACCACTAAGTAAAAGCGACCACATATTAGTAGAACTGGAACTAAATGAAGAAAAATACATGAGAAAAAACGAACAATATAGAAAGGGAAGAATGATGTATGAATTTTTTTTTATAAAATTAAAATGTTATTAAAAAGCAGGATGGGAAAGGATATACAAAGAGGAAACAACAGTAGAAGAGAAATGGAAATTTTTGACAACAATTTATAAGAAAGGAGTGGAAAAGTATGCCCTAAAAAAAATAATAATAATAATAAAAATAAAAAAAACAAGAAAAGGGATATGAAAAATGTTGGTACAACAAAAGATGTAGAGACTTAAAAGATAAAAGGGATAAAGCTTGGATAAAAAGGAGAAACAAAAAACCCGAAAAAGGGAAAATATATACTGATTATAGAAATGTACAAGTGCGCAGAGAAGAAAAGAGAAAACACGAAAAGGATGTCATAGAAAAATGTAAAGATCAGCCAAAACTATTATGAATATTTGTAAACAACAAACTGAAAAACAAACAAGAATTAGTGATTGATGAGAGAATGCAGGGACGAACTAACAGAAAAAAATATATAGTCTAATAAGCAGTTCATTAAAGGAAGGAAAAGTTCCAGAAGATTGGAAAAGAGCAAATATAGTACCAATATATAAGGAAGGAAACAAAGAAGACCCTACAAATTATAGACCGGTCTTCCTTACAAGTACGGTAGCAAATATTTGTGAAAGAATTATCAAAATTAAATGGGTAAAGCATATTTTTTTTTTTTTTATACTAAATCCGAGGTAGTTTGGATTTAGACAAGGAAGATCATGTGTCACAAACCTGATGTGTTTCTATTCAAGACTAATAGATATAATACAGGAAGGAGATGGATGGGCTGATTGTGCATTTCTAGACCTAAAAAAGCTTTTTATAAGGGGCCACACAAGAAATTGCTAAGTAGATTAGAAACTGTAGGAAGAGGATAGGGCAAACTACTTAAGTGGATGGAAGACTTCTTGCATGAGAGAAAAATGAGAGTGGTGATAAGAGACAAACATTCCAATTGGGATGAGGTGATTAGCGGAGTTCCACAAGGAAGAATACTGGCCCCAATAATGTTTGCTATATATATATACATATATATATATACATATATGTATATATATATATATATATATATACATACATATATATATATATGAGAGAGAAATACGCTAATGGCAGCGACATCAAACCGATAATTTTTACGACAGTTGCATGCGGGGCTCGAACCCGCTGTACTCGGCTATCCGTAAATTACCTGTACAGCCGAGTACAGCGGGTTCGAGCCCCGCATGCAACTGTCATAAAAATTATCGGTTTGATGTCGCTGCCATTAGCGTATTTCTCTCATAGTTACAATGGCGATAAGCGTGAAAGGGGTTCGTCCCGGTCCTTACCCCACACCACTGGTGGGCTGGTCCTTGAGTAATACAGGAATTTGGATCGCCGTAATAAGTGATCTTCCTTCCCTCGGGAATCAGTTCGATTCCAGGTTTCAAGGATTTTATAGTCTCTGTGGTGTAGTGGTCTAGGGCGCCGTACAGGTAATTTACGGATAGCCGAGTACAGCGGGTTCGAGCCCCGCATGCAACTGTCATAAAAATTATATATATATATATATATATATATATATATATATATATATATATATATATATTAATGATGTAGATGAAGGAATTGAAAGTTATATTTGCTTCGCAGACGATGCAAAAATGTTAAAAAAAAAAAAAAAAAGTGAACACCGAAGAAGATTGTGAATCCCTGCAAACGATCTCAACAAAGTATGGGAATGGAGTAGGAAGTGGGAGATGGAATTCAACATTAAGAAGTGTAGTATAATGGAATTTGGAAGAAGTAAAAAGAAAAAAGAATAGTGGGATCGTATACATTGGGAGAAGAAGAAATTAAAAAAGTGGAATAAGAGAAGGGCCTGGGAGTCATTATTATGAATAATATGTCCCCTGAGAAACATACAAACAAAATATTTTGAGAAATTTATAACTTAATAAGAACAATGAAAGTGGCATTTACCTACCTGGATGAAGAAATGGTGAAGAAAATACTAATCACTGTGATAAGACCAAAACTGGAGTATGCAACGACGACGTGGTCACCAAGTAAAAACAAAAAAGTGTAACAAAACTTGAAAGAATACAGAGAGCAATTACGAAATTGGCACCAACGCTCTCAGAACTATCACACACGCACACACACACACACGCACACACACACACACACACACACACACACACACACACACACACACACACACACACACACACACACACACACACACACACACACACACACACACACACACACACACACACACACACATATTATATATATATAATAACACACACACACACACACACACACACACACACACACACACACACACACATAACACACATACAGAATATATATTTTATATATATATATATATATATATATATAACATAGATATATATATATATATTATATATACATCTACACTGAATGGTTCCCAGCGATCAATTGATATCTTTATTCAACCACAAACAACTTTTAATTCCATGCCATCGCAATCGAGACTGAAGAATCGCTCGATGGAGACATTTTGTTGGAAATTGAAACGTGGACGAGCCGAGGATTTGAACCCAGCTAACCCGTAACAAAGTTACAGTGACTTAAACCAATGCGCTATCAAGAGAGATATAAGTTGAGTACGATTTTCTTATATTTTGTATGCTCGAATTACATACATCTACACGAAATATCGCGCGTTCAACCCACCTCCGGTATGATATTGCATCTAGCTAGTATGTGCACGTGGGATAGATTATACATCTACACTGAATGGTTCCCAGCGATATATATTATATATGTATATATATGTATATATATATATATATATATATATATCTAAGTCTAAATACAAATATTCTAAAAAACGCTGTGGAAGTCGGGGACAGGTGGTATTACGGTGACACTTTGTCCTAAAAATATTCTTGAAAAAGCGCTTGGGTAAGTCGGGGTCAGGTGGTCTTCTTCTTCTTCTTCTTCTTCTTCTTCTTCTTCTTCTTCTTCTTCTTCTTCTTCTTCTTCTTCTTCTTTTTCTTCTTCTTCTTCGCGTTCCTCTTCTTCTTCTTCTTCTTCTTCTTCTTCTTCTTCTTCTTCTTCTTCTTCGCGTTCTTCTTCTTCTTCTTCTTCGCGTTCTTCTTCTTCTTCTTCTTCTTCTTCTTCTTCTTCTTCTTCTTCGCATTCTTCTTCGCATTCTTCTTCGCGTTCTTCTTCGCGTTCTTCTTCGCGTTCTTCTTCTTCGCGTTCTTCTTCGCGTTCTTCTTCGCGTTCTTCTTCCTCGCGTTCTTCTTCGCATTCTACTTCATGTTCTTCTTCGCGTTCTTCTTCGCGTTCTTCTTCCTCGCGTTCTTCTTCGCGTTCTTCTTCGCGTTCTTCTTCGTGCTTAGGATCCCGTGTTGGGGTTCCGCCCCGAGGCCGAGGCCGAAGGGGAAAACGAGGGATTAGAGCGCGGAAAGCTGCGGCCGTAGGCCGCTGTTTGCGCAGCCAAGCCCCCGGTTCTCAACAAAGTCTTCGATATTCAGTTCTGCCATCGCGAAATTTTTACTCGCTAACGGTTGCTGCTAAACAAGGTATTGAGCGTGGTTCACTTACGTGGTGTACCGGTAAAGAATTACAGGTAGATTTATAATACTCGACTCCCACGAATGTTATAAATCTCTAGAACAGAACACATTAACCAAAACTACATGCCGTAAGTAGGATAGAATTATCGTTCCCACACGTATCCTAAACGGATCCTACTTCAGTACAGTACTCTTTCGAATTTTACAGCTGAAAGAGTTTAACGTGGTCATGTGCAATGGCGTATTTAACGATTAACTGACAGTGATCTCTCTTGGGCCAATTATTACTTTACTGGAGTACTGAGTTACAAGGTTACCGGACAGCTGGACAATTACGACGGCTGTGGGAAAGCAAGTATAACGTTTATGTATTACGTCTCGTTGATATATCTCACACCTTCTTAGTTTCTGTTCAGGTAAGAAAATCCCCGGGATGGGCCACCATTCTATGTTATGCCTTCCGCAAGGATATAACGACTATCTGTCTAGGAGGGGTTCGTACTTCGTGGCCTTGATGTAGTTAAGGTAAATCCAAACGAAAAAAAAAAAAAAATGAAAAAGTTAACAAAACAATTATACTATATTTTTACAACAAAAATTAACCAATAAACGAATCGTAACGTTTAGAATATATATATATATATATGTATATATATATATATATATATATATATATATATATATTTCCTTAACCTGAACAGAAACCAAGTCATGAGAATAATCTTAAGGATACGTGTGAACACAAGGAGTGGAAAGAGCGAAAGCGATGTGGTAGGGTGGGTTCCGTCATACTAACCAACGAAAAAGTCTCCCTGGGACCGGCTGGACGCCGGATATATAGGG
>NC_134777.1:39598646-39601146 GCF_046742065.1 Oratosquilla oratoria | reverse complement strand
TGTGTGTGTGTGTGTGTGTGTGTGTGTCTGTGTGTGTGTGTGTGTGTGTGTGTCTGTGTGTGTGTGTGTGTGTGTGTGTGTGTGTGTGTGTGTGTGTGTCTGTGTGTGTGTGTGTGTGTGTGTGTGTGTGTGTGTGTGTGTGTGTGTGTGTGTGTGTGTGTGTGTGTGTGTGTGTGTGTGTGTGTGTGTGTGTGTGTGTGTGTGTGTGTGTGCTTGTGTGTGAGTGTATGTGTGTGTGTCTCCCCTGTCTGTTTATTTGTATATCTGTATATCTTTCCTTCTCCCCATCGATCATTTTCTCTTTTCTCTTCCCATCCTAATAATTACGTAATTAATCAATTTCCTCTGTATTTAACATTCTCTCCGTTAACGAGTTTAATGTTACATAAACATACTCTAATTGTTTATGGTCTCGTAACTCATGTAATCATAAATCTATCTGATGCACGCAAACACATACACACATCCACATATACAGGCAGACACACACACACGCACACACACACACACACACACACACACACACACACACACACACACACACACACACACACACACACACACACACACACACACACACACACACACACACACACACACATACATACACACACACACACACACACACACACACACACACACACACACACACACACACACACACACACACACACACACATACACACACACACACACACACACACACACACACACACACACACACACACACACACACACACACACACACACACACACTTTCAACGAACGGACGGCTTGAAGAACGTTCTGAAGAAAAGTGCCGATTGTGGATCCCAACGCAAAGAGAAGTGCCTTTTTGTATTTACAGGGTGGGGGGAAATTGCTCGTGGGGTAGTGGGAAAGTAAGGAAAGAGGAGAAGGGGAGGGATTGCTGGGGAAATGGAAGGAAATGAGGAAGTAGAGGACTTGGCCCAAGCAGACCGCCGAAAAGTAAACAAACGACCGCAAGCCCAACTGGAAGACGACGAAATGTCTAATAAGAATGTAAAGATTAGAAGTATAGATAGGAACAATACAGTAGAAAGTGATGAGAATATTTTCAAGGGATTTAAAGAGGGTGGGGGGGACACAACCCCCCCCCCCCCCGACTGACAAGACTAGAGGAGAAGGTTGATAAGGTGATCGAGGACTTGGAGAGTAGGTTAGGTCATATGAACACCATTTTACAAAGGGTTGAAAGATTGAAAGAACTAGAAAAGGCGAATAAAAACTTAACTGATGAAATAGAAGACCTAAAAAGACAGTTAAGAGATGTAAAGGTGGAGAATGAGGAATTGAAGAAGAATAGTAAAGAAAACAGAGAGACAATAGCTAAAGAAGCTAAGAATTGGAAAACAACCCAAGAAGGAAATAAGGTTTCATTCACTGACATAGTCAAACAGCAATTGAAAGAACATACTGAAGACTCAGTTATTAAAGTGATGAGACAAAAGGAGAATATAGTAAGAGATTTAGCAGACAAGAAGAAATGTATAATTATATTAGGAATGGAAGAGAAACACAACCCAGATAGAACCACAAGAATCAAAGAGGAAAATGAAAAAGTAAGCCAATTACTAGAATCAGTTCAGGAAGATGAACCAGAAATTATGAAACAAATCGAAGAGAAATTTAGACTCGGAAAGTATAGCACAGACAAAACCAGACCAATTAAGATTAAATTCAAGTCACAAACAACGGCAGAGAATATCTTATCCAAAACAGGGAAACTAGCAACAAGTGAACAATATAAAAAGATATGGATAAAAAAGGAAATGAATAAAGAGGAAAGAGAGGAAGAAAAGTAGAAAAGACTGGAAGCTAAGGCAAAAAACGAGAACAGAACGGAGTCAGAGAAAGAGAGATTCTATTGGAGAGTAGTGAACATGAAACTAAGGAAGTTCGACATACAAAAGAAAAACATAAGGGAAACAGAGAACACAATGGAAGTGGCAGAAAACTAAGAGTGTCTTACACAAATATAGATGGATTAATAACAGGATTGAATGAGCTGAATGATTATTTGAAGGAAAAAGAACCGGACATAATGGGAATTGTAGAAACAAAATTAAAAGGCCCACTACCACCCAACAGTGTAGGACATGATGCATACAATTATTGGATTAGAAACAGAGAGAAAAAGCAAGGGGGTGGAGTTATGTTCCTGACTAAGAAGGATATGAAACGTGAAAGGTGTCATATATGGAAAGAATACAGTAGAGATGATTATGATAGAAGTGGAAGACAGAGATAAGAAGAGCAGAAAATTTGTGATCAATTATGTGCCTCCAAAAACAGCCTCATGGGAGGAGAGTGAACATAAAAGTATGTTAGAGGACACAAAGATAACATTAAATAAAATAATGGAAGATGGAGGAAGAATAGTTATGATGGGCGACTTTAATTGCAAAGAAATCTGCTGGGAAGAAATGACAGTAAAGGGTGGAGACGACTCATGGGGAAACGCTCTACTTGAGATGAT
>NC_134777.1:39583646-39593646 GCF_046742065.1 Oratosquilla oratoria | reverse complement strand
TTCCTCAACAGACATTCCTCTCTTTTGTAATGCCCCTTTCACCCCATCCATCCATCTCATCCTAGGACGCCCCCTCATATTCACTCCTTCACCTCTACCTTCCACACCTCTTTTACTAATCTTTCTTCACTCATCCTTTTCATGTGTCCAAATCATCCTAATACTCTTTCATCAACCCTATCTCCCAGCTTCCTTTCCACCCCTGTTCTCCTCCTCATCTCCTAATTTCTCACTCTATCTAGCCTAGTAACCCTTATCATACTTCTCAGACATTTCATCTCAAACACATTCAAACTCCTTCTCTCTTCCTCTCTTATGTTCCATGTTTCTGCCCCGTACAATGCTGTTGACACAATCACCCCTTCATATAACCTCCTCTTAGCATCCATTCCCAGATGTCTATTTCTTATTACACTTTTTAAACCACCAAGGCATTTACTCGCTTCTCTCAATCTACAGTACATTCTACCTCCACCCCCACTTCTCCCTTTCCTGTCATATTTGCACATAAGTATCTAAAACTATCCACTTCCTCCAGTCTCTCTACCTCAATGCTCACTTCCAGCCTGCTTTCACTCTCTTCCCTTGTACATCTCATCACCTTACTTTTGCCCACATTTATCTTCAGCTTCCTTCTTTCACACACCTTCTCAAACTCTGTCACTAACGTCCTCCCTACTGTGATCCTGCTACAAACGCAGTGTCGTCAGGAAACAACAACTGGCTTATTTCCCACTTTTCTCCATTTTCTTTAATCATCTCTAACCCCTGACCCACTACCCTTGCATTCACCTCTCGCACCACCCGATTCATGTATAGACTGAACAGCCAAGGCGACATAACACATCCCTGATGAAGTCCCACCTTTACCTCAAACAATTCACTCTCTCCATTTGTAATCCTTACACAAGCTCTACTATCGTAAAAACTCTTTACTGCTCTTAACAGCTTTCCTCCTATCCCATATATCTGCAGTACCTCCCACAGTGTCCTCCTCTCTACCCTGTCGTAAGCCTTTTCCAGATCCATAAAAGCCCAAAAAACATCCTTACCTTTTCCTATAGCTTTCTCACATATCTGTCTTACCACAAAAATCTGATATACACAACCCCTACCTGTCCTAAAACCACACTGTTCCTCACCAATTACTCCCTGTTCCTCTCCTAATCCTCTCATAAGCCTTCCCAACTACACTCAACAAGCTGATCCCTCTGAAACTACTACACTCACACTTGTCCCCCTTTCCCTTGTAAAGCGGAACTATACAGTCACTCCTCCAGTCCTCCGGTACTCTACCCTCTCTTAAACAAGCATTAAATAACCTCACCAGCCAGTCCACCATAACTGTACCTCCTTTCTTCAGACATTCTGCATAGCATTCATCCAACCCAGCTGCCTTACCTGCTCTCATCTTCTTAACAGCTGGTTTCACTTCATCTTTCCCTATTTTTCCTCCATTTTCCTCACTCATCACTCTCATTTTCTTAGCACTTCCTACTGCAACTACCTTTCCCTACCTATCATCCTTCACATTTAGCAACTCCCTAAAATACTCTACCCACCTTCCTCTCACTGCCTTCTCTTCCATTATCATCTCTCCATCTGCACCTTTTACCTTTTCTTTTCTACTTGATTCGCCTCCTCTTCCTATTCTAATTCCTTTCAAAACATTATTTTATTACTTTCAAAATTTTCTGTCATACTCTTACCCCATTTCACATCTGCTCTCCTCTTTACTTCCTTTATCTTATACTTAACTTCCCTTCTCTTTACTTTGTACCTCTCATACGATTCCCTCGTCCTAATTTATAGCCAATCTATGAATACTTGTTTCTTCTCTTCTACACCCTTCTTTGCTTCCTCATCCCACCACTCACTACCCTTTCTTCTATTTCCTCCCGCCCTCCTTGTTTCACACACCATCTTTGCACACCTTATGACTCCCTCCTTGAACCATCCCCATTCCTCCTCCCTCTACTCTATCCTTCACTCCCTCCCACTCCTCTCTCAGCTTCCTCTTATACTCATTCTCCTTTTCTTTCTCATTTAAGTAGTTCACTCTAAGTACCTCCCTACCTTCTGCCCTTTTCCTCTTTCTCCACCTATTCTCCACTTTCAATTTATCTTCCACCAGAAAATGATCAAATATTCCCCCACTCTCTCCAATTAGAACATGTACATCCTTAACTCTTCCTACCATACCCCTGGTAACCACTATATAGTCCATTAATGCTCTATCTGCCACCCTTCCACTCACCACCCTCTCCCATATGTACTTATGCATGACTTTCTTCCTAAACACTGTATCTGCTATCATCAACTCTCTTTCAAGGTACATCTCCATCATCATTTCTCCACGACGACTTTTACCTGGAACTCCATACTTCCCAATCACTCCGTCTATTGGTTCGTTTCCTACCCTAGCATTAAGGTCTCCCAATACAAATACATTGACATTTCTCCCTAATCCCTCTATGTACTCATTTATATCTACCCAAAAAAGCCTCCCTTTCCTCTTCGCTTTTCTCACTACTAGGCCCATACGCACTTACAAAAACCCACATCTCCCTTCCCAGCTTCACCTTTATCCACATCAACCTTGATGAATATTCCTTCCGCTCCACTACGCGCTTACTTATCTCTTCACTTACTAGTATAGCCACCCCTTCTTTCTCTCGTCCCCTCTTCACTCCTGTGTACCTTCCAGCTACACTCCCAAACTCACACTCGCCCTTCCCTTTCATTTTAGTTTCACTCAAAGCCAGCGCATCCATCTTTCTTCTTGCAAACATACTGCCTATCTCTTCCCTTTTACTCTCATCTGTACCACATACACGCACATTAAAAGACCCGAACCTTAGGGTACTGGTTGGAAAAGTCCCAGACTCTCTTATGCCTTTACTTTTTTAGGAATGTCCCCTTTTGGGGCTACAGGTAGTAGGACTCCTAACCCCATCCCCCGTCCCGTTTTTTTGTCGCCTCTTGCGACTCAAGTGGAAAGACTTGGTGGTAGCATTCTCTTCCCCCACCACAGGGTAGGCGAAAAAAGGAAATGAATATTCAGAGAAAAGACACAGGACAGTATCAAAGAGTTGCGGACAGCGTAACGGAGGGACAGTCGTAGTATAAAAGTGTCATCATTTCTCTATGAACAGAGTTTTCCTCTATCACAGACAAAATTATGTGTGGCTCTGGTCCGTAGGGGTGCCCCATATAGACCCTAAAGTATCAACTGCATGCTACTCTGCCACAATAACATGCAGCCAATACCCCAGACGGGGTATTGGCTGCATAAAGATAAAGAGATGGTATAGGAGAGGTTTTTGGAGGAGAGCAAACGGAGGAGTTGTAAAGTTCTAAGTGACCCGAATTATTTTTCGATTGGAGATCACTCTTCAATCACAAAAAAGTTACCTATATATTAAAAAAAAATCTTTCAATGTAGACTTGAAAAGACAAAGATTCGGTAACTCAATAAAAGCCCAGAAAATTATATTTGTTTCATTAATCTCCACAGTAAAATCCTGACTGCAAATAGGGCAGAGGAAGCTATATATAATAGACCTAACTTTGCAACTATTAACCAAATGATCTGTTCACATTAAGGTATTGATTACCGACCCACTCTCTCCACCTGAATAACTTTTGTTTATACATGCTAATTAATGACGTCATAACGATGGCAAAAAGGTCACAAAAAGAGTAAAGGCGGGTAGTCTACTCCAGCATCTATCGGCTTTGATATGAAAGTTCGAGGTAATTAATTGCTACATTGAGGTTAATCTACATACCAGATTAGCTTCGAATAAAATCATTTGATCTTTGATAACTGGGATTAATAATTGACGTTTTGTCCTTCAACCTAAGACCCCAAACAAATAATATGGTATAGTGAGTAACAATAAGGATTAACGTATGTAAAATCTGAGTGGGCTGACACAGAAGACCTGGATTGGTGTGTCTTTCCCATCAGCCAGTAAATTTTTCAGCAAAAATAAGACAGAATACTATTTTGAAAGTACTGCTTGGGTTGTAAGGATGATAAGGATGATTTGGCACGTTGTATATGCTATTCTGGACAACAGAATTTGATCCATGGTATGTCATGTCTATGGAAGGGTATATTTCGTTCTTGAATATCTAATATATGTCCATATACCGTAGTTCTGATATGATAAAAAAAAATTGTAAACAAAATTGTATCGATGAAACAAAATATGAGTTAATGCGTAGTTCAGATATTTTGTGGTCAGCTTTGAATATATGCAATAATACTGTACAATGAGAAATACAATGCATACACATTAAAAAAATGAAGAGGAAGGGATAGGGAGAAGAGTATAGGGAGGACAAAGGACGTGGGAGTAGGTGGAGGGAGGGGAAAGGGAGGTAGGAGGAGCAGGGATTAAGTGGCAGGGCGAGGGGGAAGACAGGAGGGAAGTGGATCAAAGAAGGGGAGTAAGGCTTAAGTAGGAGGGAGGAAGACGGAGGGAGGAAAATGAAGGAGAGTGGAATTAAGGTGGGAAAAGTTAAGAGAATAGAAGGAAAGGAAGGGGAACAAGGCTGAGGAAAAAGGAGGGTGAATGGGAGGGAAGGAGACACAGGGAGTCAAAGGGAGATTAATGAAGTGGGAAGATAATTGGAAAGACAAAAGGAGGAGGAGGGATGTAGAGAGAGGGCTATGGGGAGGGTATGGGAGGGAGAGAGACGTGGGGAAGAAGAGAACAAGAGGATGACTCAGTGTATTCTTGTGCTTGCGCGTGAGTGAGTGTTTTGTTGGCACTACCAAAGTTAGTCAGTGCCCCAAGACTGCTTGCAAACCGTCGAGGTAAAGGGAGGGCCGAATTTTACAACCCCCTGTAAACATCCAAGGGACCCCCATGCAAGGTTCTGGTCGATTAACGTTAAGAGTGTCATGTGGAATGTTGTAAAGGAAAACAAGATTCAAGTCTTCTCATCACGAGAACTCTACTTTTTTTTTTTTTTGTGGGTGTGGAAGGAAGAAGTTTGTAATCAAGTTCCTACAAATTTAATACTGAGAGGTGAGAAATTAAGGTGAGGGTAGAACAGCTGAATACAAAATGGTTAGTTGATTTCTCTGTTTTGAAACTACACAGAGGGATTTCATTAATTTCACTACACTTGGATATCTCAAAATAAAGACTCTAGGTAGCCTGGTATTTGGGTGAACTGTTTGACGAGAGCCTAAGTGGTGCAGTTCAAATCACAGAAAGAGTATCATTTCAATGCTGATCATGTCAGACTGGGCAGGAAGTAATGGCACAGGATGCCAGACTGTTTAAGAAATGTACTATTATACCAGCAATCACAAGTCACATCCCTAGGATGAGGAATAATACATACATAAAGTATGAACTTTCTCTAGCAAATAGAAGTTAACAAAGTACTTTTGAAAATTAGCATCAAGTACCCGTAATGGTGAGCTATTGAGTACCATTAAGCTCCTCCTCAATGGATCGAGCACGTGTTTTTGTGTGTGCTTGTATGTATGTATATGTGTGTGTATGTGTGTGTGTTTGTGTGCGTGTATGTGTGTGTGTGTTTGTGTGTGTATATGAATGTGTGTGTGTGTGTGTGTGTGTGTGTGTGTGTGTGTGTGTGTGTGTGTGTGTGTGTGTGTGTGTGTGTGTGTGTGTGTGTGTGTGTGTGTAGGTGTGTGTATGTATATGTGTGTTAGAGAGAGAGAGAGAGAGAGAGAGAGAGAGAGAGAGAGAGAGAGAGAATATTTGTATATATAAATGTGTGTGTATGTGAGTGCGTGTGTGTATGTGAGTGCGTGCGTGTGTGTATGAGTGTATGTGAGTACGTGCGTGCGTGCGTGCGTGTGTGAGTGTGTATGTGTGTGTGTGTGTGTGTGTGTGTGTGTGTGTGTGTAAATGTGTGTGTGTGAATGTGTGTGTGTGTGTGTGTGTGTGTGTGTGTGTGTGTGTGTTTGTGTGTGCGCATGTGTGTATGTGCGTGTGCGTGCGTGTGTGTGTGTGTATGTATGTGTGTATGTGCGTGTGTGTGTGTGTCTGTGTGCGTGTGTGTATTCACTTAGTCTTTTGGATCACGTGTTGTACTCGTGATCGACAGCTATTTCCCTCCTGGAAGAGAGCTCAGAGCTCGTAGGTCCGATCTATGGGTAATGCTATGACCTTGCACACACACACACACACCCAACTCCCCGCCCACGAGAGTTGGAGTAACACCCCTCAGCGCTGCGATACTGATATTATTTCAGCCCCGGGCGAGGATCGAACCCGGACCTCCGTAGTGGCAGGCCAGAGCTCTAACCACAGCGCCATGAGGTGTGTGTGTGTATGTGTGTGTGTGCACGTGTGTGTATTCACTTTCACTTGGTCTTTGGATCACGTGTTGGACTCGTGATCGACAGCTATTTCCCTCCTGGAAGAGAGCTCAGAGCTCGTAGGTCCGATCTATGGGTAATGCTATGACCTTGCACACACACACACACACCCACGAGAGTCACACACACACACGAGAGTCAGAGTAACGACCCGAAGCGCAGCGGTACCGAAATAATTTCGGCCCTGGGCAGGATTCGAACCAATAACTGCGGGCTACTATGGTGGCAGTTCAGCGCCCTACCAACTACGCCACCGAGTGTGTGTGTGTGTGTATGTGTGTGTGCGTACGTGCGTGTGTGTGTGTGTGTGTGTGTGTGTGTGTGTGTGTGTGTGTGTGTGTGTGTGTGTGTGTGTGTGTGTGTTCACATTGGTCTTTGGATCACGTGTTGGACTCGTGATTGACAGCTATTTCCCTCCCGGAAGAGAGCTCAGAGCTCGTATGATCGATCTATGGGTAATATTGTGACCTTATATGCACACACACACCCAATTCCCCGCCCACGAGAGTTGGAGTGACGACTCGAAGCGCAATGATACTGAAATTATTTGAGCCCTGGGCAGGATTCGAACCTTTTCACCAGATTTATATTGTCCTGATATCCTTTTTTTTTACTTTTTCCAAATTCCATTATATTTACATTTCTTAATGTTGAAGTCCAATTCCCACCTCTGACTCCATTCCCAAAATTTGTTCAGATCTCTCTACAGCGACCCACAGTCTATTTCTGTGTTCACTTTTTTCAACAACTTTGTGTCATCAGCAAAGAAGCTCATGTAACTGTCCACGCCCTTGTCCATGTCATTCACATAAATAGCAAATATTATTGGAGCCAGTACCGATCCCTGTGGAACTTCACTAATCACCTCTTCCCATGTAGAACCCTAATCTTTGAACACTACTCTCATTTTTCTTTCATGCAAGAAATCCTCCATCCATTCTAGTAGTTTACCTAGTAGTTTTCTATGTGTCACTTTATCAAAAAATTTTGTAGATCTAGGAAAGCACAGTCAGCCCATCCGTCCCTTTCCTGTGTGTGTGTGTATTTACCTAGTTGTATTTACCTAGTTGTATTTTACGGGAAGGGGAGCTATGCTCGTGAGGTCCCGTCTTCATTTCTCATTTTATCTAAACAATTTTTAAATTCATGTATTGTTTTTGCACACACCACTTTCTCATCTAACTTGTTCCAACTGTCTATTACTCTGTGAGGAAAGCTGTTCTTTTTCAAATCTCTTCTATAGCTGTCTTTTTTTATTTTCTTTCCGTGTCCTCTTGTATTTCTGTCATCCCATTTTATCAGATTCTCTCTATCAGTAATTTCTATGCCTTTCATGATTCTGTAAATAGCTATCAAATCTCCTCTCTCTCTTCTTTGCTCTAGTGTCTGTAGTTCAAGTTTTTGTAGTCTCTCTTCATATGATAGTTTTGAGAGTGTTGGTGCCAGTTTTGTAATTGCTCTTTGTATTCTTTCAAGTTTTTTTATACATTTTTTTGTACTAGGTGACCATATCGTTGCTGCATATTCCAATCTTGGTCTTATCAGGGTGATTAGGATTTTCCTCACCATTTCTTCATCCAGGTATGTAAATGCCACTTTGATTGTTCTTATTATATTATAAGTTTCTCCAAAAATCTTATCTATATGTTTCTCAGGTGACATATTATTCATAACAATGACTCCCAGGTCCTTCTCATTTTCTACTTTTTTTATTCCTTCTTCTCCCAAATTATATGATCCGGTTATTCTGTTTTTGCTTTTTCCAAATTCCATTATACTACACTTTTTTGTATTGAACTCCATCTCCCACTTCCTACTCCATTCCTGTACTTTATTTAGATCTCTCTGTAGTGATTCACAATCTTCTTCAGTTTTCACTCTTTTCAGTAGTTTTGCATCGTCTGCAAAGAAGCTCATATAGCTTTCAATTCCTTCATCCATATCATTAATATATATAGCAAACATTATTGGGGCCAGAACTGTTCCCTGCGGGACACCGCTTATTACTTCATTCCATTTTGAGTGCTGATCTCTTATCACTACTCTCATTTTTCTTTCTTGCAAAAAGTCTTCCATCCAATTTAGTAATTTACCTTGTATTCCTCCTTCAGATTCTAGTTTCTTAAGCAACTTCTTATGTGGTACTTTGTCAAAAGCTTTTTTTAGGTCTAGAAATGCACAATCAGCCCATCCATCTCTTTCTTGTATTATATCTATTAGCCTTGAATAGAAACATATTAAATTGGTGACGCATGATCGTCCTTGTCTGAATCCAAATTGCCTTGGATTTAGTACGTTGTTTTTTTCCAAGTATTTTACCCATCTACTTTTGATAATTCTTTCACAAATTTTTGCTATTGTACTTGTTAGAGAGACTGGTCTATAGTTGGTAGGTTCTTCTTTATTTCCTCCTTTATATATAGGTACTATATTTGCTTTTTTCCAATCTTCTGGAACTTTTCCTTCTTTCAAGGAACTGCTTATTATGCTATGTATTTTGTCTGCCAGTTCATTCCTGCATTCTTTCAGAATCCAGTTTGCTATTTCATCTGGTCCATGCGATTTTCTGACATCAAGATTACTCAAGTGTATCAATATTTCATTCTTTGATACTTCTATTTCTTCTATAGGGGGGACTTTCTCTTTCCATTCAATCTCTTCAGGTTGTATGTTCTCCCTTGTAAACACTGATTTAAAATGCTTGTTCATAATTTCCGCCATTTCCATTTCCTCAGTGTATTCAACTCCCCCTTGTCTTAATTTCTCCAAGTCCTGTTTGTTTTTCAGTTTATTGTTTACAAATCTGTAGAATAGTTTTGGTTGATCTTTACATTTTTCTATGACGTCTTTTTCATATTTTCTCTTTTCCTCTCTGCACGTTTGTACATATTCATTTCTATAACCGGTATATATTTTCCATTTTTCAGGTCTTCTGTCTTTGTTCCATCTGGTCCAGGCTTTGTCTCTTTTGTCTTTTAACTCCCTACAACTTTTGTTGTACCAGCATTTTACATATTCTTTTTCTTGTTTTTGTCTTGGGACATACTTTTCCTCTCCTTTTTTGTAAATTTTTGTCAAAATATTCCATTTCTTTTCCACTGATGTTTCTTCTTTGTATATTTCTTCCCAGTTTTCTTGTTGAAAGAATTCTCTTATTTTATCAAAGTTTGTTTTTTCATACATCATTCTTCCTTTTCTATATTGTTCATTTCTTTTCATATATTTTTCTTCATTAAGTTCCAGTTCAATCAATATGTGGTCACTTTTACCTATTGGTGTTTTATATTCAATCTTGTCCACTATTCTAGGTTCAGATGTAATTAATAAGTCTAGTCTCGATGGTTCTTCTTCATTTCTATACCTGGTGTTCTCCTGTATCCATTGTGTCATTGTGTGGTCAATAATCATCTCAAGTAGAGCGTTTCCCCATGAGTCGTCTCCACCCTTTACTGTCATTTCTTCCCAGCAGATTTCTTTGCAATTAAAGTCGCCCATCATAACTATTCTTCCTCCATCTTCCATTATTTTATTTAATGTTATCTTTGTGTCCTCTAACATACTTTTATGTTCACTCTCCTCCCATGAGACTGTTTTTGGAGGCACATAATTTATCACAAATTTTCTGCTCTT
>NC_134777.1:39566146-39571146 GCF_046742065.1 Oratosquilla oratoria | reverse complement strand
CTCAAACTTAATTAATATGTGGTTCAATGTTTTCAGTATTTTGATTTTCTATCAAATGAGCCCCTCAGAAAACATCCACAGACTACGTGCTGGGCACCACTATATCTAATCTCCTGGAAAAGAACATTGTAATACCTAACAAGATCATCTGACCTTTGCTAAAAATGTTATCTCCTGTACGAACAGTCGTGGCATCTGTATCTATGTCCTTCGGTCCAAAATTATTTTTTTGTCCTTTTAAGTCTTTACGGTCGGGTTTATATACTAGTTTACACCTTCGTCTAGTCTTAGAATGGACAATTTCATTGTAAACTTACACTAAGAAGCCCAACAACCAAGGTTTATTCTTTTATGTATTACAACACCTGTCAAGAGACAAGCGACTACTCTGGACTACAACACCTGACAAGAGACAGATGACTAACTTATGGGGCACTGTTCACTGTCTTAGTGGAAAACGCCCAACTGATCGCCTCTTGTTCATGAAATCATAAGAAGGTGACTTGGTCTGCACTAGTATTGCTGAAGAGTCGCACACTTCTCAAGAGAGAAAACTTATGAGAAGAATTTTTTCCCGCTAACATCTGAACCGGACTTCACACCGCAGTTACAAATTAATTTTACTCTACATTTGATATTACAAACAACAGAAGAAAAAATCTGAGACTATACTTCTCAGCTCACACAATAAATTATCATGCTATTCTCTTTGTCTATTTACCTATTTTCACATAATATTAAATTAAGTACAGATTCTGAAGTAATCAAAGTACATTTTTGTGATTTCTTAAATCTATCACATCTTAATCTCATTAGACTACATCACTAGTTTCTCCTCAGATTTGAATCAATATAATAGTGTAGTGTACATCACACTATCTTGATATGCTAACAATCTTCATAAGATAGTAAACTATATACAAAACTGCAGCAATTTTTATGGAAACAAAAACACTGTAGGATCTTTCATGTAAACAAAAACATTGAAGGAATGATAAAAAGTGCTAATATGAGAAAGAATTAAGGTATTGATTATATGGAGTCTAGGAAAGGTTTAATCAATTAATTTATTTATTAATTTATTTTATTTTGTTTTCCCGCAACCGACCTAGTTATGGATCAAAAGCTTTACTATCTACATTTGTAATCCTTTGAATGCCATTTTTTCTGGAACTTCCCTTAGTTTACTGAAATGTTTTCGAATTAACGTGAAAAATGTGATTTCCAAACTAAAGGGTATTACCGAAATAACATATAACCCTAAAACGTCAGATTCTTCTTAGTTGCATAAGGTCATCTCTTACTTGGAAGAGCAATATCACTTGTAAGATAACACCCGACCCCTTACGTTCCAGGTGTCCCTTTCCTTTTATTATGTCTATTCATCACAGCAGCATCTCCCCGGTAACAAAAGCATCGTAGTCAATATGACACATTTCATTTTATGCTGGCAGTCGCCAGGCTACCCTCCGTAGCAACCCCTCGGTAATGAAGAGGTTGAAAGGTGAGCTAAAGGTATGAGTCATCACATCATCCTGAGTCAGTTTGCCAAGAAGTAGTTATTTTACATTCCTGAGGACGAACATGAATCGAAAGTTTCACTTATATTTTCTCTATATATAGACTATGCCATACTCTCACTTTCTTATAACTCTCCTTTACCTGACCCATTCTTTCCATAGTACATTTTATGGATTTTTTCTTGCCTAACTAAAGGTGACTTTTTCGTGTTTTTATTAACCTCTTCAACCCAATGACGTCTTCTACAACAATCTGCTTGACACCAGACGGTTTTCTTCCTTTGTAAGAAGACCCCGATACAGAAGAGATTAAGTCTATTTCTTGACCTTTTCAGCTCAATAATACATCCTGCTAGACGACTTTATTCAAGTGCGACTCGATCTTTGGTCCAAAGTGTCTAGCCTATTCGTTCGCCCATTCTTGCTCTCTTCTCGTTCATTCACGTTTCCTCCTTATTTATTAAATTTTTTGATATTTCCCCCACCCTTCTTCTTCTTCTTCTCTCCCGTCCTCCTATTTACTTTTCCTTTTCTCATTTATTATTCAATTTCCCTCCCTTCTTCTCGCCCCTCATCCAATTGAATATTTTTCTTCCTTTTGTTTCATCTTCTCGCTCTCTGCCCGTCCGTCTGTATTTCCGCTCCTTTTCTTCTTAACTAACATATTCACTTCATACTTTCTGTATCTTCTTCTCTTTTTTTATCTTTCGCTTTTCCTCTTAGCCTTTCACTTCCTTATCTACTCATGTCAAAATTACTTTTTTTATGACCTACTCTTTCTGTTCTGTCTATTTATCTATTCCTCTCTTATTTCTTTTTTGATTTCGTTCATCTCAAATCTAATTATTTCGCCTCCTGTGCCTCATCTTTCACTCACAACTTGCACTATATCCCTTCTTTATGTCTTTAAAATATTTCTGTGCTTTTCTTTCTTGCCTTTTTACCCTCTCTTCTATTCAATTTCACTTTTCCACATTTATTCTTTTCTACATTTTATCTTTCTTTCCTTGTTGTTTTTTCTAAGCTCTCCTTGCTACTAATTTTCACCCTCCCACATTTTTACTCTCTGTCCTTCTAAAATCTTTTCTCTTTCCACTTCTCGTTTTCTTTTCTTACTTTTCACATTTCTTTGTCCTTTTCTTTTGTCTATCGTTCCTGGACTGCTTATTTATTTTGTTTTCTCCCTTCCCTTTTATTGCACCTTTTATAAGGCCTTTATTTATCTATTTCAATTTTTTTCTCTTTACTGATTCCTTCATCCTCTTCATAAATTTCTGTGTTTTTTTTTTATCTGCTTTTAGTCTTCACTCACTCGTCTCTCCTTGTTTTACTCCTTCAATCTGGCAACTTTATACAAACGTCATGTTACTTTATACTAAATGATAGATATTTAATTGAAGAGTACAGAAGCTCTCGGTTAACCCTTTAATTCTAGTATGTTTTTTTTCTGTCTGCCACCAAGTGATTCTTTTCAGCAGAAGAAAGCCCTCAAAACACCCTGAGGGATTAAGACTATCAAGGCCAGACCCTTACATTCTATTGAGTGATCTAATTCTTCTAAGTTTGTTCTTGGAACACGAAAGGGCAAGAAATATGGATTCTTTTCTTCTTGCCTATATTTCTTACCCCCCCTTTCATTTTAGTCTTTAATCATGGGTCGTTACCTCAGTTGAATAAATTGTTTTGCGTCAAACAAAACAGCGACTGCAGAGAACATCATCGTGGTAAAGAGGTTATTTTTTTATGGGTGAAATCGTCCCCGACAATCTCGTTTCCCTTGTGACTATTTTCTACTCACCCCACCTTTTCATTTTCTTCACTCCTTCTCTGTTTCACAAAAGCTCCTTCATAATATCTTTCTATCTCCTCCCCCTACACATCATTACATCCCTTCGACTTGATGTATTTCATCTCCGCTTCATTTTGTCCAGGGTTGCAGTGCCAATTTTATAGGCGCCGGAGTTCTGGAGGGCCTGACAAAAGCCAACCATTCCTATAATTTTTCTATGTATAGTGAAAAAAACATCAAACGAGTAAAAAGGGTATAAGGTATATAGATAATATCCTGAGGTGCCGGAGTGGTCCTCCGGCAAACTCAGGCAGCCATGTACCCCGGATTTTGTCAAAATCTACTTCGATGAGACTAAATTTTGGAGTCTAAACATGGTGGTCCGGATTTTAGAAAGAATCGTCTTCCTATCAGACGACTATAAAATCCATGAATACCTTCATATTCACCCAGAGTTGCAGCCCCAAGGGGCCAGCACTCGGTCCCTATCCCCTTTCACTATTTCTTTATCGGTAATAGAAATAGTCCTACTTCCACACAACATGTAGCAATCCAACATTTCTTTTCGATCTGTGGAAGGGTCCGAGAACCAAATGCCTGCGCTCGTGTGGCTGGAGATTTTCACCCAAGAGAACTTAAGGAAGGCGATAATTAAATATCTAATCCCGTCCTAATTGGTTGGCAATTTTCCTTTTAATCTGGTTATTACCAGATTTATCTTCGTGTCATCCCTTCTGTAGCCAAAGGGCCATACAGCATCTCTTGACCAGCCTCTTTTGTACCGGGTGACGCTTTATCTTTTAACCAGTTATTAACATGCCCTTGTTCATCTCCTTGGCAATCACTCGGAAGTTAGCTTATCTGTCAGTTACATTGCTGTGGACAGACCTGACCCCACCAACCTCAATGGAAAACCATTGGGAGTCCCCAAGGTCGATGGTGTTTTCTGTCATACAAACATGTCTTGTCTTCACCTAAAAATGCTCTGGCATGTCTGTATGGATACATAGGAGGTTTTAGTGTATCGACAGAAAGGACTTGGAATGCTTTATATACATGTGTGTGGGTTGTCTGAGCACGATATTAGGTGAACTCGACAGGATCCACACAGACGTGTATAAAGCCTTACTACCAGCCTCCATCTTTGTGTGTCCACCTGGGGATTTGAACTCGTGTCTCTCACGCTATCTGGAGCTTCCTCCACCCCGTGAAGTGAGAGACTAATCTTATTTATCCTAGTCTTGATATAATTTATTTTATTTTCTTTCCTTTTCCTCATTCTTTTGGTCCCCTTTCCTCCTCTGTATCTTTAGTTTTATCTTACCTTTCCTTTCTTTATTCACCCGTTTCTTCTGTTCTCTTCTTCCATGAATCTGCCTTTTCACTCCTTCCATCTCAAACCGTTTCTTCTTTTCTACCTTCTTTTAGAAGAAGAGTAAAACGGAGGCGTAAGATAAAGAAGAGGAAAAGAGGGGGAAAGATCACCAACAGTAGGAAAAATAGAGAGAGGGAAAAAGACAAGAAAAGGAGGAAGAATATGAAGAGTAAGAGAGAGGAATAGGAAGAAGAAAAAAAGGGAGGGGAAGAAGAGGAGGACGATAAAGAATGGACAGAGAAAGAGGATGAGGAAGAGAAAACCTAAGGGGAAGAAAAAAGTGAAAAGAAATAGTATGAAAACGAGGAAGAGGAAT
>NC_134777.1:39556146-39561146 GCF_046742065.1 Oratosquilla oratoria | reverse complement strand
ACAAACTTGCCCCCATCAGTACGTAATCATGACGCAAATGAGTTTAAGTTACAAACTTCTGGAAAGTCTGCGGAGGTGTCATAACTTTACGACCCGGCTGAGGTGAAGCAATGTACATTATAATACCTGTAGTGCCGAAGGGTGACGTGAACTACTCTCCTTGATTTACAGCCTGGAACATTGTGAATCGAAAGACATTGGAAGTTTTCTAGGTACATACCTTCATCTGAACTTGACCTTATCTAATATATTGATTAAAAGAATCGAATGAAGGGTTGGTGCAGGACTTAATTTTTTTTCTGCTCAAAATTACACCATAAAAAATAGTTCTTTGTTCCTGGCTTGTAATCACATTTTCATGTTACTTGGGTCCCAAATAAATAAAAACAGTTATAAGTTTGGGTTTGTAGAAATTCTAGGCTAGCTACTAGCATTCAACCTAATCAAATTTTAGAATTGCAGTAAAGCAATTTAGGTCATATTTTCGAGTACAGTTGGTGCAATTTGGTGTTTTTTTTTCAAAATTCTATGACTACAAGATCCATATTTTCTGATTGTATATATTTCTATATTTTCAGATGGCTTTAAGGGGCTGCCGGCACCCCCCTGACTTCTGTTATATATGCGGCGAGTATATCAAGAAGAGAGGCAAAAAATTATCCTTGGAAACGTCGGTGAAGTTTTGTGAAGGCTACCAGTAGTACCTAAGGATGCCAGTTGGGGACCAGGACAAACCCTGGGCCCCTCACTACTTTTGTGAGTACTGTAACAAGATGCTGGAAGGGTGGCTGCGAGGTGAGGAAAAGTCCCTGGAATTTTTCAACCCACGTGTCTGGCTAGAGCCAACAGACCGCTCCACAAACTGTTTTTATTTTTTGCATGTTGAATGTTAGCAAGCGGTGGAAAGGAAAGACTGCTGCTGTGCATCCCTCAGGTCTCCCATCAACAATTGCTCTAGTTTCTCATTGCTCCAAATATCCCGTGCCAATGCCACCTGCTCTAGATGAAATCTAAGAAAAGTATTTTGGTGAAAAGGAAGAGATGGATGCTGAGGACTTGGCTTACTTGCCTGGGGTAGAAAGTTCCTCACTTCCCAAATCAAAAAGGATGAAGCAGTAGAACTTGGTCAAGGAGGAGGTGTAGGTGACAAGACAGAGAAGTGAGCACAAACCTTTCTCAGGCTTTTACACTCTTATGAATGCCCTCTGCTTCCGACATGATATGCTTGGACTGTTTGACGTTATTGGGGCGCCGTTTGTGCCCAAGGAGTGGCGGCTCTTCATAGACAGCTCTACTACAAGTTTGAAGGCTGTCCTCCTTCACAATGAAAATTAGTTCCCGACGCTGCCCCTAGCCCATTCAATATGCCTGAAGTAAGAATACTACAGTGTGAAAGTCCTCCTGGAAGCCTTGCAATACAACCAAGACAACTGAGAAATCATTGGAGGCTTTAAGATGGTGGCTTTCCTGCATGGTCTCCAGGGAGGCTTTATCAAATTCCAATGCTTCCTCTGCCTTTGGGACAGCAGAGCCACCTCTGACCACTACGACAGGAAGAACTGGTAGCAGTTAACATAATTTGTATTTGGGACCCGGAACGTCATGTGGAAGCCACCGGTTGATCCCAGGATTGTGCTCATGTCGCCACTGCACATTAATTTAGGTTTGATGAAGCCGTTCTTGAAGGCTTTCAACCTGGAATCAGCCGCTCTTGAGTTCTTCCCTGAATTATCTGAGACCAAAATCAAATATGGGATGTTTGTTGGACCTCAGATAAAGAAGGTGCTTGAGTCTGCTGAGTTCTCCAATAATCTCAGTAGGATTGAGAGAACAGCATGGAACTATTTCATATCGATTGTCAAGGGCTTCCAGGGCAACCACCAAGATGAAAACTACCAGCAGCTGCTGTAGGATCTGGTAAAGGCTTTTGGCACCATTGGGTGCAGGATGTTTCTTATACTTCATATGCTAGACGCTCACCTGGACAAATTCAAGGATAATATGGGCGCTTACTCAGAAGAACAAGGCGAGCGATTCCACCAAGATGTGAAGGAGATAGAGCGGAGATACCAGGGCCACTACAATGAGAAAATGATAGGGAGTGGTGTGGGAGTGCGTCCTGGACTACAACCGCAAATCCAGGAAATCCAGTCATTTCCGACGTGTTTAAGTTGCTTTATAACTGTCATGTGTTTTTACTTGTTTGTATTTTATATGCTTGTGTCATAAAATAAAGATATACTCTGTTGATTCAATTATGTGAACTGATAAATAAAAAAGATATATACTGAAAAATATGAAAATATCGAAATATCAGTCCTGATCACAAACCAAAACATCTGATTAAATGATAGTGTTTTTTATATATATAATAATGGGATATAACAAACCAGGAAATAACACCTAGGGCTGGGGAAACAAAAAATATGTCACACGGTGTTATCATTCATATGAGTAATATTATATAACGTTTTCTACACTTCTGCAATACGATGATGCAAAATACGAATACTGTCTTTGCTAGCATCACGCGATTGTGTAGTATTTTTTTCATAATACAGATTATACTTTTACAGCTAAATTACGACAGTACGACTAAAACGAAAGATACATTTATATCGTTTTTATATATTATGAGCCAGGTTTGAACGTCCGGAACAAGATATAATTATCGTCAAAGGATTTTAAACTGGACACAATAAGGAGTATTGATTAATGCATCAGGAACTTTAGTAACAACCCTACGAACCAAAGTCACATAGTAGTCGTTTATCATTGAAGAATATTTTCCACTTAAAGAATAAAGTTGATCCCTTTCAACGTCTAATATCCCTCCTGTTATCCTATCTCTCCTTTATAGCTACATCTGTGACTCCATCTCTTTTCATGCATAGAAGTATTGGACATTAGAGACGAGATGGAATACAATTCTGTACTGGATGACATCAGGACACTTTATTTGACTTAGGCTACGTCACTGGAAGGAAGGATTAAGACCTTCTATGTGTAATGATTTTTCCTCTTTACTCAGGATATCTGCTCAGTTTTCTGATTCTGACAAGAGGAGGAATATTCTTAGAGTAAATTTCACCGGGTAATATTCTGATATTTTTTGTCCTTGTGCGTGAAAGTTTAAATCAAATTCACATAGCATCTTTAGGCAATTCTATCAAAGTTGAATAATTTAGAAATTACCTTTGAAGTCTGTAGATAGTATATTTGTGCATGATAGCCCTAGTCAATATTAGTTAGATAGTGGTAGGACGATGACCCGGGTAAAAGAGAACTCATAGCGCTTTATGATAAATGGAAGATGATTTGGCTCAACAAAGGTGAAGTTTTACTTTCAGTCTTACTGTTAATCACTGCCAAGTAATGTCGTAACACATCAGTAAATACACTAAAGACCCACTGTTGATTAGATTTAAGAAAAAAAATGAAATAACGATTTTCGTATATTTCGATTACTTGCTGTGATCCTCTTCAGTGGAATACAAAGACAAGAGAAAACACATATCTTATATACAGAGGAGAGGGGTGGAGTGAGGGAACATGGACATGACATTTCAGGTAGCGTCTATGTAGCTGCGCGGGCATTGTGGCAACTCGTCCGCTTTTACAATAGAAGGAAGTAATTCGTTAACTGCCAAGGTGGTTATATAATCAGGTGACCATTGTCCATTTGATATGTTAAAGCTAGGGAGTTGTTTAATCAAGGAAGACTCAATGATTTTCATTTTAAAACTACATATTGATTTGAATACGATTTTTGCCTCGTCCCAATTTATGCGGTGATTATTGTTGGCGACGTGTTGGAATACCGCGGAGTTCTGTTGTGCGTATTTTACTGAGTTTTTATGTTCTTTTATTCTTGTTTGCAATTCTCTACCCGTTTGTACCCAATATACTTCTTCACATCCTGATCAGGGTAATTTATAAACTCCGAGGTTTATGTCTTATGTCGGTCTATGATGCACATTAACTACTTTTCTGAATAAATTATTGGGGTAACTGAAAATGATCTACGTAATCTTTTGGCAGCATTTGGGAGAAATCATTGATGGATAAGGAAGTTTTAGGCAATTTTTATTCGGTTGTTTTTTTCTAAGGGGACTAAGACTATGGAGCCCATGACATTTGGATTGAGAAATTTCAACTATAAGGAATCAGTTAAGAAGATTAGGATGCCCAGACTGTTTTATAAACAAAGCCTTAAGTAAGGCCAAAATCAGTTTTTATAAATCCACTTCCCACCCATCTCAGCATCATGAACAGAATAAAAATTGCCTAAAACTTCCTTATAATAAATTCATTAATGATTTCTACCAAATGCTACCAAAAGATTACGTGATATTATTTTCAGTTACCCCAATAATTTATTCAGAAAAGTAGTTAATGTGCATCATAGACCAACAGAAGACATAAACCTCGGAGTTTATAAATTACCCTGCTCAGGATGTGAAGAAGTATGTTGGGGACAAACGGGTAGAGAATTGCAATCAAAAATAAAAGAACATAAAAACTCAGTAAAATACGCACAATAGAACTCCGCGGTATTCCAACACGTCGCCAACAATAATCACCGCATAAATTGGGACGAGGCAAAAATCGTATTCAAATCAATATGTAGTTTTAAAATGAAAATCATTGAATCTTCCTTGATTAAACAACTCCCAAACCTTAACATATCAAATGGACAATGGTCACCTGATTATATAACCACCTTGGCAGTTAACAAATTACTTCCTTCTATTGTAAAAGCGGACGACTTGCCACAAAGCCCGCGCAGCAACATAGACGCTACCTGATATGTCATGTCCATGTTCCCTCACTCCACCCCTCTCCTCTGTATATAAGATATGTGTTTTCTCTTGTCTTTGTATTCCGCTGAAGGGGATCACAGCAAGTGATCGAAATATAAGGAAATCGTTATTTTCTTTCTTTTCTTAAATCCAATCCATAGTGGGTTTTTATTGTACTTACTGTTAATATACAGGTGA
>NC_134777.1:39533646-39551146 GCF_046742065.1 Oratosquilla oratoria | reverse complement strand
CATGGCATAGGAGAAAAACTGTTAGAATGAATTAGAGCTTGGATCAGTAACAGAAAACGGCGGGTCACCATAAATGCTGTAAAATCCAAATAAGGGAGTATTTCTAGTGGAGTTCACCAGGGCTCGGTTTTGGGTCCCTTATTGTTCATTATGTACATAAACGACTTGGACAATGGGATTAATAGTGATGTTAGTAAGTTTGCGGACGACACTAAAATAGGACGCATAATTAGATCAGGAGAAGATGCCAAGATTCTGCAGGATGATCTAAACAAATTGTTCACATGGTCGGTTAAGTGACACATGGACTTCGACATCTCAAATTGCAGCGTGTTGAACGCAGGGTTACACAACCCTGAAAACAGATATAGCTTAGATAACACGTTTTTAGAGAAAACTGAGTCCAAGAGAGATTTGCAAGTTCTAGTGAGTCCTGACCTTAAAACCAGAAAAGAGTTCTTTAACGCCAAAAATAAAGCAAATAGAGCATTAGGTTTCATTGCTAGGACGGTTACGAATAGAAGTGCAGAGGTAATTATTTAACTCTATCTAACGATAGTTAGACCCATCCTTGACTATGCGGTACAGTTTTGGTCTCCGTCATATAGAATGGACATCAATTCACTAGAATCAGTACAGAGGGGAATGACCAAAATGATACATGGGCTTAGAAATTTACCTTACGAAGAGAGACTTAGGCACCTTAACTTACACTCTCTGGAAAGACGCAGAGTGCGGGGTGATCTAACAGAGGTGTTCAAGTGGATCAAAGGCTTTAACAAGGGTAACGCAAACAAGGTCATCATATTAAGACAACAGGGCGGGACGCGCAGTAATGGATTTAAATTGGACAAACTTAGCTTTAAGAAGGAAATAGGAAACAATTGGTTTACTAATAGGGTGGTCAACGAATAGAATAGACTTAGTAACCATGTAGTGAGCGCTGAAACTATCAGTTGTTTTAAGAAACGGTTAGATAACTTTATGGATGGGGATGACAGGTGGTAATGGACATGGAACTGCCTAGTGTAGGCTTCATGGTCTCTTGCAGTCTCATTCTTATGTTCTTGTGTCCTTATGTTTGATGCGATTAGTTTCTTGGTGGAAAGTGTGCCAATCTGAAGCTGTTTTATAGGCACGATGGAGAAAGCCGAGAAGAGCTTGATCAGTAGATAACTTTCCGGTCTAGTCAACATAATATGCCTTCAAGAAAAGCTGTCACCTAATTACTCACGTATTAAACCTCATGATCCAGTAGCAAGAAACCAACAGTTCACCAAAGAATATCGAAGACAACCGGTAGAATACCAACTGCATAAAAATGTAGAAGAAATTCCTATGTTGGTGACTGAAATTTCAGGTCTCAAAGATGAGACACGGGAGATGTTTCCTTGTGAAGGAAAATTCCACCAGGTTATGTCAAACTTACAGAAAATACTGAATGATACTCTACAGTTACCAGAACATGGATCACAAATAAATTGAACAGTATGCCTTCCTGAAAATACCGACAGCTTCATCAATCTATCCAGATACCAACTCAGAAAAGACTAAGAACAACTATTCAATTTAGGACTCAACTGCCACATCCAAAGTAACTTCGGCAAATTAACTAAGAAAATAGAGCTACAGTAGAGAAGCTTTAGTCCATCCTATAACTGGAACAACAGAACCCCATCACTTTTAACAAAGACCTTTAGGAAAAATTACGAGCTGAAAGCAGTAAAGTGAGTGGCCACAGTAAAAGCAACATCATCACCTTGCAATTACGAGAAGCAGCAACTCAACTCAAAACCAACCCCAGTATTGTAATCTGCCGTGCTGACATGTCTAATGTATTCGTCATCCTAAACAAAGATAACTATAATAGTAAACTCGATTATATACTCAGTAACACCTCCAAATTCAAGCGAATCAACGAAAACCTTAGTGAATGATTGAAGGTGGAAATCAATAAACTCATAGCCACAGCCAACGCAGTTATGTCGGACTTTGGCCTCACACCTATTACTGGACATTACTACCCCGGTTACATTTACGGCAATGTCAAAACAAACAAGACAGGATATCCCCTCATTTCCATCATATCCCAACTTACCCTCCCTACATACAACGCTGCTAAGGAACTGAATGCACTCATTTCAAAATATATGCCTTCCAAGTACGCCATCAGCTCCACCGATGAATTCCTCCAGATTCTCCGATCCAACCGCCCGCAAGGATTCATTACTTCTCTCGATGTGAACAGCCTATTTACCCATGTACCCATGTATTGTTTATATTGATATCGACCAACTACAAGCAATTCAAACTGTTCAACAGGATTGTAGATATATCCTAAACCAGTAGTACGACTATACATAATAATAACACTATAAACATTTTTGTATTGGGGTGTGCAGCCACCCCATGTGACTAACCATGTTTGGAAACTCGAGGTGACTAATGCAGGGTTAATATTGTAGAGGGGACGAGCAGGACTCTCAAGCACATCTTAAGGGAGCCGTTTATCCACTCCATAGATGACGTAATGAGGCGTCTTGCCCGCAGAGACATTAATTGTGCTGTTAATACAAGCATTGACACGTGGAAGCTAATCGTCCTAAGATTCATGAAGGGTACTACCAACGTGCCTGAGTATATCCAAAATCTTCCTATTCGTCCTCTCTACAAGACCATTGGACGTAGAATGGTAAGCAGTCACGAATATTTGCATGGTGCCGTAACGTTCACAAATGCTCGTTAAAACTTCATTCCTAAATTCCGACCCATTGTCACTAAGGAGCACTAAAGGAGTTATGGACACAAAACATGAGAAACTAAAGTATGGGCTACTATTGGAGCAGACTTGCTACGTAAGGGAGCCAATATATCAAAACGATTAAACTGGTCCATACACACAAGGACATACAAAGAATCTTGAGTACTACGAGGCAGTTGTAAAAGGTCTATAGCCATAGCCTGAAAAGGACTAGGAGTAGGGTACTTTAAGATGGGAGCAGTGTGCGTAGAACCTTTGTTCTGGACACACGAGCTACACTGGGTTACATCAGAGGTAATGTCTAGTCGCATTTTTGGCCAATGATACTTCTTACGTACCATAACCAGTTTTGTCACGACCTGGGTGACCAGCCTGAGGGGCATCATGAGCAAGTGACAGAACAATAGGAACTACGGAAGCAGGGATCACTAGCTGTGTCACATCCTGCTCAAACATTTCCACAATACGAATAAGAACCTTGTACTGCAAAGAAAATTGGGACAGGTGAATAGGTAAATCTGGGAAGGTGGTATCATCACCAGACTCCAAAGAATAAAAAAAAGCAGACCAAACAGGGTCCTCACGCTGAGCTTTGGCCAGATCCTTCAGAGAGAAGTTGTCAATTACTGTAACGGCAGGAACAGGGATATTACGTAAAAGTACATCAGTAACATTGTTTGCACTCCCTGGAATATGCTTAAGGGTTGGGTTAAATTTCTCAATCGTGAGAAACCATCTGGCTAGGCGGCTTGAAAGATATTTGCCTTTAAAAACTGAGTGACAGCAGTGTGGGTCCATACAGACTGAACAGGATATCAAAAATGATATCACGAAAATGCTTTAAAGCCCACACTATTGCCAGGGCCTCCAAGTGAGTAACAGAGTAACAAGACTCAGGCTTGTTAAGAATGCGACGAGCATATGCAAGGACATGGGGCCTACATCCGTCGACTTGCTGCATAAGTACAGGTCAAATACATGTACCAGAAGCATCTGTACAAATAGTAAAGGGAAGTCTATAGCCCGGGAATGTCAACACAGGCGCTTAAGTAAGTGTAACCTTCAAAGAATCCTGATGAACATCACGTCACTGGAAGGAAATGTCCATTTTGAGGAGACGTGTTAAAGAGGAAGTAATGGAAGCAAAATTCCTAATAAATGCACGATAATACCCTGCCAGCCCAAGAAAGGAACCCACATACTCAAATGACTTAGGTGTAGGGATGTCCCTAATCGCCTTGACCTTATCGTAAGCCGTGTGAATACCTTGTTTGTCCACAATATGACCTAGGAATTGGATACTATACTTAAGAAAGGAACACTTGGGCAAATTGAGTTTCAATCCAACATCAGCAAACCGTTACATGACCATGGACAATTTAGTGAAATGGCTCTCCAGATCCTTGGAAGCTAAGATTCAATCATCCAGGTAAACAAAAAGTCTTTTGCCTATTAGGCCATAAAAATTTGGTTAATCAAGCGCTGGCAAATAAAGGGAGCATTCCACAACCCCATGGGGCAACGAAGCCATTCTTAATGTCCATTAAGAATTGAGAAGGCCATGACCTTACGAGACTTCTCCTACAAAGGTATCTGTAAAAAAAAAAATCGCTTTTAAGTCTAAGGTGGTGAACACCGTATTACCAGTGCCAATGGACTGGAGAAGGTAACTTAATACAGGCAAAGGGTAATGGTCTGGAATAGGGACCTCGTTAACTCGCCTATAACAGGACGAAAAGATCCACCCTTTTTAGGCACCAGGAGGAGTGGTGAGTTCCACTCCAAGTGAGACTCTTGTACAATGCCTTCACGTAACATATCAACCAAGGACTGTGCTATAAGCCGACGAGAGTGAGGCAACCTGTAAGAGGGAACGTAAATAGGGCGAGCACCTGAGTGAAGATCAATTCCCTGAACCACACGATCTGTCAGTCCTAACGGATCACCAGACAAAGCCAAAGCTTGACGGTGGGTCACTAACAGTTCAATGAGACGAGGCGTCTCATTAGGAAAATCAATCTCAACTACAAACTTTGCAAATATGGAGGCAAAGTGAGCTGTGTCACTTGCTTGTGGAGACTATAGCACAGTAGCTGCAATAGTAGGTGAATCCTGGAAAGCATCAACATCAACTACTTCAAAGGAGCATAATTGACTGCCAGGAGAGTGATAGGAGCACCCGTGACGTTGGTTGCCATAGCTGTGGTAACATAATCCTTGCGAATAATGGAGAAAGTCCCTTTCAAAGCAAGGCGACGAACACGAACAGAGTCAGGGTGAGATAGAATGTCAGACCAAATTGGAACACCGGAAATGTGCACCGAAACCCAAACCGTACTTGAAGATCCAAAACGATGCTCTCCTACAATAACAGAAGCACAAGAAAGAATAGGAGAGTTAAAGTGAGGAGGTCCCTTCGAAGGCAACTGTACGACCTGATCATACACAGGAGGGGAGTCAAAAATCGAAACTGGCCTATCTATTGCAGGAATAACAAAATTACAGAAAGTCACTGCACGGCGACTAGGATATATATCAATGCCTTGCGCTGTAAGAGCATCGATGCCCAAGAGGCAATCACACATAAGAGCATTACCAGATACAACAACAAAAGTGACATGGAAAACTGTAGCATGTGAGGAAACCTTAGGGGAATGCAAACAGTTCCAAGAATAGGCAAGCGGAAACCTTGTACAGAATGCAAACTATCACCAAAAGGAGATAAAGGGCTGAAATAAGTGTATTCTCTATAAGAAATTAGAAGGTGAATAACTGAGAAGACTCAGCAGCCACCAAAGGGATAATCTGGGACAAAACATTACTGATTAAAGCTTTGGTTTGTGAAACAGGCGCTGGTGAAAATGGGACGGAGATTGTCTAGGCTGGTGAGAAATCTCAGCTCTAAGTTTCATAACCTTGAAACGCTGATGAGTCGAGTGTTTACAATTACCATGGATATGACAGTAGCTAAGCTTATCCTGCGGCTCTACTCTACAGAGGTCATGCGTCACATTAGAAGAAATATCCTATACATTCCTACGGACAGACTTATGTAGATGATGCTTACGGCAAAAACGAAAATCACTTGAATGACCTGACTTGTTACGATAGGTACATGTGAGTACAGGAGGGGTAAATGTAGAGAAAGGGGAACTGTGTGTAGGAACTGAAGACTGAAGGGGTGGAGTACTAGGAACATTGGCATGTTGCTGAGCATTGCTAATACACGGAACCAGAAGGCACTTCCCTAAGTTTACATGAAAGCCTTGTTGTGAAAGACAGTAGGGTCTCATCTGTCTTGTAGCTCAGAGAAGAGGTAGCTCTCCTCTCAAAAGGCGCTAAGAAAATTATGTATAAAAGAAACTCCAAAATAAGGCAGAACATATGTAAAGTGATAATGCCATGATCAACACACTCTGAATGAAAGAGAGAATCGAGGGCTTCAACAACAATTTTGCTGGCTTAGGCCTGAGACCGCCTATAGTCAAGAGGGCCCAATCTGGAAGTAAGAACATCAGCCAGCTAAAAAAAAAAAAAAAAAAAAAAAAAATTAAAACAAGAACGTTATTAATACAAATTGTTCACAATTAAGGCACATAAATACACTTCTCTATGAATCACAACTCCAATATTTACAATGAAAGAATTATAGGAAAGCAAAATTCTAATAAACAAAGAAAACGTGACCGTCATGAACTGACGTCACAATGGAAACAAACATGGCCGCCAAGGCAATACGCCCGGCCAAAAATGTAATTATGTATTAATCAATTCACCATGAAACCAGAAGAACAATATGGCATCGCATGCATAAAAAGCAGTACAAGCCTGGGTACAATGAAAAACACTAAAAAGGCCAGTCACTGGAGAAGGCAGCGATTGTAATTCAATGTTTGATAGGATTACGTAGAGATAACAGTTTTCAGAAATCCTATTCCATCCGGGCTCTAAATTTACAGTCGACGCCCTCAGGAACAAGAGGCGATCTATTGACGAACTATGATAGAAAGTTCATAGAGCCGATGCAAATGCTAAAGTGAGGACCACCTGGGGCTATAAAGAAAACCACTTGGTGCGTCCAAAGAAAACTGTTCCTTCGCTTACGTATGCAAAATTTTGTTTCAAGTAACTGGCATGGATCGTTCCAATGGCACTGAATAAAAGCACTTGGCTGAAAAAAGAGAGAGGGAGAGAAAACACGAACGCACGATGCCACGAACTGGCTAGCCAGATATCTCAACTGTTCAAAGTTCAAAGTAGCGTCCAAAATGCTGAATGCACTAAAGAAACGTTCACAATATTGTTTTACGCTGCCATCATATGTACGCGGGTGGCTAATGAAATTATATGACAGTGGAAAATAGTGTATTCATTTTATAAATTAAAGCACGACAACAAAAACGTGCACACGATTTGAAAGTATAAGAGAAACTGACGCTAGCTTCGTTTTTGGCGGCAAGACTCACAGAGACGCGCGTAGCCTCATTGGCTCTTACATACATACTTTGTACAAAAAAAAAAGATAATTATAATTTAAAGTATATAAATTTCATAGTAATTGTATATAAAAGGGGAAAGCATATATTTCCCAATTTACTCACAAGTACAATGCATGACAATCATACAATGCCCTTAGCATGCACGTACACCACAACAAAATCGACACAAATTATCACTTAAAGTAACATTCATAAGCCATGAAAAAACACAGAAAATTTTCAATCAAGTTTGGGTAATGAAGAAGTTAGTGAGAAAATCCAATTAGCTGGAAAATCAAACTGTCGATCCTTTTCATTGGACACTGTTCCGCTATAGGATATATGGGTTGCTGGTGGCAGTATAATCACGTCTCTTGACGTGCGACGTAAGAAAAACAACAGACTTGATTGGCTATTTGAATATTCATTTCTTGTCTCTGAGCGAACCATTATCATAGAGTTGCTGTGAAAAAAGTGTGATCGGCTGTCAAAGAAGGGCTGGATAGATTTGTTTTACTAGCTCCGACTAAGACATAAAGCAAATGAGGCTGCTCTTATATGGACAAAATTCTGGTGCGACAAGATATTATGACAATTAGAACGACTGAAATCCTGTAACGATTAGTTTGAAATGAAGCTGCAATTAAATTTACTTCCTGATGGTTTGGAAAAAAAAAGTGGCAGCAACAAAGAGTAATCAAAGATAATGAACCCATTCTAGACAATGACGCATCTAATACTAAGGTGACCTTTACTCTACCTGCTGTGTATGGGGTTGACTGTATGTTTTATGGGACCATTACTTTTGGGACATAAGTGAGATCCCTACGGACCAGGTTACTCACTATTCTTTTTATGTTTGGAAAGTAGTCTACACTCAAAAATGAATTCTTATCGCTTTTGAATCCTACTATCCCTCAATTATGTCACCCTTCTTAATCTTTCCTTTACCACCTCTACGACTGAACTTCTGTGCGTTACTATCTAAAAGGGTAGAAAACGGTGGCTACTTTCAACAAAATACTAGATATTTTACTCCATCAACACGAGATTCCACCGTCAACTGAATGAAGTTGTCTGGCGTTAAAGCCCGAACAAAATTTCTAGCGTTGCCCTCAGCTGCATAAAAAACCCCTGGCGCCAGCCAAAATTAAATATTTATGGTAATGAAAGCGAAGGGGTCAATTGAGGTAGATTTCCTCACCTACTTGATTCCTCTCTCCCTGCCATATTACCTCACCAGGATCCGCTCCGCTGCACTTCTACCCGAGCAGCGTCGTCGGAACACCGAGAGACCCTTCAGTGTCACCATCACCCGCTACATGTACCGTCGCAGAGGACTTATGGTTCGTCGCCACAATGTTGTCTCGGCCCGACTGCGGCTAGGCTACCTTCCACCGTGGCAGGTCGCCGGGGTGGAAGGCGAGCCTGTATTCACAGAATATCGCCAATGCCACGCTCCACTAGCCAACACCATCGAACACCATTCCCTAGCGTGCCCCACTGTAAGACATCTACTATCCCAGGGATTACCATTAGATGCCATCTGTCGTCATCTCCTAACACAAAATATATTAGATGAAATACTTGTCCGTTACTCCCGCTTTGGTGGGTTTTCATAATACTTGATGCCCTGCGTGACATCTCTTACTTCCCCTTTGAATGGATGTACAATATCCAGTGTCCTATATTATGTTACCTGCAACTCATGTATAGTATGTATGTGTATAAGTGTGTATATATATATATGTGTGTATGTGTACGTGTGTAAGCATGTGTATCCCAGTTGTCTTCCTACATTCATTATGAAAACCTCGTCCCACTGTATGACGATATTGCGTAATAAATCAAATAAAAAAAAAACTACTTGATTGACCCTTCTTCCCATGTACTATTTCTCCATGAAACATATTTGGGGATGAATATATAACTCCTTCACTGTAGAACACATGTAACCGTCTTAGCTTAGCAGAAAACAACTGTCTTGTGGCAAATACGAGGAGGGGCCGGCTTCAGAAGAGGAGAAACCCGATCACCTACTTTGAAATATGCAACGTTCATTCCAATAGACACGAATTACCAACACATGGTTCATCAAATCGTATTTCTTTAATCTATGACAAAGTATAACACAGACAGTAGCAACATAGTAATTGTTAGTGCCTGACTACTATAACGGGGTTGAAAAGAAATGCAGCTGTACCACATCTACCTAGACACCACTGGATACGTAGAAATGAGTGCAATTGCACTGTATATGGACGTTTACTGTACATATGAATGTAAGTGTGCACGTACATTTACGCTCTAGTGTTTGACGAGTCCCTACCACAAAAAAGAGAAAATTTCTAAACCACGATTTTGGATGGTGCATGCTCACCTACAAGAAGTATAATTCACATAAGTGAATATCTGACATTTATTTAATTGTGTGTGTTTTGTCTTGAACTAATGATTATCTATTTGTTTCCTTTTCCACAACCTTTAAAAAATGGATATCAGTCTATTGAGATCGCAGTTACTCAACGGATTCCCTCCCCTTTGAAATAAGTCACTTTGGACCGCGACCCAACATCACATCCCTCCTTAAAAGGAGCCACTATTTTCCGTGACACACCACAGCCTTCCTTTCAACATGGGCACCATAGACCCCATCCCCCACACCTTCCGTTTACAAGGTTGGCAGAATTATGTGTGTAATTATCATTATCTTTTGCACCAGTCGCACAATAAACAATTTTCCACACGTTCTAAAACACTCATTTCCATAGCGGTAGTCCTACTTCTCCACTCCCCGACCCTCTCTCATCAAGTTAACCGAGATTCTTTAACAATAGGTACTGATAAGTGTAAACCCCTTTCGTCCTGGCGTCAGAACGAAATACTTGAAGTATGTCTCTGTCTAGAAGGGGTTCATTATCTTTGGTTGATCACTTTTGCTGCAACGCTTTTTCAAATCAGCGGGGAACAACAGCGCCATTCCAAATTGGTCCGTTACGGGATTTCCGGAGTTCAAATGGTAAAACAAGGCTTTTCGGATCTCCCTCGACAACCGATCACACTTGTTTCACAGCTCCTCGATCATAATATTTCGCTCAGAGACAAGAAATGACTATTCAAATAGCTAACCATGTCTGTTGTTTTTCTTACGTCGCACGTCAATATTACCACCAACTCGCATACTTCGTATATCTAGTGTCCAGTGGAGTGTTGAAAGTGTGAATTTCTGGTTAATTTGTTTTTTTCAGTAACTTCTTTATTCCTCAAACTTCAATGAAACATTTTCTATGTTTTGTTTTGTTTTGTGAGTGTTGCTTTGAGCGTTAATTTGTGTTAAATACATCGAGAAATTTAGATGTAATAGTGTCATGCTACCTTTTTGAGCCGAGCAACTCCCCGTTTCAAGGTAAGTGTCGAGAACAACCATAGATGTTCATGCACAGGCATAATTAACTTATTTTGTCCTGTTTGTGTTGAGGTAGGTTACATGAAAAGCAACCGGCTCCAGGTAGATAGACAATCTGATTTTGATTCGACGGCCTTTAGATTAGGGTCCACCGTTCGTGTGAATGAAATCATTCACCATATTGAATTATGCTTCAGCATTGAAAGGGCACACGTACATACGATAAGTTGTCCATTATTGATCAGCGTTGACGACTCAAATTGTTGTTATATTTAATTTCTCGGGTGTAGGGGAGTGATTATATTGCTAATAGCTTTAATTGGACTATATCAACTTGTAATTATGTCACTCGGCTTCTTTAGACAGGTATTATGCTTATGAAAATACGGGTCGCGAGACTACAAACTACGTCAGCGATTATCGACCTTATGCTCTGAGAAAACGAGACCGTTATTTGCTTGTGGGGTTTAGTGTTCCGGATTTTCGTTGAACATACAAACCTTTATTCATACATTGGTAGCTTAGATTACACCAATCGAACGATCGAAACCACATGGAGCGGCGTCTGTTTTGTATTATTCAGATATTTAGGTATTCAGATATTTAGTGCCCATAGGGATACACAATTTTTATGACCATAAATATTTTTTGGTCCAAAATACAATAACCTTCCACAAGACTATGCGCCAAACGATTCTTTTATAACCGTCAAATTAACTGCCATATTATAATATACTAGTAAAACAAATGAAAAGCGCAAATAGTTACTCGATATAGGGCTAATAACTCATGTGTAATAGTGCACACATGATCATAATCTACTCTATTCACCCTCAGATATTTTACAGTAGTAATTCTGTGATATTGCTCTTTGTGCACTGACATACTATATATACGAGTATGTGTGATTGTGTTTGAACTTGAACTTCACTGCATTTCTCCCCGCATGTTCAATCACCCTTTGTCCACTTGTCCACAACACTCATTCTGTTTCATTTACCATATTTTTCAGAATTATTATATCTATCTATCTATCTATCTATCTATCTATATATATATATATATATATATATATATATATACATTGTAAATAATATGTAAATAGGTCGTTTGTGCTATAAAAAAGATAGTGCATATGATGCACATAACTTTAACGCATGCGTTTTGCAGTTCCTACATCATCGAGCTCGTATAAAATCAGGTCATTAATATATCTAGGTAAAAGATCGTTATAGCTAAGTGCTACCTTCATGCGTGAACAAAAGGATAATAGTCTAATACTATTCTTTGGCACCACATTTTACGGAAAAAAGTTTGAGTTTGATTAGTGCACGCAATGGAGGCAAACTCAGTTACTACCTGCACACATCATTATTAGCTGTTTTCTTGACACCTAAAACTATTTCCTGTATTACTTGTACTGTTTCTACGTAAGTTTCATCCAAAATTCATATGTATGTAAAAACGATGACGTAACGGCAGCATAGAAATATTCATGAATATTAAGTCATTGTTTCTATCCACAAAATATATGCAATCATATAGCAGTTGAGGGCGAGCTAGTGAATAATGAAAAGACAACCCATACAATATAACTATTACAGTAATTGATTACATCGTTGTTGTATATTATCGTTTCTTTAACTTCGATACATCTATTTACTACCTCAAACTTTGAAATTGTATTAGAAAAACTTTCATATCGTACAAGATTATTAGATCATGCTGATCGTACATGATCCAAACTGAGAACACATTATACTAGATGTGACTTACTACATTTTCAGTCGTATATCACCAATCCCCCATCGTCCTGTTGGCTAACAATTTTAAGGCAAATTTAAGGGTGCCTGTTAGCAAGGAACTATTGGTAGACGATAACGTGGATTGCTTATTTCGATGGGTTTCATCGAAAAAAAGAAAACGGCGACGCATCGACTGGTGACAGCTTAATAGAATTTCACTGGTTACTGTACTTGTTATCTTTGAATGAAATTTGAGTAAATCTGCCCTGTTATAGTACGATATTGACAAGTAACATATTTCTGAAATGAAGACAGTAAGAGAGGAAAGACCTTTAAGTTCATGAAGAGACTGGCTCCATGCGCATAACATAACAGCTCCAAGGTCATAGTGTACATATATGACCCCGTTCAAGGCAAGAGTTAGGGTTTGCAAAGGGTTGGTCCATATTGACACAATTTGAGGGCATATGGGGTCCGCGAGGAAGTACTGGTCAACTGTGACCCTGTTCAAAGTGTGAAGGGAGTCCATAATTACCCCGTTCAAAGGGGATTCCGAGTAGGATTGCCCTTCACAGTGACCCGTTCAAAAGGGATGTGGGTGTGGGTGTCTCGGTTTGCAGTGACCCAGGTCATTGTGGGGTCCGCTTGGGGGGAGGGGGTCGTTACAATATCAAGAGTTGTTCTTGGTGGTGTCGTGACCCATTTATACACACATAACCAATATACACATAGATAATTAATATGTCATCATAGTTGGGCTGTGCTGCCAGATTGGCCGGGAAACTGGACCAATATAGGACTCTGAAATGGCAGACAAGAGGTATCATGGGGATGGATAAAGAAAGGTACGTCATGGGAATCGCTGACGATGTCGAAGGCAATGTTAATGCAAATGATCTCTGGCCTGTTTACCGAGCCCCGAGGAAACTTCGCTCCAGATCACCTAGAGCAGCGCTTTTCAAACTGTGGGTCCCGACCCTTCAGTGGGTCGCGTGGAAAATAAAATCGGTCGCGACAAAAAAGAAAGGAAATAAAAAATACGCAAATGAGAGCAAGGCGGAGGAGGAGGAAGAGATGATGAAAAATGAACGTTTCCTGAAATATCTCTCTTATTACTTTCTCTCTTTCCCCCCCTTTCCTTTTTCCTTCTCTCTCACTATATATATATATATATATACATATATATATTATATATATATATTATATACATATATATATATATATATATATATATATATATATATATAAGGTTGTTCCAATATTGGAACAACCCTATTTGATGAGTAACGATTGATTAGCTAGTTGTCGACAGTTCCGTACCAAAAAAAATTCCCCCGTCTTTACTAATTTCACATGCTTACCTTTTACATTCCTGTCAGTCTTTACTAATTTTTTAGAGAAAGACTTACTCTCCACACTTTTAGATATCGTACTATATCTAGTTTTTGTATTATATTAAATAGAGTTTGAAAACCGCTGACCCAGAGGATCACGCTACGCACAACTGATGGCGAACTTGTGTCAGGAGTGGAGTGGTGGAGCCTCTTTGCCGAGTACTTTGAGCAGTTACTCTTAGGTGTATCCAAGAGGCTTCCCTTTTATGTATTATTAATTTTTTTTCGGTAGAACACTGTCACTGTTAGAACTGAGAGTATATTTGAATGTGCGTAACTGCCATTCGAAATGTTTTGTTGGTGTATTCTGTGTTCTTGTTATGAAATATCTCGTACGATTTTTTATCATTCCGTGTATCAATTGTGCCGTTTCGTTTTTGACCCATGCAATTACGTATCACGAACACATACAACCGAACAGGCCATTATTTTTGTCTTTCAATTGCCCGTCATTTCCCTCTTCCTTTGTCGTCTTCCTATTGTCTAGCATCATACCTTCACATTAATTTAACCAGCCAAAATAGAGGCTTGCATCCTAACAGCAGAATGACGTCTTCTAATCTTACACTAGGTATATACGGCACATTTCCTGTATATACTGTATAACCCCGAACCATTATGATAAGCCTATTGAATGTGGCATATTCCATCGTCTGAGTTCCTGTCTTCCTTTTTCCTACTCATCGTCTTCGTTATCACTTCAGGACAGTATTCTTAAGCGTTTCAGAAAATCGTACGAAACATCACCCGTAAGAAATCATCACGGCCGTTTGTTGCCATGTGTACATTTTCGGACAATAACATTTTGTTTTAGAATATCACTGTAGATCTAATCAATGAGTGCATTGGCTATGAGCGTGAGCCGGAAACATATGACACTTTTATGGGTGACGGGGACTGATGTCGAACGTTTGTTCGTACATATGTTGTGCATTGTGGATGGGTGTGGGCAGGTGTTATTGAGAATGGGTATGTGTGTCCGTATGCATTTGTGCGCGTCCGTGTCCGTGTGGATGTATTAACTTGGTCTTTGGATCACGTGTTGGACTCGTGATCGACAGCTATTTCCCTCCTGGAAGAGAGCTCAGAGCTCGTAGGTCCGATCTATGGGTAATGCTATGACTTTGCGCGCACACACACACCCAACTCCCTGCCCACGAGAGACAGAGTAACGACCCGAAGCGCAGCGGTACCGAAATAATTTCGGCCCTGGGCAGGATTCGAACCATGCGCTGCGGGCCAGTGTTGTGGCAGCTCAGTGCTCTACCAACTACGCCACAGAGTCGTGCATGTCCATGAGCATCTAGTGTCCGTGTGCATTCACAATGGTCTTTGGATCACGTGTTGGACTCGTGATCGACAGCTATTTCCCTCCCGGAAGAGAATTCAGAGACTCTATGACCGATCAATGGGTAATGCTGTGACCTCACACACACACACACACACACACCGACTCGGTGGTACAGTTGGTAGAGCGCTGAAATGGGAAGCAGAAGTGCTCCTAGTTACTAGTTCGAATCCTGCCCAGGGCCGAAATTATTTCGGTATCGCTGTGCCTCGGGTCGTACTCTGACTCGCGTGGGCGGGGAGTTGGGTGTGTGTGTGTGTGCAAGGTCATAGCATTACCCATAGATCGGACCTACGAGCTCTGAGCTCTCTTCCAGGAGGGAAATAGCTGTCGATCACGAGTCCAACACGTGATCCAAAGACCAAGTGAAAAGACCAAGTGAATACACACACACACACAACTCCCCGCCCACGAAAGTTGGAGTAACGACTCGAAGTGCAGTGATATTGAAGTTATTCCAGCCCTGGGCAGGATTCGATCCCGGACCGCCGTAGTGACAGTCGGAGACCCTACCAACCGCGCCAACGAGTCGTGTGTATGTATGTGTGTGTATTACCTAGTTGTATTTACCTAATTCCAGGCCCGGGTAACTTTTTTGGGTGTTACCCCAAAAGAATTTGTAGTAAAATGAATTTACCCCACACTTTGAAGTACTCTGGGGGACAAACCAATTTACTTATAGAATTCATGGATAATAAACACAAAAGCGGTCTCACTGAGGGTGAAAAACAGTTTCAATACTGATTCAATACTGATGAAACTGTTTCATTAGTGATATTTCTCCGTTTCCGTAGTTTTAAAGATCGTGGGATCCTCGATGCATTCTTTTACTCCAACTTTCATATTAGTTTCCCTCACTTAGCACATCCACATCCGTATCCGTAGCACGTCCATTATCCCCCAAAATGTCTGAATGACCCCATTTGGGGTAATTTACCCCTGTTCCCCGACCACTGACCTAGTTGTATCTTACGGGAAGGGGAGCTTTCATGGTGTCCCGTCTCTGTATCTAGTCGTGTCTAAAATGTTCTTAAATTCGTGTATGGTTATTGCACACACTCTTTTCACCCAGTTCCATACATTTATCACTCTGTGGGAAAGCTGTTCTTTTTCAGGTCTCTTCTATAACTGTCTTTTTTGAGGTTCCTTCTATGTCCCCTTGTATGTCTCGAATCCCAGTTTAGTAAGTTTTCTCTATCAAAGACTCCCATACCTCTCACAATTCTATGAGTGTCTGTGTGCATGTGAGTGTGCCCGTGTGCATGTGTGTGTCCGTGTCCATGTGTGTCCGTGTGCCTGTGTATATCCCTGTCCATGCGTGCCCAAGTGGCCGTGTGTGTCCGTGTGTGCGTGTGTGTGTGTGTGTATCCGTGTGTGGCCGCGTGTACCCGTGCGCGCGCGCGTGTTTCCATGTGTCCGTGTCCAAACCAAACCGAGATGAACATAATGCGAAATGCTGATCCCTTAGGGATCGAAAGAAGATTAGAAATCAGTTGGGGACGAAGCGGTACACTGGTGTCAAATATCGAGTTGCTGGAAGTAGTTTGAACATGAGATTTCTATTACTGTGAACCAGTGAAATCCTTACGTGGTCTTTTAGTGTTGTTGAGAGAAATTTATTTGTTTTTAATGTGCATTTGACGGAGTTCAAGAAAAATTATTATTTGTATTATTCCTCACCCTAATTTGTGTATGTGTATACAAAGGAATACAGAGGAGATGAAAAGTTGAAAAATGCAATAGACTTATTGTCCTTACGGGGCTGCTTACAAATTGAAAATTGGTATAAACACTGGAAATAGTTAAGGATCACTGACTTAATTGAAGCGTATGAGCTCACAATGCTAAGAAACAAGCTAGACTGGGGTTGGGCTCCATATATATATATACAGTATATATACATATATATATATATATATATATATATATATATATATATATATATATATATATATATATATATATATGAGAATTTCGCTAGTGAACAGCGACGTCAATCAGACAATCTCCTTGACAGTAGCGCACGGGATTCGAAACCGATGCGTCTGTGTCTTGGGAGTTTACTTCCAGACGCATTGGGTTCGAATCCCGTGGGCTACTGTCAAGGAGATTGTCTGATATATATACATATATACATATATATATATATATATATATATATATATATATATATATATATATATATACATATATATATATATATATATATATATCTCATGGCGTTTTTTAAAAGTGGCAATTGTGTTTGGACTCGCAACATAAACAGGTAGCTTGTTCCAAACATTTACGATGTGATTAAAAAAATGTGGTATTTCTCGCATAGACTATTTTGTAATAAACATTTTTTATGATATTACTACGGTCTATA
>NC_134777.1:39518646-39526146 GCF_046742065.1 Oratosquilla oratoria | reverse complement strand
TCCTCAGTGTAATGGAATAAATTAGTGGTCAGCATACAATATGTAAAGTTCGTCATCGTAGAGAAAGGGTTCAGTTTGTGATTGTCGAAAATACAAAGAGGAATTTCGGATTAGATTATGAATGTCTTCTGGCTATCGCTAAACGATATTAGTCAACTCAATGAAACTGCCTTGCCCATGAAGGGTTATGGAAAAACATTTACTCACAAATACAGTTCTTTGACCGGCACCAGACTATTTGATTTAGAAAAAAAAAACTGGAAAAAATAGAAATATATAAACAGTGTAAAATTCTCAGTGCATATCAGTATGCTGAAACAGTTGATTAGAAAGAGTTGAATCTTTATTTCTGGACCTGACCCACAGGTGAATAAAATCACCACATATCTATATAATTAAAAAATAAACTGACCCTTGGTGGCATTTCGCTCACACACACCCCGGTGCCCGGTCCGCGTTTGGTGGCATTTCGCTCACACACACCCCGGTGCCCGGTCCGTGTAAGGGTTATTCCACGTTTCTCGCCTCTCATAAGCGGACTCACATCTCACACGCCGACATGGGGAAGGATTCTTCAAAGTTGCAGATGCAAAGAAATAGACATTTCTGGAGGTGGGTTACACGCGAAAAGAAGTTAACTAAAGGGGATTTGAACACAAACAGAAAACTATTTCAGAAGATGAAAAATGAACACATGTTTAAGTTCCCAGACCTGTATCGAGAGACTAAAGCTTTAGCTGTGAAAGAGACGGTGAAGGTGTTTCAGCGAAAGCTGTTGACGTTTAATGAAAAGTTAAAAGAGGATAAGACTTACAAGTATAGTGATGATGTTTTGGATTCTTTGGAAGTTTACGTCGGAGAAATCCCTCAAGAGAGGCCAGATGGGTTTCAAAAGCATTATTTTGCTGGTACTAAATAAAAAGATTCTGTTACAATTATTTCTTTTTCCTGAGGCGAGAGGCATTTGGGGGTAAATCGGTTACACCGCCAACTACGGTGAAGAAGAAGAACTCGAAGAAGAAGAACTCGAAGAAATCGAAGAAGAAGAAGAGGAAGAACTCGAAGAAGAAGAAGAACTCGAAGAAGAAGAACTCGAAGAAGAGGAAGAAGAACTCGAAGAAGAAGTAGAACTCGAAGAAGAAATCGAAAAACTCGAAGAAGAAGAAGAACTCGAAGAACTCGAAGAACTCGAAAAAGAAGAACTCGAAGAACTCGAAAAAGAAGAACTCGAAGAACTCGAAAAAGAAGAACTCGAAGAACTCGAAAGAGAAGAACTCGAAGAAGAACTCGAAGAAGAACTCGAAGAAGAAGGAGAACTCGAAGAAGAAGGAGAACTCGAAGAAGAAGGAGAACTCGAAGAAGAACTCGAAGAAGAACTCGAAGAAGAACTCGAAGAAGAACTCGAAGAAGAAGAACTCGAAGAAGAAGAACTCGAAGAAGAAGAACTCGAAGAAGAAGAACTCGAAGAAGAAGAACTCGAAGAAGAAGAACTCGAAGAAGAAGAACTCGAAGAAGAAGAACTCGAAGAAGAAGAACTCGAAGAAGAAGAACTCGAAGAAGAAGAACTCGAAGAAGAAGAACTCGAAGAAGAAGAACTCGAAGAAGAAGAACTCGAAGAAGAAGAACTCGAAGAAGAAGAACTCGAAGAAGAAGAACTCGAAGAAGAAGAACTCGAAGAAGAAGAACTCGAACTCGAAAAAGAAGAACTCGAAGAAGAACTCGAAAAAGAAGAAGAACTCGAAGAAGAAGAAGAACAACTCGAAGAAGAAGAAGAACAACTCGAAGAAGAAGAAGAAGAACAACTCGAAGAAGAAGAAGAACAACAACTCGAAGAAGAAGAAGAAGAACAACTCGAAGAAGAAGAAGAAGAAGAAGAAGAAGAAGAAGAAGAAGAAGAAGAAGAAGAACTCGAAGAACTCAAAAAAGAAGTAGTAGAAGAACTCGAAGAACTCGAAGAAGAACTCGAAAAACTACTAGAAATTCTAAGAACTCGAAGAACTCAAAGAAGTAGAACTCGAAGAAGAACTCGGAAAAACTCGAAGAACTCGAAAAAGAAGAACTCGAAGAACTCGAAAAAGAAGAACTCGAAGAACTTGAAGAAGAACTCGAAGAAGAAGAAGAACTCGAAGAAGAAGAAGAAGAACTCGAAGAAGAAGAAGAAGAAGAAGAAGAACTCGAAGAAGAAGAACTCGAAGAAGAAGAAGAACTCGAAGAAGAAGAAGAAGAAGAAGAAGAACTCAAAGAAGAAGAAGAACTCGAAGAAATCGAAAAACTCGAAGAAGAACTCGAAAAAGAAGAACTCGAAGAACTCGAAAAAGAAGAACTCGAAGAACTCGAAAAAGAAAAACTCGAAGAACTCGAAAAAGAAGAACTCGAAGAACTCGAAAAAGAAGAACTCGAAGAACTCGAAAGAGAAGAACTCGAAGAACTCGAAGAAGAACTCGAAGAAGAAGAACTCGAAGAAGAAGAACTCGAAGAAGAAGAAGAACTCGAAGAAGAAGAAGAACTCGAAGAAGAACTCGAAGAAGAAGAAGAACTCGAAGAAGAAGAAGAACTCGAAGAAGAAGAACTCGAAGAAGAAGAAGAACTCGAAGAAGAAGAAGAACTCGAAGAAGAAGAAGAACTCGAAGAAGAAGAAGAACTCGAAGAAGAAGAAGAACTCGAAGAAGAAGAAGAACTCGAAGAAGAAGAAGAACTCGAAGAAGAAGAAGAACTCGAAGAAGAAGAACTCGAAGAAGAAGAACTCGAAGAAGAACTCGAAGAAGAAGAACTCGAAGAAGAAGAACTCGAAGAAGAAGAACTCGAAGAAGAAGAACTCGAAGAAGAAGAACTCGAAGAAGAAGAATTCGAAGAACTCGAAGAAGAATTCGAAGAAGAACTCGAAAAAGAAGAACTCGAAGAAGAAGAAAAACTCGAAGAACTCGAAGAAGAAGAACTCGAAGAAGAATTCGAAGAAGAAGAACTCGAAGAAGAAGAACTCGAAGAAGAAGAACTCGAAGAAGAAGAAGAACTCGAAGAAGAAGAAGAACTCGAAGAAGAAGAAGAACTCGAAGAAGAAGAAGAACTCGAAGAAGAAGAAGAACTCGAAGAAGAAGAAGAACTCGAAGAAGAAGAAGAACTCGAAGAAGAAGAAGAACTCGAAGAAGAAGAAGAACTCGAAGAAGAAGAAGAACTCGAAGAAGAAGAAGAAGAACTCGAAGAAGAAGAAGAACTCGAAGAAGAAGAAGAACTCGAAGAAGAAGAAGAACTCGAAGAAGAAGAAGAACTCGAAGAAGAAGAAGAACTCGAAGAAGAAGAAGAACTCGAAGAAGAAGAAGAACTCGAAGAAGAAGAAGAAGAAGAAGAACTCGAAGAAGAACTCGAAGAACTCGAAGAACTCGAAGAACTCGAAGAAGAACTCGAAGAACTCGAAGAAGAACTCGAAGAAGAAGAACTCGAAGAAGAAGAAGAAGAAGAAGAAGAAAAAGAAGAAGAAGAAGAACTCGAAGAAGAACTCGAAGAAGAAGAAGAACTAGAAGAAGAGGAAGAATAAGAATTCGAAGAACTCGAAGAAGAACAACAAGTAGAACTCGAAGAACTCGAAAAAGAAGAACTCGAAGAACTCGAAAACGAAGAACTCGAAAAAGAAGAACTCGAAGAACTTGAAAACGAAGAACTCGAAAAAGAAGAACTCGAAGAACTCGAAAAAGAAGAACTCGAAGAACTCGAAAGAGAAGAACTCGAAGAACTTGAAGAAGAACTCGAAGAAGAAGAACTCGAAGAAGAAGAAGAACTCGAAGAAGAAGAAGAACTCGAAGAAGAAGAAGAACTCGAAGAAGAACTCGAAGAAGAAGAAGAACTCGAAGAAGAAGAACTCGAAGAAGAAGAAGAACTCGAAGAAGAAGAACTCGAAGAAGAAGAAGAACTCGAAGAAGAAGAAGAACTCGAAGAAGAAGAAGAACTCGAAGAAGAAGAAGAACTCGAAGAAGAAGAAGAACTCGAAGAAGAAGAAGAACTCGAAGAAGAAGAAGAACTCGAAGAAGAAGAACTCGAAGAAGAAGAAGAACTCGAAGAAGAAGAACTCGAAGAAGAAGAACTCGAAGAAGAAGAACTCGAAGAAGAAGAACTCGAAGAAGAAGAACTCGAAGAAGAAGAACTCGAAGAAGAAGAACTCGAAGAAGAAGAACTCGAAGAAGAAGAACTCGAAGAAGAAGAACTCGAAGAAGAAGAACTCGAAGAAGAACTCGAAGAAGAACTCGAAGAAGAACTCGAAGAAGAACTCGAAGAACTCGAAGAAGAAGAACTCGAAGAAGAAGAACTCGAAGAACTCGAAGAAGAAGAAGAAGAACTCGAAGAAGAAGAACTCGAAGAAGAAGAAGAACTCGAAGAAGAAGAAGAACTCGAAGAAGAAGAAGAACTCGAAGAAGAAGAAGAACTCGAAGAAGAAGAAGAAGAACTCGAAGAAGAAGAAGAACTCGAAGAAGAAGAAGAACTCGAAGAAGAAGAAGAACTCGAAGAAGAAGAAGAACTCGAAGAAGAAGAAGAACTCGAAGAAGAAGAAGAACTCGAAGAAGAAGAAGAACTCGAAGAAGAAGAAGAACTCGAAGAAGAAGAAGAACTCGAAGAAGAAGAAGAACTCGAAGAAGAAGAAGAACTCGAAGAAGAAGAAGAACTCGAAGAAGAAGAAGAACTCGAAGAAGAAGAAGAACTCGAAGAAGAAGAAGAACTCGAAGAAGAAGAAGAACTCGAAGAAGAAGAAGAACTCGAAGAAGAAGAAGAACTCGAAGAAGAAGAAGAACTCGAAGAAGAAGAAGAACTCGAAGAAGAAGAAGAACTCGAAGAAGAAGAAGAACTCGAAGAAGAAGAAGAACTCGAAGAAGAAGAAGAACTCGAAGAAGAAGAAGAAGAAGTTCTCAAAGAAGAACTCGAAGAAGAATTCGAAGAAGAAGAACAACTCGAAGAACAACTCGAAGAAGAAGAAGAAGAAGAAGAACTTGAGGAAGAACTCGAAGAACTCGAAGAAGAAGAACTTGAAGAAGAAAAACTCAAAGAAGAAGAAGAAGAAGAAGAACTCAAAGAAGAAGAAGAACTCGAAGAAGAAGAATTCGAAGAGGAAGAAGAACGAATGAAGAAGAAGGAGGCTAGAAAGGAACGGAGAGAGGCCAATGCAAAAGATTTAACAATTCGCAAAGTTTTGAAACAAGAAAAGCAAGTAAAAAAAAGTTATTACTTAAAGGAGAAAAAGAATTAGAAAAATATAAAAAAGGGTGTTTTGAACGGAAATTTAACACCAGCACAAATCGCCTATATAGATGACTTGCGAGAACAGCTAGATGTTGACATGAAATAAAAATAAATATTATTTTGATATTTTTTTTTCAAAGAAAGGGGCGTAGCCAAGGGCGCGCTGCGCCCGCGCCTACGGCGCAGCGCCGCAGGCCAAGGCCCCCGGCGTAGCCGGTGGGCTTGTCATCCAGAAGAAATCTTTAGTGCAAGGCAGTGAAAGAGTTAATGGATCAGTAATAATTATTGTTCGAGTTTTCACTTCATGGAAACTCGCATTGTTGACAGTATTCAGAAATGGTCTTCGGATGCTACCATAGATATCTACTGGCTAGTAAGAAAACAGGGGAACGAATAGCCGCTCTCCATATATGGGAAAATGGAGAATAGTTGAAACTAATAAAACAGGGTTTCCACACGAATGAAAGCCAGCTTGAAATTGATGGAGTCTGAAGACAAGAGGAAGGAAGATGGTTTTTCTTGAAGTCCACCACAAGCAGATTCCTATCGTAGACCCCTCGTTGTGTTATTCAGAGTAAAATCAACTTTAGGTCAGATGGACAAAAGTATTATTGATATATGTATATATATGTATGTGTATATGTGCATGTTTATGTATATCTGCGTGTTTATGTTCATGTGTGTATGTTTATACATATGTGAAGGATACAAAAATAATCGACCATTCGCGCAACAATTATCGTCAGGAGATCCTGGAGGCCCTTTATACCTGAAAGGCAGCCTCAGCTATTAGCGTTCAGGGAGGTACAACATCTGTGGCCGTAGTTTCATGTCGGACATAAAATGATACAAGCAATCATACCACAAAGTGCCACATATATAAGTCCTATACTTAAAATACAAATTTAAAGGTTCATTGTTACTTGAGACCTTCCCATTCACAAGTAGTTTTGTATATATTGTCCTTCTTGTTCATTATTCTGTAGTTGAAAATGCTATAAGCCGAGTGGGCCGTCGTAATACAATCATGAACTACGGTAATATTTTATACTGATTCTCCAAGAACAAAGATTAAGTCTATAATGAAGAAAATTGTTCAAGCTTAAGTAGTAGTCAGTGTTAACTATACATTCACTTAGGAAGAACTAATTCCCACCTTAACGAACGTTGTGTGTGTGTGTGTGTGTGTGTGTGTGTGTGTGTGTGTGTGTACGTGTATGTGTATGTGTATGTGTATGTGTGTGTGTACGTGTATGTGTATGTAAATGGAATGAATTTAAGAAGACCGAAAATGAGACGGACGGAGGGTGTGAAAGGGAAATTGAGTAAAAGGGGAATGTTTATTGAACAGTTAAAGAGGAGGATAAGGGGTGATATGAGTGAAAAATTGTTGTGAACGGATGCTAAATTGACACGATCCAAAAACATTTCTCCTCGACTTCACTAATTACTTGTGAGGTGACGAGTAGATAGGGTAGCCATATAAATGAAGTGGTGGGACTAAACTAGTTTCGGCTGTCGTGCCCTACTGTAAACGTGCTGTGACTTACTGCATTGTTTTTGACCATCCAGGGCAGTACGCAGGGGATTGGGATGGTCCTTCATTTACAAGGAGTTAAACTAAAACTGGAATAAATGGGTGTTGAATGGATGTGGGTAAGGTTGGCGGATACGTAGCCATGGCTGGCTAACACCCCTTATTAAGGAGAAGCCTGTGTGCGTGTGCGTGCATATACACACACATATATATATATATATATATATATACACATATACATATATACATATATAATATATATATATCACAACTAACACCACAGTCGGACGAAAGAAAAAGTTGCGTAAGCGGAACTATATATTTCGATTGCTACCTGCAATCCTCTTCAGTAGTACAAAGTGGCAGGGAGGAGGCTATCTTAAGTAGCAACCTCTTACAAAAGAAAGGGGACATGAGAAAATACAGAACATCACTGCCCCAACCCTAGTTGACCTGAGGCTGACACGAGGTCGGGTCAGGGGGAGGGGGAGGAAGCGACAATATTTTTGGTGATGAATAGTCCTGAAATGATGTCTGGGGTCCATTGACCCTTGGAAATATTCATCGTGGGCAGATAATCAATTAATGTTGATTCCACCATTTTCCTTCTGAACCCACACCCTGATTTATAAATGAGATCAGATTTCTCCCAGTCCATCCGGTGATTAAATTTATCAACGTGTTGAAACACTGCTGAATTTATTTGGCCATGTCGAATCGACCTTTTGTGTTCATTTAAT
>NC_134777.1:39491146-39513646 GCF_046742065.1 Oratosquilla oratoria | reverse complement strand
CGCTGTCAAGATTCCCTGTGCGTTCTGATTTAAGAGGTGGGGAACTGGTACCTCTCAGACATATTCTGTACACGTTCCTTGAACATACTTATCTTACTTTCATTCGAGAGTGGGCCGCCTCAACATCTTCGTAGCAGAGGAATATTTTGATCAAGTATTCGTATATTTAACATGGCGAATTATCCCCATGTCCAGAAACCTCTTGCACTAACGTTAACTCGCGCTACGATATGTTGTCGATCGAGTACCTGAAATTTTCTCCTCGTAGGAAGAGTAGCGCAGTTTTAACTGTCTTATCCATGCAAATCTCGATAGATATTTCTGTCTTGAGATGGTTTACCTCGTCGTATCTCATGCAGACAAATCCACTGTTTGAATATTATCGCGTGGTTGGTATCAAGTCGTGTACCGCAGCAGCATCTGTTTGGTAGATTATCCAATGGCAATCCGTGCCTCAAGACACTGGGATCTGTGAATTCCTTTTTTTGTTTAGACTAAAAGCCTTTCCCCTGATGAGTTGTGTCAACCAACTGGACATCCATTCTTGTGTCACGACTATCTTCCTTTTCATACTATTCGATAATTGATTCGTTTCCCCATTCTTTGAGGCATTCCTTCTAATTTCTCTGACTTCATCTTTGTTAACCTCTGTTGATCATAAGAACATAAGAATAAACGAGACTGCAAGAGACCATAAGGCCTACACTAGGCAGCTCCGTATTCATCACCACCTGTCATCCCCATCCATAAAGTTGTCTAATCGTTTTTTAAAACAACTGATGGTTTCAGCGCTTACTACATGGTTACTAAGTTTATTCCATTCATTGACCACCCTATTAGTAAACAAATTCTTGCCTATTTCCTTCTTAAATCTAAATTTGTCCAGTTTATACCCATTACTGCGAGTCCTGCCCTGTTGTTTTATTATGATGACCTTGTTTGCATCACCATTGTTATAACCTTTGATCCACTTGAACACTTCTATTAGGTCACCCCGCACTCTGCGTCTTTCCAGAGAGTGTAAGTTAAGGTGTCTAAGCCTCTCTTCGTAAAGCAAATTTCTGAGGCCATGTATCATTTTGGTCATTCTTCTCTGTACTGATTCTAGTTAATTTATGTCCATTCTGTAGGACGGAGACCAAAACTGTACCGGATAGTCAAGGATGGGTTTAACTATCGCTAGATAGAGTTATATAATTACCTCTGCACTTCTATTCGTTACCGTCCCGGCAATGAAACCTAATGTTCTGTTAGCTTTATTTCTGGCGCTAATGCACTGCTTCCTGGTTTTAAGGTCCGGACTCACCAGAACTCCCATGTCCCTCTCGCACTCAGATTTTTCTAAAAACGTGTTATCTAAGTTGTATCTATTTTCGTGGTTGTGTACCCGTACGTTTAACACGCTACACTTAGAGATATTGAAGTTCATTTGCCATTTCACCGACCATGTTAACAATTTATTAAGATCCTGTAGAATCTCTGCGTTGACTCCTGACCTAATTAGGCGTCCAATTTTAGTGTCGTCCACAAACTTACTAACATCACTATTTATTCTATCGTCTAAGTCGTTTATGTACATAATGAACAACAAGGGACCCAAAACCGAGCCCTGGGGGACCCCGCTAGTAACATTGCCCCACCTAGATTTTATTCCATTTATGGTGACCCACTGTTTTCTGTTACTAATCCAAGCTCTAATCCATTCTAACACTTTTCCTCCTATGCCGTGGGGTTTGATTTTATTTAGTAGTCTCTGATGTGGCACCTTGTCGAACGCTTTGCTAAAGTCAAGGTAAATAACATCGTAATTATCATTGTGGTACGACGTTCTTTTGTCAGAGATGAAGAGTCTCGACGAGTAATGGCGTAATATTGGCATAGTTCACAGGGTATTCCCAGTTAGCTTCAGTAATGTCTTTTCCTAGTCGTTTGGGGAGCCGTCTGCTAGTGATGGCCGGAGTTAGTTCTTCTGTGGTTGCATTTTCTAAGGGACTACGACAACAACCACTACGGTTACTACGACTACAACCGCTGCCATATTTACATTTACTATTACATCTGTTACTACCACTACTTCTACTGGCGCATGTACTCTATCTACTATGTCAGTTACTATTGGTGTTACGTCTACTATAAGTGCCACAACTTCTATACGACCCCATACTTGTAGAACTTTGAAAACAATCAAGTTCTGTTTTCCAGAGAGTTCCAAGCCCGTCAACGAATGTAGTTGTCACACATTCCCATGATGTATTTTCAATAATTTGACTTTTAAATATTGAGTGTTCGAAGTCGAGGTCCCCAATGCGTGCTGGTTTGGAGGAGCTAATCTACTCATCATATAAGCGACCATATTGTTTTTAGTTGTTTTTCTGCGTCATAAGTTATGCCAACCTGACGGAAAATGAGCCGTGGTTCACATTTTGTAGCTGTCCATAAGTTCTAATATACTTGTTCTTATTTTGCAAGTGAACCACCTCAAAAGGATGGCTTTCAGTGGCAGAGGGCCATAAGATCGAAATTTTGTATATCAAAGGCCTCTGTCGCCATGTCCAGAAACCTCTTTTGCTGACAACCACTCGAGTGTCATTAGACGTGTTAGCAGCTAGATGGTGGAAATGTCCCCCTGCCCGGCATACCTCTTGAACCATTTGGGGTGAAAAAACTTTTACATCGTTGTGTCTCTTGCAGGTAACTTTCAAATGATGTTCTACACTTTCACCGAATTGGTAGATTATCCAAAATTTCTATATTTCAAGACAATGGCATTCATGAATTCCTTCATATTTAAACTGAAGACTTTTACCTTGATTTTCAGTGCTGTCAGCCAATTGTATGACACTGTTTTCTGTGCCATGGTTGCTTTTCTTCTCGCGCCATCCAGGATTTTTTTCATTAGATATTGCGGTTCATTCTTCTGCTTTGTCTCTGTTTTTGAGGATATTTCTTTCAATAACATTGACTTCTGTAGTAACTTCACTGTGACGTTCTCTCAGTCATTTTCTTTGAAAATTTCGGTATTTTCACTACCAATACTACTGCCACTACTGCTGCTACTACTACCACTACTCATATCACTACTACTCTTACCACCATCTTTACTCCCACCACCACCACCACCAGCACCACCATTACTACTACTATTGCTACTACTACTACTACTACTACTACTAGTACTAGTGCTGCTGCTGCTGCTTCTACTTCTACTACTATTACTACTACTGTAACTACTACTACTTTTTTCGTTTTTGAAAACTGCCTCCATCCTCATGGAACTGTGTGATAAAAACAGTCAGGATTTATCCCCCACAGACACAGTTCATTGGCCCCTTTCTCGCCAATAACTGTGGTCGACTACCCTTTTGTATTTTGTGTTATTTTACTTTAATAAAGCTTTAACACAAATGTTCATTTATCCTACTCTCTACTACAGTCTGCTCGAAATCGAGGTTTTGTATATGTGGTGATTTAGGGGGTGGGGGACCTGGTACCTCTCTTTGGTTGTTGTTTCTTTTCTGTCATGTACTACTGCTAATAGTGTTACAGCTACTACTATACAACTGTCACAACTACTACTGTTACCTTCGTTACTACTACTACTGTTACTTCCGTTACTACTACTAATGGTACTATTACTACTGGTACTATTACTACTGTTACTACTACTGTTACTACTACTACTGTTATTACTACTACTGTTACTACTACTACTGTTACTACTACAACTGTTACTACTACTACTACTGTTACTACTATTTTTTTCTTCTAATAAAACTACCTCCATCCTCGTGAAACTGTGCGGTGAAAACAGATTCTCCCACAGACAGTTTATTGTCCCCTCTCTCGCCAATGACTGGTTGACTACCCTTTTAAGTTTTATACTGTTTAACTTTAATGAAGCCTAATACAAAATCCATTTATCCTACTTTCTACCACAGTCTGCTCAAAATCAAGGTTTTGTATGTGTGCTGATTTAGGGGGTGGGGATCTGGTACCTCTGGTGGTACTACTACTACTACTACTACTACTACTACTACTACTACTACTACTACTACTACTACTACTACTACTACTACTACTACTACTACTACTACTACTACTACTACACTACCACGACTACTTCTACCACTACATCACAAACTGCTTATAATACTAGTTGCTTATAATTTTAGTTGCAAGAAATATAATTTCTAATTTTTATATTTTGCAAAGTGACTGCCGGCCGTAGTCCCCCACGTCACGAACTGTGTCATTTGTATATGAAAAAGGAAATGAAAGTTGACTCATACTAAACATCTGCGGGACCGCTTGAGGACTTCCATTAACTTCTTCATTTTCATAATCTTCAGACTCAAGTCAGATTGAAGAGAAACGAGGAGAAAAAAGGAGCAGGTTAGAGCGAGAAATGGGAAAAGGCATTGAAGAAGAAAGCAAAAGATGGTGCTGGAGTGACACAAGGAAGAATGGGAGAAAGATGAACAAGAAAAAAAAAAAGTAAAGAGGAATAGGAGAAAGAGGAAGAGGAGTTGTTGATGAAGAATTTTATGAACATAGTATATGGAAGTAGGAATAAGAATAGGAAAAGGAGGGTTAGGAGAAGAGGAGAGAAGGTAAAAAATGTGATATGGAAAGAAATATAAAGAACATAACATAAGAACATAAGACTTCAGGAGACTGCACGAGACCATAAGGCCTACACTAGGCAGCTCCGTATCCAAAGAAGCAAAGAAGAGGAGCTGAAGTAAGACATACTCTTACTGAAAGGGAGCAAGGAGTAGAAGGAAAAGGATTAGGCAAAAACAAAATGAAGGAAATGCAGGGCAGCAATAGGAAGGGAGGGAAATGGAAGAAAAGGAGATGGTAGCTGAAATGATGAATAAAGAGGAATTTAAAGAAAGGGTAAACAAACAAAAAAACTTAGGTCAGATTAAGTCCATGTGCAACCAAAAGAGTGCCGCGGAAATAAACGAAAAAGCTTGGTGACACCCATAAGAGGAAAATTATCTTCCGATACGGAAGAAGATCTATATACCAATAACCTTTCCCCATATAAGGGAGGTAGCCAAATCAAAGGCACTTAGTTATTCCTACCCATTCCACTCCAACCCACTCCACACCTTCCCACCTCTCACCTTGACTCCACACGGATGACGGGTCATCCCTGTATCCCGCCCACTGCCCTGGGTCAGAAGCAATGTAGCAAGACACAGTACATCCACAGCAAGAACGCTCCACTTAATGGTTGACTCACCCTCTCCGTCCCCTCCTGTAGAAAAAGAGAAGACGGGGAGAAATCCCTTAGGGCTGTGTCAAAGTATCATTCGCACATAAACACTACGTACGCCCCAACCCCCACCCCTCCTTTCCTTCCATAACAGTATCATCTATACACATTCAGTCTCTACTCATCCCTATCTCCTGCCTTCTCCCTTCCTGGCTTAACAGACATTTCCCTATTGCTCAATGCCCCCTTCACCCCAATCATCCATCCATCTCATCCTCGGTCGTCCCCTCAAGTTCAATCCCTCCACCTATGCTTCCACACCTCTTTTATCTTTCATCACTCAGTCTTTCCATGTTTCCAAACCATCCTAATAATCTTTCATCAGCCCTATCTGCCATCTTTTCCATCCCCACTCTTCTCACTTCGTTTTTCATTCTATCCAACCTACTAACCCCTACCATATTTCTCAGACGTTTCCTCTCAAACACATTGAACATTTTTTCTTTCTGCCTCTCTGCCTCTCTACCTCTCTGCCTCTCTACCCCATACAATGCCGTCGGTACAATCACCCTTTCATAAAGTCTTCTCTTTGCATCCATTCCCATATACCTATTTCCCCTAATACTTTTTAATCTCCCAAGGCACTTACTTGCTTCTCTCAACCTACATTCTACCTCCACTTCTACTCCTCCCTTTCCTGCCACGTGCGACCCCAAATACCTAAAGCTACCCACTTCCTCCAGCCTATCTTTTTTTAGATTTACTTCCAACTCACTGCTATCCTCTCCCCTTGTACATCTCAACCCCTTAATTTTACCCACATTTAGTTTCAACTTTCTTTTATCGCATACCTTTCCCAACTCCGTTACTGCCTTAATCCCTCCTTTAACTTTTCCACAAGCGTAGTGTCGTCAGAAAACAACTGGTTCACCTCCCACTTTTCTCAGTTTTCTTTAACCATCTCCAGTCCCCTGCTCATTACCCTCGACATTACCTCCCGCACCACCCCATCTATACACATATTGAACAGTCATGGCAACATGACACATCCCTGACCCTCTTTCCATTTTCCATTCTAAAACAGGCTCTACTACTCTCGTAAAAGCTGTTGACTATCCTTAACAGCTTTTCCCCATCTCATGTATCTGCAAATCTCCCACAACGCCTTCCTGTCTACCTTGTCATAAGACTTTTCCAAACCCATAAAAAGCCCCCAAAACATATTTACCTTTTCCTAAAGCTTTATGAGATATCTTCCTGACTACAATATTCTGATACACGCAACCCCTACCTTTCCTAAACTCACACTATTCCTCTCCTAATTCTCTCAATTAAAACCCTCCCATAATCCTTCCTAACTACACTCGATAAGCTGATCCCTTTGAAACTCCTCCAGTCCTCCGGCACTCTACCCTCCCTTAGACACACATTAAACAACGTCACTAGCCAGTCCACTATTACTGTACCTCCCTTCTTCAGACAGTCTTCATACACTCACCATATGTTAGATCAGCCTTCTTCTCCTTCACCACTTCAACATCTGCTTTGGCTTTGGGATAATATGTAACCCATTGCACCTATCCATTTTTTTTTCCAGTTTTCGGCTTTTTTATATAAATTTTCATTGAAATGAGGGGCAGTAAGTAGTAGTCTGAAAGTGGAAAATGAATAATGATAATTTTCAATCACCATGCATGCATTTTACCATTCTCAATATGAATTCATCCCCCTTGTGCCTGAATTACCGTTGTGAAATTACATCGAGAGATGTTTGAAATTACATATGTACTTGCCTTCCTTTCATTGCTTCATGAAAAAAAGTGCTGGGATTTGGCAGCAAAGAAGCCCACAACCTTGTGGTACGATTCAAGCGCTAATGTTTGTTGACAAGGCGAGAGCTGAACGATATCTCTGAGAAATGCTTTCTGCGTTACTATGAACTCAAGATCTTTGTGTGTTTTTGAACCAGAAAGGAAGGCTGTTGTGTGGTGCACGATTGCTAGGCAGATGTACATCTATGAAGCAAGAGCAAAGCTAATAACATGGTGCTGTGTTGGTAGTAGCTACTATTCCCCGTCAACCAGTTCTACATGCCATTTCCTTGTCAAACGCTTTACTACACTTTGTATTATAATTTACTAGGAACGCCGGGTTCGCATTGTCAAAGACTGTTAAATTTTATTACATTGTACATGAGAGAGGACAAAAATTTGATAAAATCTTTGACAGTGTGAACTGGGCTTATTACCTTCTTTCAGCCATTTTCTATCGTCAGCGGGCTCGTGCAGACATGTTGGATATATTTCACCATAGCCTTCGTGCTTATTGACAAGGCCAGGGTCCCGAGTGTACTTTTTTCTAGAAATATTTCGAACAGAGTTTTGCCTTCAGTCTGATGAGGTTGGTTACCTCATCTTGGTAGAAGATGGTGATCGTCCCAGTTGTAGGAAGGAGTAGCTCAAATTTCGTTACTGGTTGGGACATGTATTTGAATGGCCCGTCCACCATGACATACAGAATACATAGACAATAAATAAACGCTTTGTAAAGCGTATGCAAATATAAGTATATACAAATAGTTATCGCTATGTGATAGCAATGTATGAATGTGGTGAATTATTTACAATATAATGTATTAATTATGATGGATGTCTACAATGATTTGATGAAGATAAACTATTTTATGTACAGTTAACACATGTACAATTAGGGGAAACTGCAGCAGATGTGGCGTGTTGCCACAAGTCCAGGCTTCCATGACTCGTCCAGTCTGCACCAAATGATCCAGTCCTTTTTGCAAACAGAATATTTTGGAAAAGAATGAAAATGAAATCCATCCGCAGCAGAAAGTTTCGTCGAATAACTGTTGCAATTTGCGGCGACACAATAAATAATTTTCGAGCTAAATACTTAATAAAATCTTGCTAACACACGAAATATGACAGATCACTGATCAAGTTGACAGTGCAGCCCGGCATTTTATAATGCACGCATCAGAATGTAAACAGTGAGATTGATGTCACAGCCTTACGAGAACAGCCGAAGATCGGCGAAGGAAAAGTTTGTCTGCTACCGATATTTTGATAGGCCTTTTTATCACATTGCGTAATAATTAGGATTTATTTTTGCATTATTTTATTAAAAAGTGACTAAGCCATACATCTAGCAAATATTCACCACCTCTTTGAAAACCTTCGCAGTTGACCTTAACCTAACCAACGGATCGCAACAATTCTAAATTATCTAAACTACTTTCATGTGACCAAATATAACTTCTAACTTGCAGACTAAATGCCCAAACCTAACCTAAACTAGCTTGATATACATTAGACAAGAATAACTTACTATTTGTCTCAGCCAGATTATCCTAGTTTAATCAGTATGACTTAACCTAGAGACCAGGGCCTACTTTATTCAGGGTGTCCCATTCTTCGCCATTTATTTGATTTCTAAGACGAAGCAAACTGAACTCTTCACTTCGACGTCCTCCTCCTCCTCCTCGGCCTCAAAATTCTCCTCCTCCTCCTCCTCTTCTTTCTCCTCCTCCTCCTCCTCTTCTTTCTCCTCCTCCTCCTCTTTCTCCTCCTCTTTCTCCTCGTCCCCCTCCTTGTCCTCCTTCTCGTCCTCCTTCTCGTCCCCCTACTAGTCCTCTTCTTTTTCCTCCTCCTACACCCCCTCCTCGTTCTTCTTATGATTCTTGTCCTCTTCATCTTCACCTTCTTCTTCCTTGCCCCCTTTGTCCACCTTGTCTTCCTCCTCGTCCTCCCCCTCGCCATCCTTTTCACCTTATCTTTCTCATACTCCTCGTCACCCAAGGCATGGGCCAAGATGGCGATGGAGAGGAAATACACAGGAAATCGTAACAATCTTTAACAGTCAAGCATGTCACCTGGTCAGGGTCCTCATTCTTTCTCGCGATACTTTTAATCTATTCTTCCCAAGTTCTTCCCATTATTTCTCCTGGCTCCTCTTTCCTTGGAATAGCTCGACAGGTCCCCTCCTACTGATTCTCTCTTACTTCCTCGCAGTTCATACATTCTTATTTTTCTATATTCCCTAGTCCCGAATCGCCTCCTTATTTTTACGGTAACGTGAATCTTGTTCTTGCTCACCTTTACGTTCACGTTGTTGTTCAGTTTTATTTTTATTTTCCTCCATCGTTCGAGTTTTGTTATTTCGTTACATCTTTGTGTGATTTTCTGATCTTTCTTGTGGTATCATTTGTTTTCCACTCCTTTAAGCCTCGTTTTTCTACTTCCTTCCTTTCCCCTCTCCTTCTGTTTGCTTCTTTGCCCTTCTCATCCTCCTCTTCTCCCCGTGTGGGGTACTGACTGCATGATTTGTGCGGTCAATATTTTAAGGACTTTAGTGACATTCCTACTGCCCAAGTAACTCAACATTCATTTACGACTGCAGCCTAATCTCGAGTCACAAAAGAGAACCGGTCACTTTTAACTTCTATCCTTCCGTTTTGCTTCTCTCCTCCTATTTCTTCCATACTACGCCTCCACCTCTTCGGTAGGATATTTTCCCTAAAGATAGAAGCACTGTTTATTACTTAAAACAAAAACAGTCATCTGTCTTCCTCTCGTTTACCCCTTTCTTTTTGTCCTCTTCTTCCTCCTCCTCTTCCTCCTCGTTCTATTCCTTTTCCACTTCCTCTTCAATCTCCTCTCCTTCCTCTTCCCTCTCCACCTTAGGTTTCTCCCCCTGCTGCCTCCGCTTCTTTGCCTCCTCCTCCGGCTCCTCGGGTCCTTCTCCTCCTTTTGCTCCGCCTTCTCCACCTCCTCCTACTCCTATTCCTACTCCTCCCAGTCACTCTCCTCCTTCACACCCTCTTCCTTCTGATCCTCCTCTTCCTTCCCCTCTTCCTATTCCTCCTCTTTCTTCCACTCCTCCACGTTCAACTCCACCTCCACCTACTCCTATTCGTCTACCTTCTCTTTCATTTCGTCTTTTCCTTTTTTCATCTCCCCTCTTTCCACTTTCTCTTTTCCCCCCAAACTGCCTTTCCTCTTTGTACCAATCATTGCATCTTGGGTTCCCCTCCTCTTTGTTCGTGCTCTCTGCGGTTTCCCTGTCTTGTTCCTTCTACTACCTCCTCATTCTACTTTCTCTCCTCTCCCCCTCCCTTTCTTCCTCCTCCTTTCTTCTTTCATCTCCTACTTTTTCTCTTCCTCTTTCCTCCTTCCCTTACCACCCTTTATACCTCATATTCCTCCTCGTCTTCATCCTCATTTTTCTCCTGTTTTTCATCTTCCTTCCTCTCCCAATTCTTTTTTCTGTCTGCCTCCCCCGTCTCTTCTCTCCCTCTTACTTCTCTTATTCCATGTCATCATCTCCTCTTCTTATTTCCATTCTCCTCCTCTTCTTCTTTCTCTTTCTTTACTTCTTACTCCTCTTCCTTCACCATACATACTTCCCTCTCCTCTTTCTCCGCTTCCTTCACCATACATACTTCCCTCTCCTTCTCCGCTTCCTCCTGTATTTCTCCTCCTCCTCCTTGTCCTATTTGTTCTCTTCCTTCCCTCCTTTTCTTCTTCCTACTCTTCTTGCTCCTGCTCTTACTTCTACTCCTCCTACTGCCTCTCTTTCTGTTTCTCTTTGAAAAGGGCCACGATGATTTCCGGTTCGTAGAACAAAAAGAGTGATTTTTTACTCTAATTTTGTTCCCTTTATTCCTCTTCCAGAGTTCATAATTTTTTTGCTCATTCTTTTGTTTTATCTTACTATCCCAATTCTCCTTTCATTACAGTCTTCTGTATTTTTTTGTTTCTACCGTTTTACTCTACGTCTTTACCTCCGACTTTCTCTGTACCTGGACCTCCTCTTTTAATTGTATTTTTTTTCCTCTGGAATTTTCCTTTCCCTCATTCCTTCTTGGTACGTCTTCCTCCCCCCCCCTCTCTCTCTCTCTCTCCGTCTCCTGACATCACATCCCGTTATCCCTTGTCATTTCCTCACTTGTTCGCTGTCTGTCTCTCACGACATTGGTTGGCTCCTGTCTTCCCCTCACTTCAAACTCTCACGTTGTCTCCTCTCTGTCTCTGTCTGTCTGTCTGTCTGTCTGTCTCTCTCTCTCTCTCTCTCTCTCTCTCTCTCTCTCTCTCTCTCTCTCTCTCTCTCTCTCTCTCTCTCTCTCTCTCTCTCTCTCTCTCTATTTCTCTCCTCCCCCCTCTCTCTCCTCCCCCCTCTCTCTCCTCCCCCCTCTCTCTCCTCCCCCCTCTCTCTCCCTCTCTCTCTCCCTCTCTCTCTCTCTCTCTCTCTCTCTCTCTCTCTCTCTCTCTCTCTCTCTCTCTCTCTCTCTCTCTCTCTCTCTCTCTCTCTCTCCATTTCCCTTCCCATCTTTCTTCTCATACTTTCTCTTCGTCTCTTTCGCTTTCTTTCTCTCAACTATTGTCTCCACCTCTTTCTCCTCTTCTTTCTCCTTCTCTTCCTCCTCCTCCCCTCCTCCTATTCCTCTTTCTTCTCCTCCACTTCGTCCACCTTCTTTTCCACCTTGCCCTCGTTCTCCACCTCACCTTCCTTCTCCTCTGCCTCTCCCTCCTCCACTTCGCTCTCCTCCTCGTCCTCCTCCTCTGCCTCGCCCTTCTTCTCCTTCACCTCGCCGCCCTCCTCCTCCACCTCGCCCTCATTCTCCGCCTACTCTTTCTCCTTGTCCTCCACCTCTCCTTCTCTCTTTCACCTCCTCTTACTCTCCCTCGGTCTCCTACGAGTACTCCACTCACTGCAGCACCTCGTACTCACCCTCCGCTATAATGTTCCTTGTCTGGTTATGATTACCCCTTGTCATCAAGTCACAGGAGGCTAATCTCCTACTCCTCATTCCTCCCCCTCCACTTACTCCTCCTCCTTTCCCTATTTCTCCTACCCCTCTTCCTCCTCCTTTCCATCAACTACTCCTTAACTTCCTCCTCTTCCTCCTCCTCTTCTCCATAGTCGTCCTCTTTCCTTCCCTACTCATCTTCTTAATACTTCTTTTCCTTTACATCATCATATTCATAGTTCTTTTTCTACTCGTTTGCCTCATCTTCGTCTCTATTTTCCTACTTATATTTCTCGTCCTCCTCCTCTTCTGTTTCTTCCTTCTGTTTCTTCATTTTCATTCTCTTCTTTTTCTTCGTCTTCCTCTACCATCTACTGTTTTCATACTTCACTTGTTTCTCCTTCCTGGCCATATCTTCCCTTTCTTCACCCTTGTGCTGTTACTGTAGACATCGGTCCTTTCATCTGCTCCCCTCTTTCTTGTCGTCAACACCTCTTTCTTCTCCTTCTACTTCACTTCATTCTCTTTCACCATTTTCCTTTTGCTTTTTCTTGTTTCCTTTAACGCTGGTTTGCTTCCTCTAGGCGCCTTTCTCTCTCTTCATTTTCTCTTTCTCTGCACCTGTTTTTTTTTTTACTTCTTTCTGTTCATATTCTCTTCATTCCTTTTCCCATACATTTTCCTCTTTCTTTCCTGTTTGTTCCTCCTATTATCCTCCATTTCCTTTCATTTCTGTGTCTTTCTGTTCTTGTAATCCTTTTCTTGTGTTTTGATTTTTTTTTTCGATTTTGATTTTTTTTTGTTAGTGTCATGTGTATTTTCTTTTTTCTTTCATTTATGTGTCTTTCTGTTCTTGCATTCCTCTTCTTGTGTTTTGATTTTTTTTCGATTTTGAATTTCTTTTGTTAATGTCATGTGTATTTTCTTTTGAATCTGGCTCTTTCTCATAACTTCCCCTCTCCCTCCGGAGATCACAATCTCCTATATTCTCTGATTCTTCAAAAAAAAAAAAAAAAAAAAAAAAAAAAAAAAAAAAATCTTATCGATGTATCTTTACCATCACCTCGCTTTTACCTCCTCGTTTTCCTTCATCTCTTTCTCCTCCCCTTCCTCCTCCTCTTCTTCCCTCTCTCCTCATTCTCTCTTTTGTCTTACTGTTGAGACTCCTCATATTTCGAACATCTTTACCTTGAGAAAATTTTCAAGCTTACCTCATAGTCTTCTCATCTGTTTACTTTTCTTATGTTTCTCATAGATCCGATACTGGAATTAAATTACTCCGTCAGTCATAATTATGCTCCAACCTCTCGTGATAACACAGAGCTAAAAGACCCCAGGATTAGTGATCGTGATTTTCATTACCATTCGCAAAAAATTTGTGCTACATCATTCGGGGAGAGGGTGGAGTTCCGATTGGCGAACTTGATTTTAGTATATTATGAATCGTAAAGATTTTTTTTTTCTTTTTTGCTACCTTTCTCTTATGGTGTGTTCCTTTAATATGGGTATATACATATGTATCCTCATTATAAATTATTGATATTATCATTATTGATTACCGTTATTATCATCATTACTAATATTCGTCACTAATTTTCATTATTAGTATTGATTTTCACTATAATTATTAATTTTCATTATCATCATCATTAACATTCATTATTTTCATTATTGATTTTTATCATCATCATCTTTATAAATTTTCATTACTATCATTGTTAATGTTGTTATTAGGAAGCAGACAATAAGGTGTTTCTTTGACCATTTTCAACCATTCTTTATAATTCGTTATCTTTTGTTCAATAGAATTTCTCTCTTTTCCTGTTCCTCCTTCAATTCATCCATCCACCTCATTCTTCGATTCTTTCCTCTCAAACTCACTTCATTCATTTCTAATTTCCACATTCTTTTCGCTCGTCCTTCCTTACTTTCTCCATACGCTCAGACCACCTGAGCACTCTTTCAGCTACCATATCCGACGTCTTTCTTTCCAACCCCCGGTTTCTACCTCACCACCACATTTCTCACTTTATCTGTCCTCGTAACACCAGTCATAATTCTCTAATGCTTCATTTCAACACGAAGAAGCTCTTCCCTTGTGGTGTCCTCAAAGTCCTTGTCTGCTCTATACAGTGTCGTATGCAGAGTCATGCCCTCTTACAATCTCTTTGCGTTCATCCCTAAATAACTATTTTTCATAACAATTTTCATCATATCGCTTTTACCCAAATTTACTTTTAGCTTTTTCCTTTCACACACTTGTTCAAGCACTGTAAATTACTGCTTCAACCAAATGATTCTGTCCTCAGAAATCAGAATCAGAAACGAATGCGGTGTACTTTCGCGAACAACAAATGACACCCCCTCACTTCCCTCCATTCTTACTCACTACCCTATCCATACGTTGGTCAATCATGGCAACATTACACAACCTTGGAGTAGTCCATTCACCTCTAATCATTTACTCTCTCCATTACCTCGTACATGTCTTCGTACATGCTTAGTTACTTACGTAAAAAAAAAAAAAAAAAAATAGACAGTCTTTAACAGACTTTCTTCTAACATATATATCCTCAACACACTTCATAAGGATGATTCTTCAACTCAGAGGTACTAAGATGGGAGGACGATGTATGGATGAGAGGTGATCTTTTTCAGACACTATGGTATGGACGCATGTACTCATACATATATTCATGTATGTATTCATACATACATACATATATACATACTGAACATACATATTTACATACTAAACATACATATTTACACACACACACACACACACACACACACACACACACACACACACACACACACACACACACACACACACACACACACACACACACACACACACACACACATTAGTTTTTGTTATTGGTTATATTGTTATTATTATTGTTTTTAACATTATCATCATTTTATGATTTTTAGTTGGACAAATGACTTGTAGTGATTCTACAAGAAGGACAGCAGAGCTGTCCATTTTCAAACCATTTTCAAACTCAGCCTCCGGATTGGATTCCAGGCAGGATCTTTCTCTATCTTTTTCAGCTGTGTTTTTCATACCCTTTTACCCATGGAGAGTTGACAACCTGCGGCTGATCCCCTCCCACCACATGTAACCGGTGAAATAGAAAGAGATCCACACTAATACAACAAAGACAAGAGTCCAAAATATCTTCAAAGATATATATGTGGGAGCGCCAGCTGCTGTAAAGTTTTCCATTTATGGTAACAATCATTATTGTTGTTGTGATTTTATTTCGTTGAATTACCACCGACATGACGTCATTGTAAGGCAGAGAACTCTCTCAAAGGTATTCCCCACATTAGAATCTTCGCAGGCTTAGCTTATGTGTGATATGTTTCTCTTGGAGTTTTGGTTTTTCTAATTAGACAACTACCTCCTAGAGCAATGAAGATATCAATGTTTTTGAGCGGTTTTTCTATTTTTTACCAAGTGATATGTCAATAAAGACTGCAGTACCATATCCATAATATCACTTGAAAGTCCAAGCATGACGCACAGTGCCACAGCGTCAGGAGCTTGGTAATATATGTCAGAACTATTGAAAGTCAGAGACACACAATCGTTTTCATTACTTCAGGAATTTTTTCAATGCCTTTATTTCAGTCTCCGATATTATTTCCGTGGCTGTCCACTTTACGACTCGTCATTTTATTCATTCTAGATCAACTCGCCTCGTCAATTACACCAATTTTTTTTAAATGAAGATCTTCCGTAAATGTATGGTTTCGGTGATGCATTCGGGCTCGTCTTTGTCATCCAACGTGGTCAACCATGCAGTCTCGTTTCCCACCAAACTCCAACTCGTGCTCATTCTCCAACTCCAACTAGGAAATTTTGCCTATCTATGTTAGGTTAAGTTAGGTCAGGTGAGTAGTTTGTCTTTAGTAATTTACTCCTCTCTCAAGGATGTCAGAAACCATAATTTTATAAATTTATCAATGCAATTTTGGTGATATTTTGACCGAAATTCACTCGTTTTCCCACAAATCCTCGAAATGTGGGGGATCTTCTTCCCCTAAAAATTTTTGTAATTTACAGTAGAACTGAATATCAGATTCACATGAATCACGTTATAAAACACTAATTTTAACACCCTTGATGAGGGAAGGGGTCGGAGTTCTGCGGAAAAATTTCTGAGCCTCCGTCAGTACCTCCTTTTCTGTCTTTATGGATGCCTGTCCCTCATCCCTCTTCCACTTCTGTGCCACTTCCTTGAGGGACACCGCCTTTTTTTTTCTGTTACCCTCTGAACGATTTATTTACATTTTCTCGTCGTCGTTCTTTTGTATTCGTTCACTGTTTCCTTGTTTCTAACCTTTATTTCTTATTTTTTCCATTTGATTTTATACATTTCCCTTCTTTGCTCCAGAAACTACGGCATTCCTTTGCTTAGTTCCTTTCTGGGTTTTCAGCCGCTTTTTTCCCGCCTTTTATCATTTCCCTTCCGGGGCACTTAAAACAGCCTCTCATGTCCATCCCCGACACTCGCCCTCTTAGACATTCTCACCCTCGTCCTCACTTTTCTCCCTGTTCGCCCTTAGCATGTTCCATGGTGTCCTTGTCGAATTATAATTACCTCGCGTCATCAGGTAACAGCTCCAGATCAAGCCACGGCTGAGTGTCACTTCGGAAATTGAAATTCTTCCTCAACCTCAAGTGACTGCCGGCCAAAAAAAAAAAAAAAAAAAAAAAAAGAAAGAAGAAAAAAAAAAAAAAAATCAGATTTCATCGCATTCCCCTTTGTGGGCTTTGGCGAGCCGGCCTGTATTTGGTCTTCCTTACTCACCTTTTTCATGCACAACATTTCGTTCTATATCCCTTGTATTCAAATATAATTCTTATTTTCACTTGTTTAAACAAAGTACCCAGACCAATTATAACAACTGCAGGAATATTCATACATTTTTATTCTATGCGATTGCTTCTGACAAGGAGTTAAAGCGAGATAGAAATAAATGGATGTTGAATAAATGTGGGATGAGTGAGAGATGGGTGTACGCATTGGCTGGCTACCTCCCTTATAAAGTGAAAGAAGCCTTTTCGTATACTCGTACATATAATGTGTGTGGGCTTGTGTTTCTGTTGTTTAGATTTTGTGTGTGTGTGTGCGCGCGCGAACCACAACGCACTAGCAGAATGGGGATTGTAAAAATATATGTCAAATTTTCATCTGACGTTCAGTGACTCCTATTAATCGGACTTCATGTTATGAAACCACTACAGCCTAGAGGGTGACATAAACAGAAATACATGTTGCTGAATTTTTTGCTTGACCGCAAAGATAAAAAAAAATCATATTCTTGTCTTTTGTATCAAATTGATGTTACGCAGTTGAAAGTAACTTACAAAATTATATGGTTAATTGAAAATCTTAGTTATAAAAATATTACGACTCGCACTATCTCTAATGCCTTATCAAATCCCAGGTCTGTTGTTTACAGTTATTACTTGTATCGAATCAGCGTTCTAAAATAATTACTACTTTTACCTGTTTCCGGTGTCACGAATATTTAAGGGCAATATTTTGCTGTTGCAAATATGTTCACTTTATATATTTTCAATCTACGCGATTTTAATGGAAAGTAATATCTCCTTTAACAGTGTTTTCTGTTTTAATGAGATAAAATTTTAAATATTTTCTTTTAATCCTTATAGATTTCAGCAACTTAATCTTATCTAATTTTATCCTATATTATCTTAGCATAGATGAGCTTATCCTTATGTCTTGTTTTGTCTTGGCTTGGTGTCTGACAAGTTGTCTGACGGGCGCCCCTCCGCCACTTGACCTGTGCACCGGCTAATTAATTGACCTCAGTGGTGCCGCCTGTCCAGGATCCCCTGTCCAGTACCACTAGGTGACGGCCTCATCTGCTCTCTGAACTCCGTAGCTCACGAACATAAAACCAAAATACACTGCATGGGATAATTGCATCCAATCAAAAATCATTTAGCAAACCATTTAGTGTTCTATGTACTACTTTTTATTTTAGGTTTTTCCATCCATCCACCCACCCATCCAGCCATTTATCCATCCATATACAAAAGGCTTCTTCTCCCATAAAGGGAGGTAGCCTAGGCCTAAATCCACCCCTACCCATCCCACTCTCACCCGTCACTCACCTACCTCCCTTCCACCTTTGCTCCTCGTAAATGAAGTCATATCTGCCTCCTGCACACTACCCGTGTCAAAAGCAATGTGGCAAGACTGAGTACATCCACAGCAGGGCCCTACCGTTTCATTTACTTAGCGACCCTCCCGCGTCGTCCCCTCATACAAAGATAAAGGAGACGAGGAGAAATCCCTTCGCGACGCGTCAATTTATTGTTCATTCACAACCATTCTCCACTTACACCTGTCTCCTGCCTTCTCCTTATCCTGCTCAACAGACATTCTCCTTTTAATCAAGACCCCCTTCCCCACATTCAACCATTTCATTCTCGGTCTTCCTCTTAAGTTCACTTCATCCACCTCTGCATTCCACAGTCTTTCCTCACTCATTCTTTCTGTGTGCCCAAAACATCCCTATATTCTTTCATCTGTCCTGTCTGCCACCTCTACTCCTGTAAGAGACTGGTAGATTAAGGTAGACAAGTAGTAGACAAGTAGGTAGATAGAGGGGTAGGTGGCGAGAAATTAATTTTACAATTTAGATGTTTGAAAACAATAGCCGCGACGGAGTTGCAGAGTTGCATAATCTCGCTCACCGTCTAAAGTTTGTAAACACAAGCTAGGGTATCGATATTGGTGCTGATGTGACGGAATGTTAACACTAAGCCAAACCGCTTTGTGATAAGATTGCTTGCGTAAGTAGTATTGTTTGAGACAGTGTAACAGTCTTTCTGACTTGAGAAAAGGGTGGAGGAGGAGAGAAATTATTGGTGCACGGAGGAAAAGTCACGCCCTTAAGAGGAGTCACTTATTTGTACCGGTAAAAGTTATTGGACGAATTAAGTAGTGACGTCGGAGCAGACTTGGCTTGGTGAGTGAATTAGGGATCCCTAGTGGGAGTCATCTGGTGTACTTAATCAAATTAAGTTGTTGAAGTGTAATATTATTCAGAATAAACGAAGAAAAATTTTACGTCTAATTCACCCCAATGAGAAACATTACTTCTTTCTACAGAAAGATATGATGAAAGGACTAAAATGAATGAAGAAATAAATATAATAGAAGGAACAGTTAACAGAAATAAAACCAGTAATTAAGGAGAGAAAGGAACTGAAAGTGATGGTGGCAACAGAACTAATACCTCCTTTCCTCCTCATTTCCCATGTATCCTCGTAACCATCGCCATACCTCTCAAACACATTTATATTTCATCTTTCTGTCTCCCTTAAATTCCAGATCTCAGATTCATGCAGTGTCGTAGGTACAACCGCCCCTTCATATAATCTTCTCTTTACAGCCATTCCCAGATACTTATTTCTTATGACACTTCATTCCCCCAAGGCATTCGCTTGCTTCTATTACTCCACATTTTACCTCCAACTCACTGCCACCCAACTCTTGTTCTCTTGGCCTTCCTTTTATACAATTTTACTTTCAACTCCCTCCTATCAAATGTATTTCCAAAATCCATCACTAACTGCCATGGACCCTTCTATGACCCATCGACAAGCCCAGTGGCATTAACAAAAAATGAAAATAAAAATAAAATAAATAAATAGATAAATAAACAAATAAATGAATAAATGGAAATAACCGTAATCCTTTGCCCATCATCCTCGCATGTACCTCCAGTACCACCTCATCCATGTACGCACTGAACAGCCATGGTGACATAACATAACCCTGATGCAGCCCTCCTTCATCACAAATCATTCATTCTCAACATTCCATGCTCTAACATATGCTCTACTATTCGTGTAAAACCTGTGGCTGCCATTAATAGCTTTCTCTCTAACCCATATATCTGCAATAACTCCCACAATGCAGTTGCAGCAACAACACTCCTGTAGGAGGTCGCTTAGTTTTCAAATTTGTCTAGGATTTTGCTTGGTTTTCTTCTATCACCCTTACGCGCTCATTTTTTTTTTTTTTTTTTTTACATTAATGGACAATAATGATAATGTCAATACATCTGCTACTGACGCAACCATGACCTCTCCGACGTTTACAATATCAACCTGACACGCGAGAGGATAATACTCCTTAAAAAAAAACCTTTTTGTTACATATTAACGAAAGAAAATGAATTTTTTATGCATGACCTAAGTATAAAAACATTTAAAAAGTAAACTTTTGTGTTCTTCTAAAGGAGCATTATGCGCTGGTGTGATAATAGAATTACCTCGTTATGGTCAGTGGATACCTGTTTTCCATTTATCCCACAAGTCTCTAAAATTTTCTTATATATATATACATATATATATATTTATATATATATATACATATATATATATATTATATTTATATATATTATATATGTATATACAGTATATGTATATATATATGTATATATATATGTATTTATATATATATATGTATATATATGTATATATATATGTATATATATGTATATATGTGTATATATATATGTATATATATATGTATATATATATGTATATATATTATATATATATATATATACATATATATATACATATATATATATATATATGTATATATATATATATAATAGACAAGGGACTTGGCTTTCCGGAAGCAATTTCTTTGTGTTTACATGCTATTATCTTTAATATAAAGCATCTTTAACCATTTCCCGGACGAATAAATTCGAAAGTGGCGTCTTGACCTTGAAACTCCACTTTGTCTCGAGGTAATCCTGTAGTTGAATAGCAACTTTGATTCACCAGAACAAAATATGTAAAAGGTGTTACGGTCGCGAGGAGAGTACACGAAAACAGCAGATCAGGTGACTAAGACACATAAGTTGTGCGTATGGAGTATGAAAAAAAAAATCCTCACAATTTGCATTTAATCTGATAAGATAGAGGTGAAGAATATTCCCTGATGGTCCATTGCTGCGGCCGGAACCATCACCTTCGCCATGTACACTCGGGTAGCTGGGGAAGTGATGGTCATAGTAATCATGAGGGACTATAATTCTGCAGCTTTTGCCTCCACGACGTGGTGGTGGCATTTACATTTATTTGTATGTAGTCCTCTCAGGTACCAATGGAGTAATGACACCTGAAAATCATATTTTATAGTAATTTCATATTTATTCCACTTGTAACTGTGTACATTCTTTTTACCTATAACTTTTTATACTTTCTCTCTCTCTCTCTCTCTCTCTCTCTCTCTCTCTCTCTCTCTCTCTCTCTCTCTCTCTCTCTCTCTCTCTCTCTCTCTCTCTCTCTCTCTCCTTCCAATAGCTGAATAAGATTGCTCAGTAGTATATAGATTGGATATACATGTCGGCTATGATAGTGACACTTAATTTGTTGGTATTTGTGGCCCATTCTGCTGAAACTATTCTACCAATAGACAAGTAAATTTATTCAGTTCAAGGAAAGTTCGGCATTAAATGCGATAGCATAGATATGCTAAATTACTATGAAATGTGCAGAAATGACACTTAATATGTTGGTATTTGTGGTCCATTCTGCAGAAACTATTCTACCAATAGACAAGTAAATTCATTCAGTTCAGGGAAAGTTCGGCATTAAATGCAATAGCATAGATATGCTGAATTACTATGAAATGTGCAGAAATGATTTTTCAAATCCAAAGAGTCTGTTCAATTAAATTAGATTACCTGCCAATAGCCATACATCATCATAGAGAATCCATTGGTTATCAAAAAAAATCCACGTTATATTCTAAACTGGATCTAATTTTGTTTTGAGAATATGTGAATTAATATTTTGGAGACGTACATAACTATTTATCGCTATAAGAGATGCTAAGGAAAAAAATTCTTATCAGAGTAAGGTGGATAGATTCTCAAACTAAAGAAAGTTGAACTGAGCAACCTCGGGATAATCCACTTCATCGTAATTTATAATTTTTTTATTTCAGTTAAAGTGATATTTATTATTCCGTTCCTCAGATGAATGAAATAGTCTGACATTAGGAGATTCAAAGAACAGGAGTCTATGAAGTACATCGCCGCGGACCTTTACTTGACGAAATTAACATGTATGCGTTCTCAAATCGCCTTCAACTCCCTTGCGATGACTTTATATACAGATTTCATTATGGCTGACGACTGAGGTTTTTTTTTGGGCTGACGGACTTTACTTTACGTAGCTAGTTAGCATACACATCGTTGCTTGTTCGTGACTTCCTAAAATATGGCCTTCTTGTAAATTCATGAAAAAAGTACTAAGGGTCTTGAGCTGGATTATTGTGTGATAGAAAAGCTAGCTGGAGATACTAGCAAGTGAAGGTTCCCATGCTCCTCCATTAACATAGGATTGATTACGGGATTCAAGGAGTGGAGATAGACCAACTACGAGTAGGTATATGATTGGGGTCGTCGAGCATCATCTTTTTTTCTGTACATT
>NC_134777.1:39456146-39481146 GCF_046742065.1 Oratosquilla oratoria | reverse complement strand
ACACACACACACACACTCCGTTAGTCAAGGAGTTGTGACCTTGCTGTCCCGGTGTGTGGTGTGTGAGTGGTCTCAGACCTACCCAGAGATCGGCAAATAATGAGCTCTGAGCTCACTGCCGTAGGGTGGTGTCTGGCTGTCTCGACAGAGACTGCAGCAGATCCGAGGTGAATACACACACACACACACACACACACACACACACACACACACACACACACACACACACACACACAAGAAGGAAATCTGGTAATTATGGGTGATTTTAACTCGAAAGAAATATGTTCGGAAGAAATGACTGTGAAAGGTGAAGATCACTGGGGAAACATATTACTGGAAATGACTATTGATTGCACATTGACGCAATGGGTCAAGGAAAATACCAGATATAGAAATAACAATGAACCCTCAAGATTGGATTTTGATATTTACATCAGAACCATAAGTTGTGGTTAAAATCGAATACAAGGCACCAATTGGAAAAAGTGATCACATACTACTAGAACTAGAATTAAACGAAGAAACAAATATAGAAATAAACGAAAAACACAGAAAAGGAAGACTAATGTATAACAAAACAGATTTTGGGAAACTTAGAAAATTCTTTCAAGAAGCTAATTGGGAAAAACTTAATAATGAAGAAATAAAGGTGTAAGAGAAATGGACAATTTGGAAGGAAATCTATAATGAATTTTGAAATAGTGGACAAGTATGTACCTAGACAAAAACAGGAAAGGTTATACAAAAAATTCTGGTACAATAAAAAGTGCAGTGAGGCAAAAGATAGAAGAGATAAAGCATGGAAAAGATGAAAAAAAAAAAAAAATAATCTGAGAAATGGAAAATATACACCAAACTAAGAAATGAATATGTAAAAATACGTAGGGAAGAAAAAAGAAACTATGAAAAGGACATGATATTCAATGTAAAGATCAACCCAAATTATTTATAGATATGTAAATGGCAAACTAAAAAATAAACAGAACATGCCTAAATTACGTCAAGGTAACAGAAAATACACAGAAGATGTAGAAATGGCAGATATTATGAGGAGACATTTCAAATCTGTATTCACCAAAGAAAAAGAAAATCTACAAAACTGTGATCAAAGAAATTAAATAAAATTTCCTCTAATGAAGGAATTAAATATTACTCAGAATGAAATAAGGAATCAAATATTAAAGCGTGGCGTTAATAAATCACATGGCCCAGACGGAGCTGCACACTGGACACTAAAGGGAAGTAGGTAGAAACAACTTCTCCAACCCTATAGTTAATGAATGGAATAAACTTCTTGCAGAGGCAGTGCAATGTAGTTTAGTTCGAAGCTTTAAAAATCATTTAGATAAACACCTAATGATTATTATTTATTTTTTCTATATTGTTTTTGTTTTGTTATCATTTGTCTGTTTGATTCTCATTTATTATTAGTTATATGTCAATTTATTATTATTTAGTATTTACCTGTTTGTTGTTTGACTATGCCTATGCGTTTATTTATGTATTTTATTTGATACTTACATTATTATAGTTTTTATTTATCTATTGTTATTAGGATTTTTTCGCATCCGACCTAGATATGGACCAAAAGGTCTCCTGCCGGCATGCTCCGCCTTTGTAATCATTTGTATAGATGAACTAACAGAAAATATACAAAACAGTTGAATGCTCACTCAAAGAAGGAAAATTACCAGGAGACTGGAAAAATGCCAATATAGTGCAAATATATAAAGGAGGAAATAAGGAAGACCCAACAAATTATAGACCGGTGTCCCTAACGAATACAATAGTCAGAATTTGTGAGAGAATCATCAAAGATAGATGGACAAAATATCTGGGGGAGAACAATATACTGAACCCGAGGCAATTTGAATTCAGAGAGGGAAGATCATGTACCACTAATTTTATTTGTTTATATTAAAGACTGATAGATGTATTGCAAGAAAGGGATGGCTAGGCAGACTGTGCCTTCCTGGACTTACAAAAGGCATTTGATAAGGTACCACACAGAAAATTGCTATATAAACTGGAAACGATAGAAGGCATGCATGGAAAACTATTGAATTGGATGGAGGATTTCCTACATGGAAGAAAAATGAAAGTATTGCTCAGAGACAAATATTCAAAATGGGAAGAAATGAGTAGCGGCGTCCCACAGGGGTCAGTACTAGCTCCGATAATGTTTGCTATATATGTGAATTACATAGACGAAAGTACTGAGTGTTACATAAACTTCTTTGCGGACGACGGAAACTTATTAAAGAGAATAAACTCCGAAACAGACTGTGACTTATCACAAAGTGATCTGAACAAAGTCTCAGAGTGGAGCAAGAGATGGGAAGTAGAATTCAACAGCAAGAAATGCAGTATAATCGAATTTGGGAAAAGCAAGAATAGGTATCAGGAGAGAATAAAATTGACGGAAAAGAAGTAAATAAAGTAAATTCTGAAAGAGGCCTAGGAGTAATCATCACCAAATACATGTCGCCAGATAAACATAGCTCCCCTTCCCGTAAAATATAACTAGGTAAATACACGAGTCGACGGCGTAGTGGTAGCGTTCGGAACAGCTGTTATAGCAGGGCGAATTTGAATCCCTCCCAGGGCTGAAATAATTTCAGTATCGCTGCGCTGCGAGTCATTACTTCAGTTCTCATTGGAGGGGAATTGGGAGTGTGTGTGCTTGGAAGGTCACAGCATTGCCCAAAGATCGGTCATATATGAGCTCTGAGCTCTCTTCCGGGTGGCTAATAGCTGTTGATCACGAGTCCAACACGTGATCCAAGGCCGTGGTCACTCTCTCTCTCTCTCTCTCTCTCACACACACACACACACACACACACACACACACACACACACACACACACACACACACACACACACACACACAATGGCTTGATGGCGCAGTAGTAGCGATCGCAACTGCTGTCACAGCGGTCCGGGTTCGAATCCCGACCAGGGCTGAAATAATTTCAGTATCGCTGCGTTGCGAGTCGCTGCTCCAACTCTCGTAGGCGGGGAGTTGGGTGTGTGTGTGTGTTTATTGGTTCACAGTATTACCCATAGATCGGTCATGCGAGCTCTGAGCTCTCTTCCGGGAGGTTAATGGCTGTCGAGTCCAACGCGTGATCTAAGACCATGGTGCTGAATCACACACACACACACGCACGCATGCACACACACGCACACGCACGCATGCACACACACACACACACACACACACACACACACACACACACACACACATATATATATATATATATATATATATATATATATATATATATATATGCAATAAAAACACTAGGAGCGTGTGTTCACAAATGTGTAAGTAACCACTAGGAAAAGTAAACTAACGAAGCAGAGCGCTTTCGTATAATTACATCTTCAGTGTAGATACAAAGAAGGAATTATAAAATGAAGAAACAAGGTACAGAATATATGACATAGTGAAGAGGGCATTCGGAGAGGTAGGGGAAGAAGTACACGTGACGGACGTTTGAACCGTCCTGGTAACCAACAAGTATGGGACAACTGCTTATAATTTATATTATAATTTAAATAATTTTGAAAATTTCATGAGAAATATAACTATCTAATTTGTACAAACCTTGATGAAGATTAACGTTTATCCCCTTACTAGATTTAATCAAACTGCATGCAATTAAATTTCTGTTATGTTGTTGTATGTGATGACTTTAGCGTTATCCCAGTCAACTGGGTGGTTAAAATGGTTCATGTGGTTGAATATGCCGCTTGATTGGTTTCCCTCTCTAACGTATTTCTTGTGTTGATTGATTCGTGTTTTGAGTGTTTTAGCAGTCTGACCAACATAAAACTGATTACATGATTTACAAGGTATTTTGTACACAAACCCTTTATCACTATTGACAGAATTATTTATGAGCAATTGTCTCACAGTATTCTTATTGTTAAAAACTACATTGATGTTAAATTTACGTAATATGTTTGGAATGTTTTGCAGGTTCTCTTGGTACGGTAGAATTAGCAAGTTATTCATATTGAAAGTTTGAGTTGACCTAAGGTTATAAAATGTCCTTTTAGCACAATTGTAAGCTGTGTCAAGAACATGTGTGAGGTATTGTAGCTTAGTACCAATATCGTAAATACATCTTATTTCATCATCGATGCACTCTGGGCTGCAAATGCGTAGGGCCCTGAGGAACATCGAAGAAAAAAACAGATCTCTTTACGCTATTAGGGTGTGAGGAATAATAGTGTATATATGAACAAACATTGGTTGGTTTGCGGTATACACTAAACTTCAACTCACTTTCATGGCGGTAGATATTACAATCAAGGAAAGGCAAAGTACCTTCACTTTCTATCTCCACCGTGAACTTGGAACTGACCAAATTATTAAGTTTATATAAAAAATAATTTACATTATCTTGAATGGGCCACATGAAACTTCAAAATTATTTAAATTATGATATAGATTATGAGCAGTTGTCCCATACTTGTTGGTTACCAGGACGGTTCAAACGTCCGTCACGTGTACTTCTTCCCTTACCTCTCCGAATACCTTCTTCACTATGTCATATATTCTGTATCTTGTTTCTTCATTTTATAATTCCTTCTTTGTATCTACACTGAAGATGTAATTATACGAAAGCTCTCTGCTTCGTTAGCTTACTTTTCCTAGTGGTTACTTACGCATATATATATATATATATATATATATATATATATATATATATTTATATATAAACACACGCACAAACATTTATACATATACGCACACATACACACACACACGCACGCGCACACACATGCACGTACATATACACACGTAAACGTACATATGTACCCGTGGACACATGTGAACAGAGGATCTTGAGAAATAATTGAAAACACTGCGGAGACACGGTTTTACAAATGCATGTCAACATTAAATATGAATTTGAATAAGGTCTTGTACCACTTATCATCGGATTCAAAATATCATTTGATTCTGGAGAAAGACAGACAGGGTAATATGATTTCAATTTTAATTTTCTCTTTAAGCAGCATTTAATAATTTCTAGGAAAATTAATTAGGTAATATAAGTTCGTGAGTGAGGGAGAGGAGATATATTTAGGAATTTGAATTATATCTCAGAAGCCCAGAAGTCTGTCAACCCAAAATGGACTGTTTGTTATGAGTTATTCTTTATTTACAAGTCATTGCAGTCACTTAACTATCAAGGTGTACGTCATCCCCATAATTGAGCAAAGCAGTCTGGTATTATATAAAAGAAAATATAACAAATTATTGTTAAACCTTTGAGGTTTAAAGACGTTTTGTTTGTACTTGATTCAACCTACTTTCAGATGACTTTATTACACGTAAGGAGGAGACCCCTTGGCCTCGGAGGGTTACCGAAAGCTTTTTGTTCAACTACTTTAACCCAAGGGCCATCCCAGGGCTGAATGAAATTATATTTCCATAAAGAAATAATGAATTTACGTAGGGAAAAATCTAATTGTGGCTAAAGTAATTTTCTTTGCAAAACCTTTACGAAGCCATACGTTCAACCAAGATTTCTAATCACGTCATCGTCATGAAGGGATTACTCAAGACAGAATTAGCTCGTACAGTATGAGAACTATCCTCAACTGAATAAAATCCAGCGTCAGCAAAAACAGAATCGTCGGGGAGCACGCCACTGGACTGAAGAGGATAAACTACAGTAATTCAATGGGAACTTGGGCCTAATTCTTTGGCCTCCTGGGCTCTCTTGAGTAAAACTTACCTCCAGAGAGCCCAGACTCCCTCTCTTGTTTTTCAAACTATTTTCTTAACAAGAACGCCCTTAACGCTTATATCTCACGTGCGGCACCAATTTTTTATAGACTGTCAATTTTAGAAATAGCTGATTGTTTGGTGTGACAAAAATTTTGTAATTTTACACGGATAGCTTTAAACCTTTATTACTCTGTACCAATTTCGCAATATGTGCTTAAGCCTCCTCTTTACAGGTTTGTATGAACATGAGGGTGAAATATTTATCTCCATTTTAATCAGACCTGTAACTTGTGACTGTATAACTTGCAGAATCGAAGTTCGTAAAGAGATCAATATTCCAGCGGTTTGAGATTGAAAATTTTGTGGTTCCAATCCTCCCCTACCTTCGCCTTATTTCCTAAAACCCCTCGTCCTCCTAAGAGGAGAATTCCCCTCAGTTGAAAACGACTGTATTACAGCACTTGATCATATAAACACCTGGTAGTCAGTCATTAGACAGAACTAAAGGGAAAAAGGAGTGAATTAGTGAGATTTCTTAATAGCTTATAGGATGTCTATTTGAAATACATTAAACCGCCTTCACCTGCCAGTTTGACCTGATGCTTTGGGGTTGGATATAGGACATGTTTTAATCAGATTAAATCATCTAAGTGCTCAAATGAAGACTATACGTGCTTTAACATTTTTCATATTTCTTAAACCCTTGGGGAGAAAAGGGGTTGGAAAATATTATATAATCGGCAGCAGGGTTCATCAAACGAGACCCCGGTATCCCGGGGTCTTGTAATTTTTTCGAGCTATATAGTACTACTCCCGGGATTTTCTACAAGCTAGAGATCTCACGAATTTCCCAGGATTCCCAAATATCTTGGTGAATACAGGGAAATCATGGTATGTCTCTTTCCCGTCAATACATAGGAGGGTATGAATTGGAACATTTTTAACACATGACATGTTGATTATGTTAACCTTATACTTAATATGAATATTTAATACATAACATATATATACTAGAACATTTTGTGAATAACACACAAGAAAACGTAAGTATATAAAGAAAATACCAATTTTATTTACAGATGGTTAATGTATTACACGGTCAAGACGTCGGCTACCCCCTCCCACTCCCTACCACCCCATCTCTCTTTCCGCTCTCGGTTGCTTATTAGGATTTTATGCCTGATTTTTTAGAATAACATATTTTCTGAATTACTTTTTATCTGATGACGAAAAATGAACGTGAAATGTGTGGAAAATAAATCGGTGACGTCAGTAAATGAAATTGAAGAAGTAATACATGAAAATATCGATACTTCATTACTACTAATAATTACTGATTACGAGTAATTTCTAATTACTAATAACTACTAATTATTACTATAAACAAAACCCAACAGTTTCCGGGGAGAGACACGATCCCAGCGTACCGGGAAAATCATGGGGTCTCACTAAATTGTTGTCTTCATGGAAAAGTTGGGAATCCCGAAAAAATCCCGAGACATGTTACATGTGCTTCACTTCCTGTGTACCGGGATAGTCCCGGGAATATCAAATACCATTCCCGGGAATGTATGTGTAAGAGAACGACGAGATCCCGAGTCCCGAGATCTCACTTAATGAACCTTAATCTGCAGTATTTGGGTCTCAATGCGTAACATAATTTCAGGAATATTGTACCATAATTCTCGTATGAATCTCAGATATTTCTTAAATGAACGAATAAAAGAAATAACATTGGTGTGCATTACTGCAGAAGCAATGCCAAGTAATATCCCAGGAACTTGTGGGTTGCGGAATGACATGTACTCGTATGACAAGGGAAGAAAGGAAAACATGTTGTGTGAAAATAAGAAATGCATAGATCACACCTAGGACTTTCAACCTGGGATCGAGGGACTCACAGGGGTCCATAAAGGTTTCTGAAAAGAGAGACACACCAAAAACTGGGAGTATTGGGGGATGCTAGACGGCTGTATTCAGCATTGAAGTGGTCTTTGGGAGCTTCAGAAACATAAATTCATTAGTGAAGGGCCTTTGAACAAACAAGATAAAAAGCACTGAATCATTAAATCTCATTCAAACAAGTTGGTTTCTAAAATGGAGTAAGTCGCTGCGAGATCCCAGACGGTTTTATTTGGGATTAAAGTGGTGTTTGGGAGCTTAGAAACAACATTTCATAAGTGAAGGACCGATGAATAGATAAGATAAGAATTACTGAATTATTAAAGATCATTCAAACCAATTGCATTTGAAAATGGAGTAAGACACGTGACTGAAACGGATCATCTAGGATTAACTGACGTGCTGCTACACTCCACAAATAGCCTGCCTGCCGCATCAAATACATTGTTCTTGCGAAAACCCTCAAGGTCTTGAAGTTTTGTAAAGGCTCTGGGATCTGGTAAAGGCAAAGGTTTTTGGAATTGAGTGACCGTTGGCGTTGGAGTGACCTACTGGCTTTGAACACAACTCGTGCAGAAAAAAAGGCACATTTCATGAAAAAGATCTTTACGTTGTATGAAACGTGACGCGATCGACTTTGTTTCTTTTTCATGGGTTTCAAAGAACCACATTATTTTTTATCGACGAACATTAATTACTCTGTTCGAGCACGTAGGGCAAAAGTGACGGATGTGGTCATATCTTGGTGTCACATGGCATTTGTTTCTCAGAATGCGTATTTTTCAAGACGATAAGCTCGTTACAGGTTCTTCTTTGACTAATGCCCAACGATTTTATTCGGCTTCAAGAGTTAGCGCATAACGTCGATAAAAGATCTTAAATCCCGAGTTCCTACAGGATTTTCGTGACTAGTTACGTGACTTTGTGGGTACCGGATAAAAAGCTGAATACATACATACATACATACATACATACATACATACACACACACATACACATACATACGTACATACATACGTACATACATACATACATACATACATACATACATATATACATATACGACATTGTTATATTAGGATACTGCAGTATATTATGTTATATATCATATTACTTTATAATGTAATTTATTTCATGTATTATATCATATTGTTTTATATTGTGAATATTATTTTTATTGTAGATTATTTCGTATTGTAAATTTTAGAGAAATAAACATTTTGGATTGGATGCTAAGAGGAGACTCTATGAAGGGGTGATTATGCCAGCAACACTATATGGTGCAGAAACATGGAACATAAGAGAGGAAGAGTTTATATGTGTTTGAGCTGAAATGCTGGAAAGTATGATGAAATTATTAGGCTGGATAGAGTGAGAAACGAGGAGGTGAGGAGAACGGGGATGGAAAGGAAGTTGGGAGATAGGCTTGATGGAAGAGTATTGGGATGATTTGGACACATGGAAAGAATGAGTGAAGAAAAATTAATAAAAGAGGTGTGTAAGGCAGAGGTGGAGGAGTGAATATGAGGGGGTGATCAAGGATGAGATGGATAGATGGGGTAAAAGGGGCATTGGGAAAGAGGGGAATGTCTGTTGAGGAAGGGAGAAGACAGGATATAGGTTGTGTATGAAAGATGCTGTGATGCACGAAAGGGAGTGGGCAGGAGATGAAGGGGGCTGAGGGAGCATATGTGAATGATATTTTGACGCAGCCCGAAGGGATTTCTCCCCGTCCACTCTTTTTCTGCGTGAGGGGACGGAATGTGTGGGGTCGCTGATTAAATGAAGCGGGCTTGCTGTGGATGTGCTGTGTCTTGCTGCATTGCTTTTAGCCCAAGGAGGAGGAGCCAAGAATGGAAGGAGGAAGGGGTGGTGAATAGGAGTGGAGTATGTGGGGATTAAATGTGTGGGAGTGGATTTTTTTAATTTGGCTACTTCTCTTGTAACGAGGAAAAATCTCTTGGTATATGTATGTATTTTATATTGTATTATATGATATTACTTTATATATCATATTATATCATATTGTTTTACATTACATCATGTTATGTTATATTGTATTACATCATATTATATTACAATGTATTACATATTATTTTATATTACATCATATTATATTGATTTACGTTATTCATATATATAAGTATATGTAATTCCTCCAATTATTTTTCCAGCTTCGGGATTATACATTTTTATTCAGTTCCCCTCAGTATTTCAAATTCTTTCCTGACTTGCCTGATATTATTCAAGCCCTTCAATTACTTTTGTTGAGTTAATTTTTTGCCTTACCTGTTTGATGTCATTCAAAAGTAATTTTATTTATTATATAATGCATTTCATATCTAATTTTGATGCCTGATTTATTTTTTTACTTTCATTTACGACATTTTTAAGTATGAAATAAAAACTTTATGTTGTGACCAATTTCTCGTTCCTGTCACTTTCATCCGCAATGTTTACATCTCAATCTGGTTTTTGCGACACTGCTTCTGACCCAGGGCAGTGGACAAGGTGCAGGGATGACCCGTCATCCAGAAGGTGCTCAGATAAAAGGGAGGGTGGAGGGATGTGGAGTGTATTCAGGGATGGAATGGGTGGAAATGATTTTATGCCTTTCCCTTTTTGTCTACCTCCCTTGTAAGGGGGAAAAAAGCCTTGGTATATGTATGTATGTATGTATATTAATTTTAGTTATTCTTCTACCGACATTTCTTTTATCACCTTTCAACCTCAGCACCTTTGCTACCCAATACGATAGATACCATATATCATGATATACTGTATATCTAAGCTTTCACGTCTATATTTTTTTAACTTCTCCATTTTTCATCACTGTGAAGCTGCATCCATTTTGACTGACGTCATTTTTGTATGTGTGTGTGTGTGTGTGTGTGTGCGTGTATATATATATATATATATATATATATATATATATATATATATATATATGTGTGTGTGTGTGTGTGTGTGTGTGTGTGTATATGTGTGTGTGTGTGTGTGTGTGTGTGTGTGTGTGTGTGTGTGTGTGTGTGTGTGTGTGTGTGTGTGTGTGTGCGTGCGTCTGTGTTTGTGCGTCTGTGTCTGCCTATGTCTCTTAACTTGACTTATTTGGCGGACACCTAAATATTCTCTTTTGCTTATGGAAACTTTGCCACGACCACATTGCAAAATCTATCTCGAGTAACCCTATAAGAATAAATGGATTAGGTATAAGGTGTCACCAGGCACACAGCGGAGGTTAATCGTTCCACAACGAAAGATTTATCCAGCACGCATCGAGCTGCTGCGCCAGAAAGTGTTTCGATCCTTCCTGGCGATGGAACGAAAAGAAATTATCTGATGAATATCTCGGTCTTTTCAAATTTGTTCAGCCACGAGGTATTCCGTTCACGATTGCAATGGTGCTTTTTTTTTTCTCTTTCTCTGTGCTCTTTAATGCATTTCCTACCAAAAAGTTTTCGTACAACTAAATAAAAGTGTCTGGCGGCATCCAGGATGAATCCGCCCCCTTTAGTATGATTTGGGTTGATCAATAATCCGCTACCAAGGAGATGAATAAATCTACTTGTTTCTGGTCAGAATATACCTATGATTACTTTTAAGAACAGTAAATTTCTCTTGCAAATAATACAGTAACTGATATATTTCATGCAACTGTAGCAAATGTATTGGTTGTAATTGCATAATGTAAACCGATTAGAAAAATAGATTATTGTTGCAATTACAAGTGAATCTAGTTTTACGTGGGCATTTCAAGAATTTTCTTTGATAATGTTAGCGTTTTGCATTGTCAACCCTCGTCAAGGTTCTAATCCCGTAAGCAATTCTCTACATTTCATTAACTAATTCCAATGCAAATTTCACGTCTCATAAATTTGTTAAGCCTACATGCTCATTCCCATTACTTTAATGTCTGTATACAAGACAGTCCTGGGGCTTTCAAAATTTTTTGCCTCTCATACCATGAACGCTGATATATAATCTTATATAATCTCTTTTCAAAACACGCTTGGCACTTTCTTGATGTTTCCATCTTCTCTGAATCCGCCTGAGCTTCTTGCCAGCGCACACATCTCTTCCGGGATCCATCTCCCCTGCGACAAGTTGTCGCCGACTCTCTTTCACAAACACTTTGTCCCTCTCGCCAGCTGCCCGCCCGCCCCTGGAGAGGAAGGGAGGGAGGGAGGGAGACGCTTCCCGCAGCGTTTCAGCGTTTCGTTTCTCACTTGAGTTCTCGAAAGTTGCGTGGTGTGTGTGTGTGTGTGTGTGTGTGTGTGTGTGTGTGTGTGTGTGTGTGTGTGTGTGTGTGTGTGTGTGTGTGTGTGTGTGTGTGTGTGTGTGTGTGTGTGTGTGTGTGTGTGTGTGTGTGTGTGTGTTTGTGTGTGTGTGTGTGTTACTTTGTATCAGAGATGACACTATATATCTACCCACTTCATCGAAACAAGAGTGCTCTTCATTTCATGGTTCTCCTTTGACATTACCTGGTACAAAACCAAGTGTCATCACCTTCTGTTCCTCTTCCCTTACAACGACCGGTCTTCCCTTACCTGCTCCTGCCAATCACTCTTCTGCTTTCTGTCCGTCGCACTTACATTCCCACCTCCATTCACCTCACCTCAAAGTATTTCCTTCTTTCATGGCAAAGCTCTTTACATACGCGCACACACATTCAAATACACACGTGCATACAGATACACATAAATACGAATAAATACACGCACATACAAACACACACACGCACAAACACACACACGCACAAACACACCTATACGCACGCACAGACAGACAGACAGACAGATACACACACACACACACACACACACACACACACACACACACACACACACACACACACACACACACACACACACACACACACACACACACACACAATATATATATATATATATATACATATATATATATATATATATATATATATATATGCATACATATATGGGTCTAGGCGAATTCACTGACAACAATTCACCGACAACAGTTCATCGACACGCTCAATTCATCGATATACACAATTCATCGAAAAATAAAAATAGAAATATTCTATTTTAAAATATATGACTAGGTCGTGTTTTCATCCTTTATTTAGCATACTTTTACCTTTGATAATGAAATAATTACTTTCATAGCCTTTATTTAGGATACTACAAAAACAAAGTAGTGTAACCAACCCCCCTGGGGTTACAAATCACAATGTTCAGTTTCTTCACTTTATTTACACAGTTCACGCATAGTTCTCTACACTATGATACACAGGGCACGTCAGACACCGACCGCTCCTGGAGCTCTGCACTCCGTTTTTGTGGGGCGGAAGTGCCGAGTCTGTAGAATTCTGAGATGCTCTTTAGTCACCTTGAAAACAATTTTAATAGGAAAATCCGGCCCTTTACATGGTTGTTGTTAGTTCATAAATTATTTCTTGTATCCCTCTTTATAGTGCATAATATATCCAGGGGGAAAGGGTTGATTACTACTGTGTTGTCGTGTGTTATTCGGAATTGGCGATTGACCGCATTTATGTGTGCGTTCGTATGTCTGTGTGTGTATCTTGGCTCCGAGTACTCGATAAGTGCTGGGTCAGCTTTCCTGTCAGAGCGGATGTCTTGGCGACAGAATGTCTGGGTGATGATTGTGGCACCGCTCACATGATTTATGGGAATGGTGATGTGGTTATAGTGATGTATACATATCGCCCTCCCCCTGGGGTTAGGTGGCACCCGGCACCTAATGGTACATGGTTAACAAATATAATATATATATATATATATATATATATATATATAGTAATATAGTCAGAGACACAAAATCTTTGAGTGGTTATACGTGGAGAAGGGGGTGTGTGACGTTGAATTGATTATAAGGGTCCCAAGAGGACATGTTGAACAAGAAATAATGGGTATGTGATGTTGTGTCTCTGAATAGGGAATAAGGTTGTGTTTCACCAGTATTTATATATTTTTTCAATTTTTATCTATGAGTTTGTGTGACACTTTTATATTATTTCTGAGAACTCTTATCTGTGAGTTTGTATGGCACTATAGTATGTTTTGTGAGAAACTCTCATCTGTGAGTTTGTATGGCACTATAGTATGTTTTGTGAGAAACTCTTATCTGTGAGTTTGTATGGCACTATCTGTGGTAAGATATTGGTGAGACACAAGATATAACTTATCCTAGGTTTACAATAATTTGGGAAAACATTTTTTAAGCATTTATTTCATGCAAAAGTATTTTGTTAGTATTATTAGTATAAAAATGATGATTGAGATTGAGAGGGCAGTGGAGGCATAGGGTAAGATTTTATAGTGTAGATCTAAAGAGTCTATATCAAGGGTAGTTGATTTGTTTAGTAGACGTACCTGGTCTATCTCGCTTGGGAGGATGGTAACGGGTATCTTAGGGAGGGGTGGGAGTGTTAGTTGGGTTATGGTACCTAGATTGTGGGTGAGAAGTGGACGAGGATGGGGGGGTAGTAGTGGTTGTATCCTGTGGATGGAGTTTTTGTTTTAGTGATTTAGGATATGTATATGACTCTCGCTAAGGTTATAGTGGTCGGAAGGAAGTAGAGAAGGTTTGATAGATATGCGGAAGAGAGTTCTTATTGTAAATTGCCCCTTTTAACCTCCACTGAGGAATGCATGACGTCCTGCATCTTCAGGGGCGAGAGCTAGAGTGTATGGTTTAGTTGCGTCGACGTAGTGTCATGTGATGGGAATTGCGCTTGGTTGGGATATTTGTTAGTCTGGTTGGTGGGTTCTGGTTGGGAGGTGGGGTTGCGTTTAGGTTAAGTTTGACCTTTCTCAATTTCTTTCCGTGTATGGTTACGGTTGTGTGATCGGAAGGGTCCGTTAGTAGGAAAACATTGTTGGGGAGTGAGGTTGTGACTGTGAAGGGGCCTAAGAACTTGGGTTTGAGTTTGTTAGTTCTATTAGAGTCTCTGACCATGACTGTGTCTCCAAGTGTTATATTGAGTGGAGAGGTTCGGTTGGGGGGTTTGGTTTTGGTTGTGTCTTGAGGTGGTTTGAGGTTTTCTCTGACCTGTTTGTATAAAATTTGCATGCATCTATTTAGTCATTGGGTAAGGTTATCTAGGTTGTATAAGGGGGGTGGGGGTTGGTTAAATATTTGGTAGGGTAGCCGCATTCTTTGGCCAAATATGATCTCATGGGGGGACATCTTTGTTGCGGAGTTGACTGTGCTATTGATACTAGCTTGTACCTGGGGTAGCCAATCTTCCCAACTATCCGAAAGATCGTTGGCCAAAGGTCTGAGGATTTCAAGCACTTTTCTGTTTGTGCGTTCACATAGTCCATTCCCTTGTGGATGGTAGGCAGTGGCGAAGGTTTGATTTATGTTATATAAATGTGCTATTTCGCGCATTACTTCGTTCTTGAATTCAGAACCGTTATCAGACAGCATTTGTCTTGGTATATTATACCTGCAGAATATGTTGTTAACCAAGGCTTTGGCGACAGTCTCTGCTGTTTTGTCTTGTAATGGGACTAGGATGGTGTATTTGGACAGATAGTCGACTGCCGTGAGTACATAATTGGAACCTTGATGGCTCGTTGGCATTTTCAGTAGGTCAATGCCAAGTGTTTCCCATGGTTCAGCAGGGAGTGGGATGTCTTTGATATTGAGTTGTTTGGGGTCAGGTCCTCTGAATTGGTTGCAAGTTAAACATTGGTCTATATGTGTGGTTATGTCTTTTTTCATATTTATCCAAAAATATGAATGCCTAGCAGTATTCAGTGTCTTATCCCTGCCCGAGTGGCCTCCCATTGCGCTGTCGTGCAATATGTGTAGGACCTTGGGAACTTGGGCTTTGGGGATGACAGTAACTTCTCTGTCGTTAGTGGTTCTCCTTATGATTCCGTCGACCAGTTTGAGTTCCTCTATAGGGACAGGTGGTCGGGACTGTAAGGGTGTTCTTGAAAGTAGATGTTGTTTTACTTTAGACCATGTCGGGTCTTTGTCTGTTTCTTCTCTAAGGTCTTGCATAGGAATACAGGTTGTTTTTGTTAAGGTGGATATGTGGATTTGTCTGCTTAGTGAGTCGGCTACTACGTTAGCTTTTCCAGCTAGGTATGTGATTTTAGGGTCAAAGTCTAGTAAGGTGGTTTTCCACCTAGCAATTCTGCCATGTAGGTCTTTAGAGTTAAAGAGGTAGACTAGGGGTTGGTGGTCTGTAAAGATATTTATCTTGTATCCTAGTATGAGGTATTTGAAATGTTTTAAACCCCATATCAATGCAAGCCCTTCTTTGTGGGTTGTTGAATAATTACTTTCAGGTTTATTTAGTACTCTACTTGCGTATGCAATGGGGTGCTCTTTACCGTTTTCATCCTTCTGTTGTAGAACTGCGCCTATTCCTTTAGAGGAGGCGTCGGTGTAAAGAAGGAATTCTTTCTTCATGTCAGGAAAGGCTAGGACAGGAGCTGTGGTAAGAGCATGTTTAAGGGTGTCGAAGCTTGTCTGTTCCGCTTCAGACCATTTGAATGTCTCGCCTTTTCTTGTGAATTTGGTGAGAGGGGATGCTATGTGTGCAAAATTTTGTATGAAGTGTCTGTAGTATGAGGCTAATCCTACGAAACTTCTTGTTTCATCCGCGTTTCTAGGGGTTGGGAAGGATGCAATGGCATCTATTTTGTCTGTGGTGGTATGGATGCCTTGGGCGTCTACCTTATGGCCTAGGAAGGTGAGTTCCGTCTGTAGGAATTTGCACTTTCCTAGTTGGATTTTCAATCCGGTGTTTTTGAGTCTTTTTAGGACAATCTCTAGTACATGGAGGTGGTCAGTTTGTGTGGGGCTATAGATGATGAGGTCGTCTAATGGCGGGGAGTGGGTGTGGGTCATATTGAGTTAGGTGGTTGACTTTCCTAAAATCTACAACAGGGCGTAGGGTTCCGTCTTTCTTAGGGACTAGGAAGAGGGGACTGTTCCAAGGTGAGTCTGAGTGAGAAATTACACCTTGGTGTAACATCTCGTGCACACTGTTGTTGACTTGTGTTTTCCTACTGTGGGGTATGCGGTAAGCAGGGGTGTATGAGGGGGTGGTGTGGGGGGGGGGTTTGGATGTGGTGTTTGATTATATCACATTTGCCTAGGAGTTCGCCTTCTAAGGCGATAGCCGATCTATTCCTTTAGAGGAGGTTTAGTAGCTTGTTACGTATCTCTTCGTTGGCTGATGTCGTTATTTGGTTGGGGTGGATAGGGGTGAGGTTTTGTGTTTGTCCTACAGTGTTGATGTGTTGAGGGAGTGGTTCCTGGATTGGGGAATTATGGAGGTGAACTGAACAAATGTTTGTGTTCTTTCTGATTTTGCGGTGTTGGTCTGAGAGATTCGTTAACATAGCTAGGGTGTGTTTATTTTCTGACACTACATCCCATGAAGATTCTAGGGTTATGTTATTTATTCTTGACGTATCTGGGTCAATTATGACATCCTGATGTTCTATTGCTCCGGGTATGTATAGTGGAACTGTTATTGAATGTCTAGGGGGTATGATGACTGTGTTAGACATCAGTGCTTTTGAGGTGACATAAGGGGGTGGGCGGAAAGAGTAGCTCTTAGTTGGAGTGGGGTTATTTAACCTAGATAGACATGAAAGGGGTTGTGTGTCTGGGTCGGGTGTTTCAGGAGTTTTGGAGATGTCATTTACATCTTGGAAGGAGATTTTGTTGGTATCTAAGTTAATTATTGCCTTCCAGTCCCGTAGGGACTTTAAACCTATTATACCTTGTTGGTCGAGACTCCATTCATCAGCTAAGTGGAAGGATGTGAGGCCTACCTGGGATTTGCCAATTTCTATATCTAAGTCTATCCTATCATGAAGTGATATGGTACTTCCTTTTATCAGTAGGCCTTCTGTGTTGGAGTACTGGATTTGGGGTGGGTCATTAAGTGCTTCGTAGAGAGCTCTGGGTATGAGGTTCAGGTTTGTGCCTGTATCAACCATCATGTCAACACTTATTTGATCTAGTGTTACTTTTAGAGTGATATAGTTGTGTGGTGTGTCGGACGTTCCTATGGTGGTTTGGTGCGTGAGGCTGGTACACGTTCCCCCAATTGGTGTTGAGTTGTGTGTGTTGTGTGGGAGGAGGGTGTTTGTTGTGATGCCGTTACTGGTTTGTTTGTTCTCTGATGAGGATGTGGTTGTGATCTTTGTTGAGAACATTCCTCGTTGGAGTGAGTTGTGGTTTTGTGTAGGTTGCAGTATTTACCTGGCCGTGTTAGTCTTGATATGTTGAGTGGTAAGGGGGGATGCGTGGGTGGTTGGGTTTGTTGTTGGGCTCTACATTGGGAATCTGTGTGGGAAGTAGTTCCATGAACTGAGCAAGGGGTGGTGCGGTGTCGTGTCTGTGGTTGTTGGTGTTGCTGTGCTTTACATTGGGCATCCGTGTGTGTCGTTGTTCCATGAACCGAACAAGGGGCAGTGCGGTTTGGTGCTTGTATTTGTTGTTTTTGTATGCAGTCTCTGGTGTTGTGAGTTGTTGAAAGATGGTAGGAACACCAGGTTGATGGTTGTGCTATATTGGAGCTAGGGGCCTGGTGTGACTGGAGGCTATTTAGTCTAGCATAATGGTGCTGGTCGGAGAGGGAAATGTTACAAGCGTTGGTTATCTCTAAGATATAATTATAAGCTAATGGGTTTCTGGTGTTTAAATCCCTTCTAGTTGCTTCTTTTTGACACTTTGGTGGGAGTTGGGAAAGATAAAGGCCTATCTCTAGTAATGTGTATAGGTTTTCTAAAGTCATTGCTTTCTTTCCTGAGAGGTCTGTGAAGGTCCAAGGGCTTTGGTTTTCTAGATTTTCCCTAATTTCTTTTATTGCATTGGCAACATTGTCTTTGATGTTAGTCTGTTTTTGAGTTCTAGTGTTGTTTAGAAATGTGAGGAGAAAGTTAATGTTGTTTGTTTGTTTGTTCTGAAAGACATTAAAGAGGTGTGTTTTATATTCAGTGTATGTGATTCCGCCTGCGATCAGATTATCAAGCATCCGAGCCGTGGATCTATGCTCGTCTGATGCTTCTATTTTCTGGCGGCATAGATTTATCTTTTCTAAGTCAGAGTAGTTTGGATTTTTTGAGAAAAAAAGGTCACATGCCGTCAGGAAGTCAGTGATGGAGAGTCCACTAGTTTGAGAGAAGGTGGGGATTTCGGTTAGAGGGGAGATAGTTTGGTAGTTATTGATTATTGTAGGTTGGAGTTGTGGGTGAGGATGTTGCGATGGATTTGGGGCAAGGTTAGGTGCTGGGTAGGGATGTGGGGTGAAGGCTGTTTGACTTGACGTGAAGTTGGGAGAAGGGAAGGCTAAGTTCTCGTATGCATGGGTTGTGGGGTTTAGGGGTTGTTGTTGGGGGTCTACATGAGGGGCAACTTGAAGTTGTGGTGAAGTGTGGGGGGGTTGGGGGTCTACATGAAGGGCAACTTGGAGTTGTGGTAAGAGTGGTTGGTTTGCGTCAAGCAGTTCTTCGTGGGGTGAGGCATATTCTACGTGTGGGTTGTCAACGTTATTCTCGGGAATATTTGGAGAACCTTTGGGTGTGGAATGATCAATGTCACTGGGGGGTTCCTTTTCTTTCGGTGGAAAAAGGAATGAGTCAATCATATTCCTGACTTTGGATCTCGTTCCTGAAGCCATGTTAGTGTCTAACTAGAGATGCATGCATTACCTAAGAGATAGTGTGTTATAGTTAGAGAAGAGGGGAGGTATAAGGCGTCAATGGGTATACAATGGGGATACAATATATATCTAATAATAATGAGAAGATTTTAAATATGTATTACCTAACAGGTATAGTAAGTAGTTAGTTAAGATGAGAGATATAAGTTATCGATAGGTAATATGCAAGCAAGAATCACTTAACTGATAAAATGCATATCAAAATGGCATAATGGATAAAAAATGGAGTGATAATAATGTCATAAAATTGTAAATATGAGGTAATATATATATGAAGGTAATAGTTAAATTAAAAAAAAAATTATTGCATGCACATATATGTAAATTTATAAAACAGGTAATTATGATTTACATATAAAATTGTCTAAAAAAGGAGTAATATGATAGTTATTGTTGGGTACGATATATATATTAACTTAATAGTTAAGTTGTAGAATTTTTTTTTACATGTACAAATATATGCAACATATATATAATGGGTAAAACAAAATATTCATATATAATTATAAAGGCACTTGTTACGTTGTGAGTAATTTCTTAATTTAGTACTTGCAAAGATAAATGACTGGTTATCTTAATGATTTTAAAATGTTAGCTATAATAATATCTATTGTTGTGAAGTAAAATTTACACTAGTGGATGTATTGTTATTTAAAAAAAAATTAGTTTCGTCTGTTGTGACTAGATATATTATAATTAGGTACAAATTATTAATGATTAATGGGGTACCTAAGCTCGTGTTGAGTTATAAGTTGGTAAAATACATTTAAAACTTACGTAACTGTATTCAACATTACAGTACCTTATAAATGTATTTTATAATTGTAAGCGTAGATTGCTGTGCAGCTACCGTTAGGTGTGGCTGTCGCAGTCCGTAGATTGGGTGTTACCAGACGTAAGATTCTTGGATGAAATTCAGCATGGGTTGTTGGTGATATACGTTAATTGATGGTGCTATTTCCTCTATATGGGGTTGATTATGGTTGGGTACATGAAGTCTAGGTGTATGATGCTCGCATGGAATGGAAAAGAAAAGCGAGTATCGGGGATTTTAGGGGGTAGACGAGAATGATTAATATAATAAAATAGTAAGAATGGTGGATAGAATTATTAGTGTTACCTTTATAAGCTTTTAGGTAGTTTGGAGTCGGTGATGACGATGCCCGTTATTGTGTACTTGTGTATTGGTGCGGTTGATGAGAAGTCAAAGGCAGGCGATGTCTGCTACGTAGGCAGAAGTCTCGTCCTTCTCAAAGGTGGGCGTGGCTGGCTTGCTTGGGAGTGAATAGAATCAGGTGGTTTCAAGGTACTAGTCTCTTTGGAGGAAATGGGATGCGGTTTATGCTGCCACCAGAATGTAACCAACCCCCCTGGGGTTACAAATCACAATGTTCAGTTTCTTCACTTTATTTACACAGTTCACGCACAGTTCTCTACACTATGATACACAGGGCACGTCAGACACCGACCGCTCCTGGAGCTCTGCACTCCGTTTTTGTGGGGCGGAAGTGCCGAGTCTGTAGAATTCTGAGGTGCTCTTTAGTCACCTTGAAAACAATTTTAATAGGAAAATCCGGCCCTTTACATGGTTGTTGTTAGTTCATAAATTATTTCTTATATCCCTTTTTATAGTGTATAATATATCCAGGGGGCCAGGGTTGATTACTACTGTGTTGTGTGTTATTCGGAATTGGCGATTGACCGCATTTATGTGTGCGTTCGTATGTCTGTGTGTGTATCTTGGTTCCGAGTGCTCGATAAGTGCTGGGTCAGCTTTCCTGTCAGAGCGGATGTCTTGGCGACAGAATGTCTGGGTGATGATTGTGACACCGCTCACATGATTTATGGGAATGGTGATGTGGTTATAGGGATGTATACAGTAGATTTTTTTTCGTATTTATTAAGAATAGTTCAAATTTTTTAATGACAGAACTATTAAAATGACAAATTAGTTTAAACTAAACTTAAAACTATGTTTTACTTAAAATTAGAAAGCTAGGTTATGGACTATTGCTCACAAATAATCAATGACGTTGCTATATGAAGGATATCTTTCTACAATGTTTTTTTATCCGTTCAGAAGAGTCATGATATTTCTTTGTGGTTGAGAGGACATAGAAAATGAAAACAACTGGACCAGAACTACGTCTTCATACGCAATCAAGGAATGGAGACCCAGAAGATGTAGACGTGAGCAGAACCGCCCACGGACAGTTCAGACAGTCGCGGACGGTTCAGTCAGTCCCGGATAACCTGACTACAATATATCGACCCTACCTCAGTAGTTCTCATTTTCTATGTTTTCATTATAATTGGTGATGTTTACGAAAACCATTTTACATTCTTTAACAAAAATAATTCGCTTGAAGGATGGCATAGGACATTTGAGACACAGGTTGCTGGACACCACCCTAATATTTGGAAGTTTTTCGACTGCCTGAAAAAAAAACTATAATGAAGTCAAAGTCGATCAATGCTTGGCTGGTACTTCATCTCAACCACAAAGAAAGAAATATCGTGACTCTTCTGAACGGACAAAAAAACATTGTAGAAAGATATCCTTCATATAGCAAAGTCATGATTATTTACGGGCAATAACCCATAACCTAGCTTTCTAATTTTAAGTAAACCAATATATAGCTTTAAGTTTAGTTTAAACTAATTTGTCATTTTTAATAGTTCTGTCATTAAAGAAGATTAACTATTCTTAATAAATATGAAAAAAAAAATCGCCTATTCTTTTCCGAACGTGGGTCATAGGTATAATTTGACCAATGTGCTACGAAATTACTTTGTTGTTTTATATATATATATATATATATATATATATATATATATATGTATGTATGTATATATATATATATATATATATGCAATAAGAACACTAGGAACGTGTGTTTTATAAATGCAAGGTAACCACTTAAGAAAATAAACAAACGGATCAGAGCGCTTTCGTATATTACATCTTCAGTGTAAATTACAAAGAAAGAGGGTACAGCAAACATAATATAGTAGGACAATAGTATAAGGAACTCACTAGGAAAGGTTGTGGACGAATTGTCCGGGGGTGGGTCACACGTCCAGCATTCTTACATTTTGTAATTATTGGCTATTTCTTTGCAAATATAATTATCAATTTATATATTTGCGTTTATATCTGCTATTATATCTGCTATTCATATATTTGCGTTTATATTTGCTATTTCCTGGGGAATGTTACCGAATAACTGGGAGTGGTTACTGAGTAACTGGGAGAGGTTACTGGTTACTGGGAGAACTTACCCGATAGCTCGGCTAGTGACGGGTTGTCATATTCTTGGGAGGGTCCCCGGCTTCGACTGTGACGAAATGTCACTTTGTCCCATGCTTGGGTTTGTGGTGTTTTGTCCCATACTTGGTTGTGTAGCGGTTTGTTGCATGCTTGGATTAGTGGCGGTTACGGGCATGCTTGGGAGTGTCTTATATGATGGTAATGTGCATGTTCTGTTGTTTGAGAAAGTGATGGAGATCGTGTTTTTTTTCGATGACATTCAATTTTAATAGCTATGTATTGATGTGTGGTCTGTACGTGCTGGGGATGCTGCACGGGGTTTGGGTACAGGTGGGGAAGATTAGGATCAGTGTTAAGAGAAGGAGGTGGAGTGGTTGGGGGAGGGCATTGTAGGATATAGACTGATAGTGGGGAGATGAGGGTGAGGTCAGGAGTAGGCATGAGGAAATGGTCCACGTGGTTATGTAGTGTTTCATATGAGCAAGTGTTGTGCAGGTGAAGCGGACCCATTTTTTGTATAAGTTACATTGAACTGAGGCCTAAGTCTGGTGGCTCGAGATGATGCGTTTGGAGCATGACGAACATCTGCAATATGTGGTGCTTCCAGAGTTGCTCTCTACATCTCCGGCTAATGGGAGTAGAAGAGGGATGACCACCGGAAGATGTACTTATTGTTAAGTGTTTGGGTACTTACCTCCGCAACCAAAGCTACTCCCAGGGGTTTGTTCCACCCTTCAGGGTGGCAAAGGCTTCCTGGGACAATTTGGCCCCCAACTCCATCTGGGGTTTCGGGGGTAGTCGCACGACGTAGACGGTGCCTCACCAGGATCTATAAGAATGAAAAAGCATTTGATATATAAATATATAGGAAGAAGGTGAGGAACTTACGTCAGGAGGTGCGTAGCTACGGCCGAAGCCATCATCTTTGCCCTGTGCTCTTGAACTGTTCGGAAAGGTAACAGTCACTGCTGGGAATCGAGATTCGAACCCACAACTAAACCAGTGTCAGACCAGCACGCTTCCAATTACGCTACCAGCGTTAGGATGAATATGATAAAACCGAGGTTTTTCCTTGGTTTTTAATTTTCTTATGAATGAATCTCCGGCACGCTAGGAATCGCGTGTTGATAATTATAGTTCTTGAAGCTCATCCTACTGCCTTCCCTGTGTTTTCCATGTTACTTTCTTCTCGTAGCTTGTCATATGTTGCTTGTTTTGGAGTAAAATGTGAACACTTTTATATTATGGAGACATTCTTTTAAATCTATATACTGTATATGGCTTCTCTCGTTTTACTGACTTGCTATTTTTTGTCTTTTATTATATTAAATAGTCATATTCCTGTATATATATTACCATAGCAGTTAAGGATAGGACAGTGTCTTCGGAATGAGATATCGTGTTATCTGAATAGAATCGTTTGACGTTATCTGGAATAAACTATTATATTATTTCTGAGGATTATTGGAGAGAAAAGAGTAAATTGAGTTAGCTACAACCCTTTTCAAATCATGGGCATGCCTTAAACTGCACTAAATCGTCATTTGTCAAAAATGACAAAACCGAGCGTCATTATAGCGTTATGTGATTAATCTTCCCAAAATGTGAAATGTTTTCCAATACTAGTTACAGCCGCACACAAAAAATAGTGAACGTATATGGAACGATTATAATAATAGTATTACCACGAAAGATATACAATAATGTATACATAATATTTGTTTTACAAGGCTCCTTAAAAAGGTACAGAACAGTTGTCGCTTTGAATCTTAAGGCTACACAATATGATTAGAAAATAGCAATATATGAGTAAAGTTAGTAAAACCTTATTCAACCAATTCAAACCAAAACTCAGTCTGCTCATTCTAAAGGTATATTCAAGGTTAACCCTCTCATATTTAAAGGCGATTTATAGGTCTTATTCTAGCTGACATCAATCGATTTCATTCAGTCAAGGAGAACCCCCATTTACCACAACCACCACCCTCTCTCAAAGAGTAAGAAAAACTTGATTGACCTTTCCCAGTGGCCTTACTTGATAGAAAAATAGGGGAAATATTTATGATCTCGTGAAATTGAAATGTCTCTTTTTGATGTGGTGTTAGGCATTCAGGTTCATATGATTAATGTAATTCCTTGTAAACACTATTGTATTAGTTATCTAACTGATATAAAATTCAAATGACTAAATAATTATTGGATACGAGTGCAATGTGACGTTATTAAATTTATTAAATGTCTTGAAAAAAATTGAGCTGCCTGTAAATAGCGAGGGTGAAAATTCTGAGTGCTTCTTTGCTAAAATGGAACCCTTGAACCTTATATGATGGGGGTATTTTTTTTTTTTGTGCCTCCACACAACTTTCTTCAGCAA
>NC_134777.1:39443646-39448646 GCF_046742065.1 Oratosquilla oratoria | reverse complement strand
TGTCGACCTTCTTTGTCTTCTTTCTTATAGTTTTTTTACATCGTTTCTAAGAAACTACTCACTGCAGCTCTTATTCTCTTCTTCCGGCCTCTAATCTGCATGTCGCACAGGACCTCCCGGGGTTTTGCCCGAGTTGCGTGTGACCTTCCAGAGTCCTGACGGCCCAAGATGGACAACCCCTTTGAGTTCCAGGAAGCGTGTCTCTGCGCCCATCCTAGGCAGGTGGGTCCTGGCTTCGTGTTTTGGTCACGTCCTGTCTTCGAGTGTACCATGTTTTGCGACTCTTCTCTCTTGTTCTTAGATACTAAAGGAGATTCGTTAAAGTGTAGCTTAATTCTGTCATTACAAAATTTTATTTTCTTCACATGTATGAGGAAATGAATATCTATAAAGGAAAAATGGAAAATCAATCTTAAGTCAAAAAACAAAACAAACAAAAAACGGAAACCTAATCTGAAGGTCGATGGGTAAATGCGACTCCAAAAAACCTATCTCGGTTGACTTTTCCCGTACAGAGTTACACCTTTTCTTTAATGAAAGTCGCCACCAGATTATTCTATTCATCACCGTTGTACCTTCGTTGGGGATAAAATATGTAACCTTGTAGGATCACTTTACAAATTCTGTTCACGCTAATGTCATGGAAATGAACCCTTTTACCACTACTGCTGACTTGTACATTTGTTCTGTTTTGTCTCCAAACCAATTTATTCTTCGCCCCCTGCGCCAGGAGAAAGTTAAACTGAACTCGATTAACCCTTTCGCAGTTATTACCAATGTATTCATTTGATTTGGCTGCTACTTCGTGATTTTATTTACCCGAGGGAAAGCTCCGTGCGCCGAGAAAGGGATAATGTAGCTTAGAAACTAATAACAAAAAAAAAAAAAAGGAAAATAACGTTGAATTTTTTTTTCGACCTTTTAGGACAGCCAGCATGAAAGAAGATAACCTCATTGGGCTACCCCAAAAAGGTCTAATGTCATCATTAGAGAGTTTGATCTGGTTAGCGCCTCAGTATTTCATTCAACTTAAAATGATCTCTGGTCACTAAAGGGCTCATGATAGCCTCGATTAATTCATCATCGTGTAGTGTCACCTCGAATAATTTTGTTCTGTTTAAAGCCAGGCAATTTTGTTTAGTTTAGAGGAATTCTCCATGTGTTAAAAGGTTAACAATAAGCAGTCCCAACCGAGGGGCACACTATCAAGTCTGCCTGACGTATTACCGTGACATACTACCACGCTGCTTTTGGCCAAGTTCGCACAAAGGACGGCGTACTTAAGCTTGAATGTTTCACTATGTCGTATAATTTTTTTTCTTTTGCTTCTTGACTCCTTCATCTCGCTGAGAGCATTGATTTTTTTTTTTTTTGCTCCACGTCACTACGTCCTCGAAAGTCGCCATCGACATGTTAATGTCTTTAAGATTCTTCCTACAGACCCAATGTAAAGAGTGAAACCATGGTAAGATCGACAGGGCATGACAGTGGACCTGACATCCTTTAAAAAGCTAAAGTATTTACCCATTTTAAGCATCTTAGATTGGTCATTCAATTCACACTTTATAGAGAAAAAGTATCTATATTTGACGTAATGTCATTCGCAAATTCCGTAAATATTGTAGATAAGGCAGTGTGAGGAATAGCATTGTCTGATAACATATATTGATCCTCGTCTGAATTATGAGTAACTTCGTAAGAAAATTAAAGTACACACACTTAGATAGCTTTGTGGCAAAGGATATCATGGTACTGTATTATTGGAAGAAAAAAAATTAATGATCCAATGTGAAAAAATCCTCTACACAAGAGATGACACATAACGAAAAAGACAAATAAACAGAAAAACAAAAGATAAACAGAGCCTGTGACCTTAATGGTCGGTCGGCTTCTACCTGAAGACGATGTCAGAAAACCGTAAGTGGTGAGATAACCATTCAATTACGATCAGTTTTACGAGCTCACTGACGTACAATTGGCATCGCTCAGTAAACTATGAGTAAACTACCGATGTTACAGTGGATGAAGAACGCGGTGAAGATAAGGACGAGAAAGCCTGGCCAAAGATGAAAGGAGAACATTTCAAATGCGTGCAGTGGAGATAGTGTAAAATAGATTTTTTTTTATTTTTTTTATAAGGACTATTATTCTTGAGGTGATTGGAGACTAAACTTTTGTTGACTATGAAAATTAGATATTTCCAAAACACACCATCCAATGTTTTTGCCTCCACTCACGTGCCTGTCTCGCTATTTTCTTTTCATTTTTTTCCCTGCCTCCATCTCTCTTCTTCTCCCTGTCCCCCCCCCCTCTCTCTCTCTCTCTCTCTCTCTCTCTCTCTCTCTCTCTCTCTCTCTCTCTCTCTCTCTCTCTCTCTCTCTCTCTCTCTCTCCCTATCTTCACCCTCTCCCTATTTTCCCCCTTTTCCTCTTCTCTGCCTCTTCGTTCTCTTGCCCTCCCTCTTCTCCTCTTCCTCGTTGTCTTTTCTTCTTCTTCCTCTTCTTTTTCTTCTTCTTTTTCTTTTTCTTCTTCTTTTTCTTCTTTTTCTTTTCTTCTTTTTCTTCTTTCTCTTTTTCTTCTTCTTCTTTCTTCTTCTTCTTCTTCTTCTTCTTCTTCTTCTTCTTCTTCTTCTTCTTCTTCTTCTTCTTCTTCTTCTTCTTCTTCTTCTTCTTCTTCTTCTTCTTCTTCTTCTTCTTTTTCTTCTTCTTTTTCTTCTTCTTTTTCTTCTTCTTTTTCTTCTTCTTCTTCTTCTTCTTCTTCTTCTTCTTCTTCTTCTTCTTCTTCTTCTTCTTCTTCTTCTTCTTCTTCTTCTTCTTCTTCTTCTTCTTCTATTTCTTTTTCATCTTTTCTTCTTTTCTTTTTCTTTTCTTCCTTTTTTCTTCTTCTTCTTCTTCTTCTTCTTCTTCTTCTTCTTCTTCTTCTTCTTCTTCATCTTCTTCTTCTTCTTCTTTTTCTTCTTCTCTTTCTTCTTCTTCCTCTTTTTCTTCTTTTTCTTCTTTTTTCTTCTTCCTCTTCTTTTCTTTTTCTTCGCGTTCTTCTTCTTCTTTTTCTTCTTCTTTCTTTTCTTCTTTTTTCTTCTTTTTCCTCTTCTTTTTCCTCTTCTTTTTTTTCTTCTTTTTCTCCTTTTTCTTTTCTTTTTTCTTCTTCTTTTTCTTCTTCTTTTTCTTATTCTTCTTTTTCTTTTTCTTTTTCTTCTTTTTCTTCTTTTTCTTCTTTTTCTTCTTCCTCTTTTTCTTCTTCCTCGTTTTTTCTTTTTTCTTCTTTCTCTTTTTCTTCTTCCTCTTTTACTTATTTTTCTTCCTCCTCCTCCTCCTCTTCCTCCTTCTTTCATTCATGACCCTCTTTCCATTCTTCTTCTTCTTCCCCATCCTCCTCCTCCTCCTCCTTCTCTCCTTCCTGCCCTTCTTACTACTCTTCTTCCTCCCCATCATCCTAATCCTCCTACCCTTCCTCCTTATCTCCAACCTCATTCCTCTCTTCCTCCTCTACTCTCTCCACCTCCTCCTACTCTCATTCATGCCCCTCCTTCCATTCTTCTTTCTCCCTCTCTTGCTCATTCGCTATTCCTTGTTCCTGCTCCCCTTTTCCAAACGTGACCTTTCTCTCTCCCCTTCTCTCTCAACTTCCGTGCACCTTCTTTTATAGTGAGATTTTTCATATTCTTCTGTTTGGTCGATTTTTCATTTTTTTTTTTTTGTCTTCAAAGCTTAATGGAAATCACGAAGACGTTAATATTATATTTTACATCAAAGGTAGGCTTGTACCAGGAGGTGCCTGTCTCGGGCTTTCATGACACGTACAATTTCCAAAATGCTGTTGGGTTCAAACTCTCGTCTGCGATGTGCAAAAGACGGTAGGAACTGGCTCACCACTGGGGACAATTTCAGCCTACAAAAAGAAAAGAAAGCAAACATGAATACCATGCAGGCTTCCTATTTATTTCTTTGTCTCAGTGCCCTTTTCTCCTTGTTTCGTTGTTCCCTTTTGCCCAATATTTTTTCTTCTCTAATCATTTGTCTTTCCTGATCTCCTTCTCAAAGTTTCTCCCTCTAATCGTTTCTTGTCATCTATCTGCTTCCTATTTCTTTGTCTCTCCATCTTATTATATATAAATTGACTTCCTCCTTTTCTCTATTTCATGCCATTCTCTTATTCTCTCTCTCTCTCTCTCTCTCTCTCTCTCTCTCTCTCTCTCTCTCTCTCTCTCTCTCTCTCTCTCTCTCTCTCTCTCTCTCTCTCTCTCTCTGTCTCTCTCTCATTCTCTTTCTTTCGTTCTCTCTCATTCTCTCTCATTCTCTCTCTCTCTCTCTCTCTCTCTCTCTCTCTCTCTCTCTCTCTCTCTCTCTCTCTCTCTCTCTCTCTCTCTCTCTCTCTCTCTCTCTCTCTCTCTATCATTCTCTCTCTCTCTCTCTCTCTCTCTCATTCTCTTTCTCTCTTTCGTTTTCTCTCATTCTCTCTCTCTCTCTCTCTCTCTCTCTCTCTCTCTCTCTCTCTCTCTCTCTCTCTCTCTCTCTCTCTCTCTCTCTCTCTCTCTCTCTCTCTCTCTCTCATTCTCTCTCTCTCTCTCATTCTCTCTCTCTCTCTGTTTCTCTGTCGCTCAAGTAGCAAGTGGACATACAATGTATATTTACTCATGTGTAACTCCTTAAATATTACCATTGGATATACGTATAAACTTGAATTTACTTATACAATAAAATATAGGTTGCAGATGAGAGTTTACCTGGGTACTAACGGAAAAAATATACAAAGTACCATTAATGAGACGTGTAGTTACGAGTCGAAGGTAATTGAGCTCGTGAATGTGTTCAATTGACCATTTTTATTATTATTATTATTATTGATTTTTGTTCTTATGCCCACGAGGGCTCTGGCTCGAACCACAATGGTTTCTGGTGATTACAATTGGTCTATAGCTATTCCAACACACTTGGCAAATATGACAGCTTTATCTGCGGGTGAATAATCTGTTAAAAAATATTCGTCTCTCTGATTGGGAT
>NC_134777.1:39436146-39438646 GCF_046742065.1 Oratosquilla oratoria | reverse complement strand
GAGTAGTAGAGCCTATGTTAGAAATAGAAATGGAGAGATTGAGTGTTTTGAGGTAAAAGTGGGACTTCGCCAGGAATGTGTCATGTCGCCTTGTCTGTTCAATTTATACATGGATAGGATGGTGTCAGAGGTAAACGCTAGAGGAGACCAAAAATCAGTGAGTCAAATATGATGAAGCGAAGCTTACGTGAGACAGCGATAAAGAAAACTGGGCCTTTGACGAAATTTAATTACACGAAATGCACAAGAAAGGTTGAAAAAATATTTAGTATATTTTCGTAGTGGGAGTGGTGAGTATTCTATATTGTCTCTGGTAACCACCTCTTTGGGTCAATATTACTTCTAAGATCTGGAGTAATGGAGGAGGTAAAGGAGAGGCGAGAGGAATCTGAGATTCTGTACGAGTGAAGAAGTAGAATAAATCGAACCATTTCTTGGGGATGGAAGAAATAGAGAAGAGTAAAGGGTAAAGTGATGGAAAAATGGAACAAAATTGATAGAAGGATTGGTGTAGGGACAAAGCTGATGGACTTGGGTAAAAACAACATGTTTCAGAAATTATTGATTAATATTTCATTATGGTGTTGAATGAAATAATTCATAAAATGAGAATAATTGGTAGTGCAATAATATACCCTAGATATAACATGAAGCGAGGGAACGGGTTGAAAAAAGTTAAAAAACTGGGTTGAAGAAAAGTGAGAGGGAGGAGGTTAAGCCGTGTAAGGCAAGAGATAGAGGGAGTTGCGAGTTATAAGAGACAAGCGTGAGCGTTTTTATTTAGTCAAGTATGTACACTAATGCTCATACGTTAATATGTGTAATAGAGTGAATGCTCCAGTGCGTTGATGTACGTGCGTTTGGTCACTGAGGAGGTGTAAGGTAGAGAAACAGAATGGAGGAGATGGAAAAAAAAAGCAACGTGAGAGACAGAGCTAGGTAAGATAAGATAAAAAAAAATGTACGAGACGAGGGTAGGAGTAAAAAGAAGTGTGGAAGAATAACTCAATAAACATAGCGAGGTGGGGCGTTGGGAAATAAATGTAGCGATTAAATGAGCTGTAATGAAAAAAAAAAAAAATCCTGACAGGCAACCTTTCGGTTCCAAGTGTCGGGATTGGTAATCTTCATAACTGTTTAAGAGCATATAAAAATGAGAATGGGTATGCTTATTTTCATTAATCGAAGTCTAAGTAGGAAGGATTATAAAGAAGGGAAATAAACAGGTAATAAAGGAGGAATGGGATCAAATAGTAGTACCCAAATATGAAAGTGCTAAAGGGGTAGCAATTAGTCTCGCAAGGAACTGTAAGAAGACGCAAAAAGGTAGGAAGGCGTGAAGACAGAATTATTATGGGTCAAGTCGGGAAATCTGATAAGAGATTGAAAGAGAAATTTTCCGAAGCGATATTAAAGTTCTGGTGAGAAGTTATTAGAAACAGAAAAACCAAAGTAGGAGACAATTGTTTGAGATGAATGATAGCTTTTCAACAAAAAGAGACAATAGAAACATGTGTGAAAACGGAATTATTGAAAACAAAATACCAACAAGAAGTAAAAAGCAACAATAAGAATAAAAGAAACACGTGAGAGTAAGAATATAGGAGAGAAGAGGTGAACAGGACAGTGTTATTGTAAACGTATATACAGTAAGTGTATACATGAAATACAAATACATATGTATATACTCTACACATGTATATATATTTAGGTTTTTCTCTTCCAGAATGTTGTATTCTATAGTTTTAATGATAGAAACGCCCAGGGTCAACCATGGGTCTTAAAGGTGGCTTAACACTACCCAAGTTACCAGGGAGACATTGTCGTTTATATAGTCCTTTTTTTTTTTTTTTTTTTTTTTTTTATTCAAGAGAGGAGCGTTTCACAGACCGGAGAGGGGAAAACAAATATATTTTCTGAGCTGTTCATTAGGGTCGCACTTGATTAATGTGATTTGTTAATCCTCCTGTAATTGATCACCAAGTCACCTTTGGATCATTTGTGAAGATATCGTTTTCATGTTGACATTTCTCTCAATAAGTAGATCTTTCGTCGTCACACGAACGTAGATATCTTATTTCAACAGTTCCTTCCACTTGATCATCTGTAAATAACTTCTGCTACTAATAACTATTCGACCTAAATCTAGAATGGTAGTTTATATGTTTTCAAAGGACGAGGCATCAGTTGGTGTTTTCCTATGATAATCACTAAGTAGTTATAAACGAATATTCAGATGGAGAATTTATGCAATGCATTAATGGTATCTCTGAGTACTATCCGTAATCATGTCTATTGGACACCGTTTTAATAACAACGCACAACATATCTTTGTTTGTTTGTGATGTCTTGTCAATTGTTTTACGATTACCTTGATGATCAGATCTGATAGAACAACAAAGTGTACAGTGAGGTGTCCTGAGTATTCGTGCTACCCAGCTTATACCATCTCATGTGGTTTGTAATAGTTTGGCTTACAAGCAGAAACTAAAACTTGTAT
>NC_134777.1:39423646-39431146 GCF_046742065.1 Oratosquilla oratoria | reverse complement strand
ACTGAATAGAATAGTCTGATGAGGACTAAAGAAATACTAAAAGTTAAATGGGCAATTAAAGGGAAAGCCTAACATCATGACTAATTTCGCCTTTTAACAAAGAGAGGGTTCTCTTACAGATGAATTAAATCGTGTAGCGGCAGGCAAAAGGTTAAGCTCAGTCTTCTTGCTAATATGGTCTAAAATCGGCTTCCTTACAACGTTTTAGTCGGCTTTAACGAACACCTATCTCTCATGTTTCGCAGAAAAATCATCACTCTTTTCGCGGGAATTAGATTAAGCCTTTACTACTCGGTGAGGACATAATCGAGTTTGCTCAGAGGTTTATTTGACTAAGGTTGAAATGTTGCTGTGACGATCTTTATATTTTTTTTATTAAATTTAGACGATTTTATTCAGACAAGGGGCTACCTCGAATCGAAACTTCATCGATCAAGAGCTCACTTTGTCACAAATCATCTTCCAGTCTGGTGAATAAGGTGCACAAATACCAAAGGACCTTTCCCCCATTATAACGTGGCGGGCCCAGTCAAAGCGCTTGCATCAAACGCGCTTAAACTCAATTTAACTATTCCTCCTTTCTCAATACCTATGGGATGAAGAGGTGGGTCGTACCTGTTTCCTGTCGTACTTCTTGGGTTAGATTCAATGCGGTGAGGCAGATTTCTTCAACAAGAATGCCCGACAACCAGGATATAATATTCTAAAGACGTCACCGTTTTGATGGAATAAAAAAAGATCGACTTCAATAAGTATTTGATACCTGCACTGCCGAGGAAGCGGCCGCGGACATGATTAAGATAGCCTCCGGGCATTCAGAATAATAATAAAATTGCCACCCGGTACGGAGATAAAGTTATCTGGCCGGGGTTGTGATAAAAGAAAAAGTATCACCTGCTAGTGACCGAGTTAATAGCTACGGAAGCATGCCCCGCAGGTACAAATGATTATTATAGACTTGAGTCGTTGGGATCGAACCTAAACCTTTGAACTCGTGAAGTGGGATCCAAATTAAAGATACCGTGCACACACACACACACACACACACGCACACGCACACACATACACACACCACACACACACACACACACACACACACACACACACACACACACACACACACACACACACACACACACACACACACACACACACACACACACATATGTATATATATATATATATATATATATATATATGTATATATATATATATATCATACATATATATTATATATATATATATATGCACAGATAAAGTGATGTGGAGAGTAGGGGGAATGAAAAACGGGATAAAAATACTAGAGAAATGTTTCAAATTGTATACACAGGTAAAAAAAATGTAGCGTGATTTTGAAAGACAGGCCGCCGCGTGAAGCAATTCTGTAACTGTAAAAGTAATCTAATAATATCGAGATGCATTTTCATTTGATCTAGTTTATCTTTTATCCATATTTGGCCTGTTATCATGTGGGGCAGTTCATTCTAACTTTTATTCTGCACATAGTTTAGAAAAAAAAAACATTTCATAGTTTTCTTTTTCTTTTGATCAATTCTATGATCAAGTAAATATTATTTTTCCATTTATAATTGGAGCTTGCGTTTGGGACAATCCATAACACACAGGAATAACACAAGAACACCAGATAAAGGACAAAACATACACATCCAGGAACTTACACAAGCATAGGGCAGTTACCGAAATGATAACTTTCTGCCTGTAAAGGATTGATGAATTCTTTGGTTCTTCAGCAGAATTTGACACGATTAGCATCCTCCTTAGACACTAAGACTTAATTCCTGCGTTTGTGTGTTTGTCTGTGTGTGTGGGTGCCTGTGTAAATGAGTATTTGTGTTTGTGTGTGTGTGTCTATGTGTATGCATTTTTGTGCGCGTGTGTTTGTGATGGAGAAACTTAGAAATAATAATCAGAATAACACCAAATGATTTCATGTAGTTGTAGGGACAATACTGATCTGATCAAATGAAACCATCCCTTCCTTACCCCAAGTCTATTTCAATTAAAGAAAGTCGTTTGATATTAGTGTGAGTGCAGTCTAGGAATATATTAACGGTCTTGAGAAATAATGTATATATTGTTTCAATATAATAAGAACCATAGAGAAAAAAATACTTCATTGGGTACGCCTTCCAACAACTACTGCATTCACCCACAGAAAATAAAAATAAAATAGATGTAACCAAACTTGGAGGCATATTAACTCTCAATTCACATTGTTGGTTTTAAAACTGTGCATTTAGGACAAAAATACATAAGTGAATGTAGGAAAACACTGCTGCCCATGTTCGCACTCTTGTAAAAAGAGGGTTAAGTAAACTCCAAAAACCTGCTCGCTGGCCAAACCACTTACCGGACCCGGCCGCTCGTGGATGTAACTTTTTGAATGCCTTTTCGGAGGGAGTGAAAGGGAGAGTGTAGGAGGAGAGGGAGCAAATGGTCTTCACATCATAACGATTACGCCTACAGAATTAAGCGAAAAAAGGGAAAGGAATAGAGAGGGAGAAATAGAATGACCAAACGTGGAAAAGGGCGTAAAGAGGGAATTAGATGTAAAAGGAAAACGAGAGAAGGAAGTTTGCGTGCATGAAGAGAAAGAAAGGTACAGAGAGAAAGGCAGGTAGACTGAAAGATTTACTCGTATATCTGTACATAGTTTCATACCTACGTGTGTGTGTATACATATACATAAGTACATATATGCTTACGTAGATATATACATACATGCATACATACATATATACATACATACATACATACATACATACATACATACATACATACATACATTCGTACATACATACAAACATACATACATGCATACATGCATACATACATGGACACATTCATATACTTATGTGTACACATACATACAAAACACACACACACACACACACACACACACACACACACACACACACACACACACACACACACACACACACACACACACACACACAGTATTGCTGCTGTGCGAATCGTTACTCCAACTTTCGTGGGCGAGGATTTGGGTATACGTGTGCTTGTAAGGTCACTACATTACCCATAGATCGGTCATATATGAGCTCTGAGCTCTCTACCGAGAGGGAAATAGCTGTCGATCACGAGTCCAACACGTGATCCAAGACCATGGTGAAACACACACACACACACACACACACACACACACACACACACACACACACACACACACACACACACACACACACACACACACACACATATATACACACATATATATATATATATATATATATACATATATATATATATACATATGTGTGTGCGTGTGTGTGTGTGTGTATGTGTGTTTGTGCGTGTACACACACACACACACACACACACACACACACACACACACACACACACACACACACACACACACACACACACATATATATATATATATATATATATATATATATATATATATATATATATATACATATATATCAACCACAATGCACTTTAATTCTATGCCATCTAGGCGCATGGAGAAATTGAAATGTAGTACGCCCGAGGACTCAAACTCATGCGGCGAGATCAACATTACCAGTGCCGAGTGACTAGACCAATTTGGTCTAGTCACTCGGCACTGGTATGTTGTTCTCGCCGCATGAGTTTGAGTCCTCGGGCGTACTACATTTCAATTTCTGCATGCGCCAAGATGGATTAGAATTAAACTGCATTATGGTTGATAAAAATTTATCTCTAATTGCTGGGAGCCATTCAGTGCTGTACATATACATACATACATATATATATGTATATATATATATATATATATAATCTATATATATATGAATATGTATATGTATATATATATATATATGTATATATATATATATATATGAACATGTATATATATGTATATAAATATATATACATTTATATATATATATTTATATATATATATATATATATATATATATGTAAAGACAGACACATATGGAGTTGAGATGGCAAAATGAAACGTTAAGGCTAGAGTATGGAGCTTTATTCAGAACTAGACATTTCGACTTCTTAGGCCTTCCTCATTGGACTGAAAACAGAAGAAGAATCAAAGTCCCTTTATAAGAAGGGTGGCCAAGTCAGAACATGCACACGAGAAAGCTAGTGTAATACTGTAGCTTCCTAAGTTCTGGCTAGAATCCATCTACAGGGATTGGTAAGCAAATTGAAATGCTGTTGCCAATAACCAGCGCTTCTGTGCTTGGGTGCATAATTACAACGAGATGGAGTCTTAGTGATAAAGTCAATATTGAAGGAGGTCTAGTGTTATTTAAGGTTGACCAGTACTTATTCTTTACTACCACTCATATTCACATTTCTCACGATATTCATTCATGCAATGCGTATTTTTAAAATGTCATGTCGTATTTCTATCAAATTCGTCCTTTATATAAATGATTATAAATAACAACCACGATATCTTTGTCTTTTAGAAGTAACAAGAAATTTTAAATAAATCTATTGGTAAGATCAAGGCAAAAATTTCGAGCCTTGTCCTTGCTGCCATCCGTCTGCACCTTTCAATAGTTCCCCGTCATGGTAACTTTCTGCATAATATAATTCGATTAAAAATTCTTATGCAGCTGCCTGGCCCATATTGTTGCATTATAAGTTCTTCAATTTATCCCAGTCTTTCATATTGATCTGAAGTTCTGCCCGCAAAAATGTAAATATTCAATGGGTGTCTTATTGGGTAGTAGCTTCCTCTAAGCCTAGAAAAGTGTAATGGTGTAATATTCTCATTTGTAATAACCACAGAAGGTGAAGAGTATATCATAAGAACATAAGAATTAAGGAGACTGCAATAGACCACAAGACCTTGCAGTCTCCTTCAATCATATGTTCTTATGATACACTCTTCACGTTCTGTAGTTATCAAAAGTGAGAATATTACACCATCACACTTTTCAAGGTTTAGAGAAAACTACTAGGTTTAGAGAAAGCTACTACCCAAAAAGACACCCAATGAATGTTTACAGTTCCATATCCATTACCACCTGTCATCCCCATTCATATGATTGTATAACCGTTCCTTAAGACAACCAATAGTTACTAAGTCTATTCCATTCACTGACCCTACCAGTATACCAGTTCTTGTCTACTTCCTTCTTAAATTTAAATTTGTCAATTTTAAATCCATTACAGCAACTCCTGCCCTATTTTCTTAATATGATGACCTTGTTTGCGCCACCCTTGTTAAAGCTTTGATCCACTTGAACACCTCTATTAGATCACTTCGCACTTTGCGTCTTTCCTGAGAGTAAGTTAAGATGCCTAAGCCTTTCATCATAAAGTAAATTTCTGAGCCCATGTATCATTTTGGTCATTCTCCTCTGTACTGAATCTAGTGAATTGATATCCATTCTGTAGGACGGAGACCAAAACTGTACCGCATAGTCAAGGATGGGTCTGACTAACTCTAGATAAATTTTGATAATCACCTCATCAATTCTGTTCGTAACTGTCCTAACAATGAAACCTATTGCTCTGTTAGTTCTGTTTCTGGCGCCAATGCACTGTTTCCTGGATTTAAGTTCAGGACTCACTAGAACTCCCATGTCTCTCTTGGACTCAGTTTTCTCTAGAATTGTGTTTTGTAAGCTATATCTGCTTTCGGGGTTGTGTAACCCTTCGTTTAACACACTGCATTTTGAGATATCGAAGTCCATTTGCCATTTCACCGACCATGTGAACAATTCGTTTTTATCTTCCTGTAGAATCTCGTCTTCTCTTGACCTAAGTAAACGTCCTATTTTAGTGTCGTCCGCAAACTTACTAACATCACTAATAATCCCATTGTCTAAGTAATTTACATACATAATGAACAATAAGGGACCCAAAACCGAGCCCTGGTGAACTCCACTAGAAACACTCCCCCATTTAGATAACACCGTTTATGACGACTGGCTGTTTTCTGTCAGTGATTCAAGTTCCAAATCATTCACTTTTCCTCCTATGCCATGGGCTTTGACTTTATTATGTAGTCTACGGTGGGACACCTTGTTGAACGCTTTGGTAAAGTCAAGGTAAGTAACATCGTAATTATCATTGTTATTTTACGCCTTGTATACATTAGTGTAAAAAGATAGATTAATCACACATGACTAACCCTTGGAGTACTTATGCTGTGTGTCACGAATCAAATTATGTCTCTATGTGATCTCTGATTCTATTAGCTAATAGAGATTCAAACATTTTACTTATAACTGATGTCAAACTGATTGGCCTGTAGTTACATATAGACAATTTATCTCCCTTTTTGAAAACAGAAATAACGTTTCTCTGCCCCTAAGCAATAGCCACAAGGCTAGTGTTTACCGATTCATTAAATATTTCCGTTAACTGATCGCATATTTCAGATTTACACTCTTGAAGCACTACCGGAAAGTTTTCGTCTGGAACCGGGGATTTTGTAGCTTAAGTCTATCAATCTGTTTGACTACTTCTACCTTACTAATGCTGATGTTAGATAGTTTGCTTCCTTCATCACCCACTGAAAATTGGACCGCAGTCAGGTACCGTATCTAACTATATGGTTACTAGGTCTGTTCCATTCACTGACCTTATTGGTATACCAGTTCTTGCCTACTTCCTTCTTAAATCTAAATTTGTCAAATTTAATTCCATTACAGCGACTCCTGCCCTGTTGTCTAAAAACGATGACCTTGTTTGCGCCACCCTTGTTAAAGCTTTGATCCACTTGAACACCTTTATTAGATCACTCCGCACTCTGCGTCTTCCTGAGTGTAAATTGCCAATTATTTATCATGAGTGAGCATGCGAATAAAAATAACTCTTGAAGATGAACTTGTAAATATACACGCAACCACAGAGAGAGTACACACACACACATACGCACACACATACACACACACACACACACACACACACACACACACACACACACACACACACACACACACACACACACACACACACACACACACACACACACACACACACACACACACACACACACACACACACACACACACACACACACACACACACACACACACACACACACACACGCAAGATCTGTGATTAATAAGGACAGGAAACAACATGCCTACTATCAGAGATAAACAAAATGTGACCTAAGAAATTCATTACCTCGTGTCCTTCACGAAAGCTTCTAGGCTCCATTTCATATAAATGATTAAATTTGCTTCATAAATACAATTTGTTTGACATGATCATGATTGAAATGAAAAAAAAAAGTTTTACAAGATGAACAAGATCCTTAAGTTGACAATGGAGAGATGAAATCATTACTCTTTTACATCTTGATCGCTTTGGAAATATCAAACTACCTGGAAATGGGTCTTACCAGGATTCAGACAGATAAATATAACATGATATTTTCCTCAGTGTACAAAGCAGTTCTGTTCGACGACATATGAAAATATTGTGACAACACAAATGGAGTTTCCTTTAATCAGGGATGACATACAATGATAGCGACGAATT
>NC_134777.1:39416146-39418646 GCF_046742065.1 Oratosquilla oratoria | reverse complement strand
TATGTACATATCTATATATATATATATATATATATATATATATATATACATATATACATATACAAGCAATCGCATCGCCGTGAGGTGCGGTTTGCGAGATTTAAGATCTTGCCAAAGACGAGTACCGTGTCACATGTGTGTGCATCAAGTGCATGGTTGATGGCTAGTGACGGTTACAACACACACACACACACACACACACACACACACACACACACACACACACACACACACACACACACATATATATATATATATATATATATATATATATATGCAAGCAATCACATGATCGTGATATATATATATATATATATATATATATATATATATATATAACTCACACACACACACACACACACACATATATATATATATGTATACATATGTACATATGTATAAATATATCACAGAGTACGGCGGTATCTTGTAGAAGAACAGCAAGAGAGGCAGTAGACTTTTTTTTTTTTTGTGGGTCAGTTACAATTTTGGCATGAACAGATCCACCGACTGAGGGGAAGAGAGAGATTTGGTAAGACAAATATCTGGCAGTAGTCGATACGTCAGGATGTTGTGTGACAAGAATAGGAAAGTGACGTTTCCTTACCTAGGAATTTCTGGATATGAGAAACCCTGAAAGACCCCTTCGCGGAACTCCAGGTCAATTTCCAAACATCTAGTAATATGGGTTTCTTGGTACGGGAACAATGAGAGCAGCCTGACGGGGTTTCCGCATTCCTCTCCACGTAAACCATATGCTTAATGTTCATATTTTTATATATAAAGGAGAATCTAACTGCCTCACCATTGTAACCGGCGAACTCTGCTTGGGGTTCGAAACGTCGAAATTAAATTACATATATATATATGCATATATATATATATATATATATATATATGTGTGTAAATATATATATATATATATATATATATATATATATGTATATATATATATATATATATATATATATATATATATATATATATATAGAGAGAGAGAGAGAGAGAGACACACACACACACACACACACACACACACACACACACACACACACACACACACACACACACACACACACACACACACACACACACACACACACACACACACACACATATATATATATATATATATATATGTGTGTGTGTGTGTGTGTGTGTGTGTGTGTGTGTGTGTGTGTGTGTGTGTGTGTGTGTGTGTGTGTGTGTGTGTTCACCTTGGTCTCTTTGGATCACGTGTTGGACTCGTGATCGACAGCTATTTCCCTCCTGGAAGAGAGCTCAGAGCTCGTATGACCGATGTATGGGTAATGCTATGACCTTACACACACACACATACACACACACACACACAACTCCCCGTCCACGAGAGTCAGAGTAACGACCCGAAGCGCAGCGATACCGAAATAATTTCGGCCCTGGGCAGCATTCGAACCAGCTACTGCGGGCACCACCGTACTGGCAGTCCAGTGCTCTATCAACCGCGCCGTGTGTGTGTCTGTGTGTGTGTGTGTGTGTTTGAGTGTGTGTGTGTGTGCCTGTGTGTATATATGTATGTATGTATGTATGTATATATGTATGTATGTGTTTACCTAGTTGTATTTTACGGGAAGGTGAGCTACGCTCGTGGTGTCTCGCCTTTGTATCTCGCAGTGTCAAATTTGCTCTTGAATTCATGAGTGGTTTTTGAACATACTATATTTTTGTCCAGTTTGTTCCAAGTGTCCACCGCTCTATGTAGAAAATTGTTCTCCTTCATATCTTTCCGTGTCCTCTTGTGTTTCTCTTGTCCCAATTTAACAAGTCCTCTCTATCGAGTATTTCTGTGCCCTTCATGATTCTATAGATGGTCAGTAGGTCGCCCCTCTATCTTCTTTGCTCCAAAGTCGGTAACCCCAATTATGCCAGTCTCTCCTCATATGACAAATTCGAAAGCACAGGAGCCATTTCTGTGGTTGCTCTCTGGAGTCTTTCAATTTCTTTCATATTCTTTTTGGTACTGGGTGGCCACAATGTCGACGTATATTCTAGTCTAGGCCTTATCAGTGTGACTAATATTTTTTGATTATTTCTTTGCCCAAATATGTAAATGTCACTTTTATTGATCTTAGCAAGTTACATGTATGTATGTATGTATGTATGTATGTACGTATGTATGAACGTTAAACCACTCAAATGTGTTAGATATACCTCGTGGAAAATATACGAGTATTCAATTTTCAGTTTCATTGGTGTAAGACCCAGGAGAAGGTAGGACGATAGAAAACATGAATATTTCAATCGAGTAATGAACACGATATGAGGGTGCAATAAAAAAAAGTGAAATTGAAATAAACATAGTTAGGAACTTCAAATGAATGGAAGAAGTAAAATTGACCAAAATAAAAATGGAACTTATTAGCGGTGTTATTAAATAGGTGAAGAATAAGAGGACACGGATATCTTTTCCGGGTGAAAGAACGAGGAAATGTGTAAATTTGGAAAACAACTTTGAATCCAC
>NC_134777.1:39408646-39411146 GCF_046742065.1 Oratosquilla oratoria | reverse complement strand
CGTGTGTTGATTAATTCTAGTGCCTAACTCTTTTCCTGTTTGACCAATATAGTATTTATCATATTTATGGCAAGAAATACTATAAACACAGCCTACCCCATCACCTGGGGAATTTTTAATAAGAATGTTTTTAATAGAACTTGTATTCTTAAGTACCACATTGATGTTAAACTGTCTAAGAATCTTAGGAAAACTTATGAAGTTCTCATGAAAAGGAAGAAGTAAAATATTTTTGTTACAAAAGTTATTTCTTTCTCTTTTCTATGTTGGATAGAAATATTATTGAATAGAGTTTCTTTAAACATTCTTTTGATAACATTATGAACGTAAGTTTAGGATTATATAAACTTGATAATTTCATTGTAAAGAAAAATGTTGATTATGTAGCAGCATACGGTGGGTCGGTCCTGTAAGTGATCAAATGTCTCATATAGGTCTTATCTTGTCAAAATTGGCTCTCCTGAAGTCCGGCACTTGATCGTTATTCATACTTTTTAATTCTTCCCAAATAATATTAAATCTTATTTCTTGATCGCTACAGCCTAGACTATCTCTCACTTTTACGTTGCTCATTAGCTGCTAATTATCAATTAAGACTAAGTCCAGAGTATTCTCTCCCCTCGTAGGATTGGTAATCATTTGTTTTACGAAGTTATCCTGCACCACATCTAAGAAAAAATTCGCTCCCTGATCTACTAAAACTTCCCAGTCAATGTATCTATAATTAAAATCTCCCATTATTACAACGTTTTTGTACTGGGACGACCTGTGAATTTCATGAAACAGGGGATCAGTCTGCTTAATGCTGAGGTCAGGAGGTTTATATAGGACTCCAATAATAAGTTTCTTATTTTTGCCTATAATCTACCCAAATAGATTCCGTACTATTCTTTTCCTTAATCGAATTGTTGATAATACAGTTTATTTTATTTTTAACGAAAAGTGCTATTTCTCCCCCTCCCCTACATTTCTTCCTTCCCTCTTTACTTGTTTCCTTCTTCTCTTCCTCTCTTAATTCCTCCCTTACTCTCTTCCATTCTTTTACTTGTCCTTTTCCTATTTTTATCACATATTGTTTCCTTTCCAAACTTCCACTTTTCTTTCTTTAGATACAACTTCATATGTTCATAATGTTACTAGTTGAACTCTGCCTACGTTTAGAATATAAATTATTGATCTTGATCCAGCCATTTTATTTCCAATTGAATATTTAACCATTTAAGTAACAAAAGTAATCCTCAGCTAAATAAAATCACTTAGAGGTAGCCAAAAGTATTTCTTCTAATATGAATTATTCAGTGAAAGGGTTATTCCAAACGCACTGATCCACCAGTACGTTCAAAGGATGAACAATGTAATAAAGTTTCAATCATGAAGAGATCAAAGAACTCGAGTTTACACAATTATCGAGAAATAACCTGTGAATTCACTAAACATAAATCACTCACTGTGCATATACCCGTACACGAACACTCACATTGATGCACACACACACACACACACACACACACGCGCACACACACACACACACACACACACACACACACACACACACACACACACACACACACACACACACACACACACACACACACACACACACACACACACGCCACACTCGTGGCGAAGTGGTGGAGTTCCCGGCCCAGGTCTGAAATAATTTCAGTATCGCTGCGCTGTGGGTCGTTACACCAAGTTTCGTGGGTGGGGAGCTGGGTGTGTGTGTGTGTGCGTGTAAGGTCACAGCTTTACCCATAGATCGGTCATATATGAGCTCTGAGCTCTCTTCCAGGAGGGAAATAGGTGTTGATCACGAGTCCAACACGTGATCCAAGACCATGGTGAATCACACACACACACACACACACACACACATACACACACACACACACACACACACACACACACACACACACACACACACACACACACACACATACGCACTCAGACACACTACCGGTTACAATAAATAACAGAGACAGAAAAACATTGATCGATTTGCCTCATTTACATATGTTACGTCATGAAACTCCTTAATAAAAATGAAATTTCATATGAAATGATTATGCAGTGATCTACTTCCAACCTAATTAAAATGTTATCAGATAGATATAAGGAAGACTTGATGTGTTGTTCCACAACCTCTGAGTATATAACAATGAGTGAGTGGGTTTTCAAGTTACATAAGGTTGAAGAAAATGGATCTCGTTTGGTTGAATTGCCCTGATTGTTACACATCTTTTATATGCATTTTCTTACAACAATTTCAGTTTAATACCTTCCAAATTATAGACACGCGATTTGGATAGGACTAAATAACTTTATAGTTTTGAAAACGGAAGCGATTTTTTTCCAGAAAATACTACTGATTAAATCTATACGCTATAACCGTTTTCTTGCATGCAAAGAGCACGATCAACCACCCTCGTCGTGTGCTGGAGTTTCGAAATAATGGCTCTGTCATATAGTGCATTTTGACAACAATTTCAGTGCTTAGGAA
>NC_134777.1:39398646-39401146 GCF_046742065.1 Oratosquilla oratoria | reverse complement strand
GATGAAGAGTATAAACAAGAGAATACAAACAGTAGTAATTCAATTGGTTTCTAACTTTGCACATACAATATACAGAGATTGAAAAAACTATAACAACCAGCATTTGATGAAAAAAGAGTAGGAGGTGACTTGATAGAAGTGTTAAAGATATGAAAGGAAATAGGTAAAACTGACAGAAACCTCATGGTTTCTGGAGAGATGGAGTTCTTAGGTCATTGGAACCGGAGGTATCCATAACCCTTGGGGGTATGAGAACGAAATGTTGATCTCTGGATATTTATATATAATTAATTCATATTTAATAATTTATACTAGGGGCAGAATGTTAGATTATAAACTGCCTCTGTCATTTCATATTTCAAACCATACTTAAATGCTAGTCTAAACTTTCATGAACGAAATAACCAGAATATTTTCGTCCTTTATCACAAACTAGACTTCATAATACATCAAATCAGCCAAAAAGTTTGACAGCAATGACACGAACGTTTTTCGACTCGTCTCAATGTTTTAAATTTGATATTTGAACCGTTTGCTTTGTCGAGGTCAGACGCGTCCTCTCCCTCTATCCCTGCTTTACATTTTTTCTATTTTTTTGTGAGTGATTTTATATTTAGGCTATATGTCATTGTACCTTCTATGCCTAAGATTGAATATTAGATATTTAAATAGTATTAGGCTTAGGACAATTACGCATTCCCATATGTACCCACCAACAAAAGAGATGTCGCCTGTTGCCACTCCGTGATTCGAATCACCGGACGAGACTTTGTCTCGCGGTGGGTCGACTTAAAAGTTGCTTCTGGTGATTCGACTCACAGACTGTGAACCGTAAGCTTCACGACGCCCTCGGTGAGGTGACAGCGCTTTTGTTGATGGGTACATTTATAAATGCAAAATTTAGCCATTATGTGAGGGCTAATGCATATTTTCATAAGTTATTAGTACCAGTACTTAATCCAATATACATTTAATTGTGTTTAAATTCATAATTTTCGTAGTTTATAGGGTACGGGCTGCATGTTATTGTGGCAAAGTAGCATGCAGTTGATACTTTAGGGTCTATATGGGGCACCCCTACGGACCAGAATCACACATAATTTTGTCTGTGATAGAAGAAGTCTGTTCATAAAGAAGTGATGACACTTTTATTACACTGCAACTGTCCATTATGCTTTCCCCCCACCCCTTGTCACTGTCCTGTACCATTTCTCTGAATATTTATTTCTTTTTTCGCCTAACCCTGTGGTGGGGGAAAAGAAAGCTGCCACCAAGTCTTACCAATTGAGTCGTACTAGGCGAAAAAAAAAGCTGGAACGGGGATAGGACAAGAGATCCTGTTACCTGTAGCCCCAAAGGGGAGATTCCTAAAAATGTAAAGCCATAAGAGGGTCTAGGATTTTACAATCAGTACCCTAAGGTTTGGGTCTTTTAATGTACGTGGATGTGGTACAGATGAGAGTAAAAGGGAAGAGATAGGCAGTGTGTTTGTGAGAAAAAAGGTAGATGTGTTGGCATTGAGTGAAGCTAAGTTGAAAGGGAGGGGCGAGTGTGAGTTTGGGAGTGTAGTTGGGAGGTTCTCAGGAGTGAAGAGAGAACGAGAGAGACACGGGGTGGTTATACTAGTAAGTAAAGACATAGGTAAGCGTATAGTGGAGTGGAAAGAGGTTTCTTCAAGGTTAATGTGGATGAGGGTGGAACTGGGAAGGGAGATATGTTTTTTTGTAAGTACATATGGGCTTGGTAGTGAGAAGAATGTAGAGGATAGGGAGGCTTTTTGGATGGAGTTAAATGAGTGTATAGAGGGATTAGGGAGAAATATCAATGTAGTTGTATCAAGAGACCTTAATGCTAGGGTAGGAAATGAACCAATAGTCGGAGTGATTGGGAAGTATGGAGTTCCAGGAAAAAAAAATCGTAGAAGAGAGATGATGGTGATGTGTCTAGAAGGAGAATTGATAGCAAATACAGTGTTTATGAAGAAAGTCAAGCATAAGTACACATGGGAGAGGGTAGTGGATGAAAGGGTGGTAGATAGAGCGTTAATGGACTATATAGTGGTAACCAGGAGTATAGCAAATACAGTGTTTATGAAGAAAGTCAAGCAAAAGTACACATGGGAGAGGGTAGTGGATGGAAGGGTGGTAGATAGAGCGTTAATGGACTATATAGTGGTAACCAGGAGTATAGTTGGTAAAGTTAAGGATGTACATGTTCTAGGGGAAAGAGAGATATTTTTTTGGTGGAAAATAAGTTGAGGGTGGAGGACAGGGGGAGAAAGAGGAAAAGGGCAGAAGATAGGGAGGTACTTAGAGTGAACTGCTTAAATGAGAAAGAAAAGGAAGAGTATAAGAAGAAGCTTATAGAGGAGTGGGAGGGAGTGAAGGATAGAGTAGAACTATGAGTGTAGGAGGAATGGGGATGGTTCAAGTTGAGATTCATGAAATGCGCAAAGATGGTGTGTGGAACAAGGAGGACGGGAGGAAATAGAAGGAATGGT
>NC_134777.1:39391146-39393646 GCF_046742065.1 Oratosquilla oratoria | reverse complement strand
CACACACACACACACACACACACACACACACACACACAATACTCCAAAATCAAAGGAAAAGGATTAGATATTTTGATCTAAGACAAGACACTTTTGTGCTACTTTACTTCGTGAATGTTCGTCTTCTTGTATAAAGTCAACGCTGCATCACATTGTCAGTCATATTGTTCTATAAATATTGTACAAATACTAGTCAACACTCGAACCTAAAATCATGATACATCGGAACAATGCAAATATCTCTTATTGTTGCTACATCAACACACTTTTTTGACAAAAGATTACATTCATTGAAATAGAACTGTTGCATACGAAAATATATAAAATATTCAACAACCAAATATATATTTACAGTTTTGGAATATCATGGGTCCGGTAGTGCAATGGCTGGCGATAAGTCATGATCCTTTCAAGAATACAAATCCTTCTAACATATGGCTCATTCTTGTCGTTGCGTGGCATACCTTACTGACATTGCGCTGTCTAGCACCAGATAGTTTCATTCAGGTGTTGAGATGTCCCGGTACTGGACGGGAAGTGCCTAAGGCCAGGGGTTCTCAAATCTGGGGTTGCGACCACAGCTGAGGTTGCCATGGTTTCAAAATACAGTAAATCTATGAATTTTAAAAACTGATGTATATTGAATTTTAGTAAGAGGTAAGTAATAGTACGAGTTATACCTGTTTTTTTTTCTACTCTTTCAAAATATTAAATGTCACTTTTGTATTTCTATGTTTGAATTATATAATGTTTTTGTTTTTTTGAACTTGGAATTATTTTCACATTTTATAATGACGCGTGAGGGAAACTACGCTCTCACTTGTGCTAAAAGTACCGCTGAAGCTACTGTTCTGGCTTGAGGTTCATCAGTAGGGTCACATAGAAAACAAATTAGAAAGCAGTGAACTAATTATCACATTAAACTATACGATATAAATACATCAGCAATCAAGAGCCTATTATGATCTGGGGCTTCTACACAGAAGAATGGAATTGTTTGTCTTTAGCTAGGAGAAATCTTTGATATGGTCACAGGAGATTAATGAGTTATCATCTTCCGTAAAATGATGTTCATTTATGACTTTACTCCGACTATTACTAGGTGATTTCATGCATCTAAGGGTCAGACTCATCTAGTCTTTATTCATATATATTATTTTTCCATTTGCTCTCGTGGATAGAAAAAATGTATTGTGTCTTAAGTTGTCTCTTAGTTGAGGAAATCATCTGATACGAAAAGTCTGTTAAGGATGTCATCAGGTCGATAATCATATAAAAGTTATGAACAGATGTGAATTCGCCCCAAGTGAATAATGTTCCAAACAGGAATCCGCCACAACAAGTTCCATTTCCTTCTGTACTCTTTCCATTTCTTGATTTAAGATATACTCTTTCCTGTCCTATTTTCCATCATTCTCTTGACTAAATAGAATTGTGAATACTAGTGACATGAGTAATCGAGGAAGGTGTAGCATTTTTGATTCACAGATAATTCAATTTTGCTCAATAAAAGTACTCAGCGGAAGCACGAGCAAAAGTACACATTATTAATAAGAGTGAAAGTGTTAAACTTGAAGGGAGGTAAATATAGAACAATCCTATGAATCTTATTCTCGACAGTCTTCACCATCCTCTTACTTCGCCCCCGTTTTTTACAGGGTTTCTTCAGGAAAGGTCGCTTCTTGACGATTCCGTCTTCGTCGCTCGCTTCTTTATTATTTCTCCCAGGGCGCCTCTCGGGAAGCTCTCCTGCTGCCACGCCCTCCTATATTGTTCTATCCCTCTAACCCACTCACCCAATCTACTCACCCACTTTTATTCCCAAACTTCTCACCCACACACCAACAAACTTGCACCCACAGGCACCCACACACCCAACCCACCATAGAAAAGCTTTGCTTTGCCACCCAGATTACTTCGTCACCCTCGAAGGTTATTGCTGACAAGCTTCCAGTACGATGCTTACCCAGTGTCCACGGTCTCTAAGGTAGACATTGTTTATCGAACACAACATGTTCCGCATGGGCAATTTGTTGATCATGTTCCCCTTTTGGAGAAGATTTGGTGACCAGAGTCAATTATTGGTAGACCATCCAAGTGGCTGTAAAGTCTCAGCTGACGTCCAGATGTACCCAACTAATTATGATATATATGATAAGATCTATACTTATAACTTCCGTCTTTCTGCCTCCATTGTCCAAACCTGTGTTTGAGACCATTGGTAGCGAGGGGTTTAAGGCCTTAATGATGTTTTAGGGCTGTTCGATGAGTCCTCTTATCCACATTAAAGGTGAACATTTATATTTGACTCTTTCTGTTACGAAATTTCAGTATTTGTTGTCTTTGCTCTTATGCAATTTCTACAGGTGAAGGTAATTCCCCATAATGAAAGTGTTAAGCGTATCTTGAATCTATCTCGATCAACCCTTTTGTTGCGCTTTACGGTTCTGTCATTTATCCTAGCTACCGCCAGTGATTTTATTCAACTTAGGGAACCCTC
>NC_134777.1:39378646-39386146 GCF_046742065.1 Oratosquilla oratoria | reverse complement strand
TTCGTATGATTTATTTTTGATATTTGGAATCAGCTTTGTGGCTCGTCGTTGTACTTTTTCCAATCTATCAACGTCTTCAATGGAATTTAGTGACCATACGGAAACAGCATAGTCTAAATGTGGACGAACTAACGACTTATATAGCTTGGTAATAAGAGATGAACTTTTGAAACCAAAAGATCTCGTAATCAGTCCTAGAATCTTATTTGCTTTCTCAGAGGCTGAAATACACTGCTTAGATGATTTGAGATTGTTACTGATAATTATACCGAGATCCTTTTTACTATCCACTTTTTTAACGAATTTCCAAATAACTTGTAATCGTACTTACTGTTATTTTTACCTATGTGCATTACCTTGCATTCACTTGTGTTAAATTTCATTAGCCACTTTCCAGACCATTGCTATAACTTATCTAAATCTTCTTGAATATCTAATTGATTTAAGTGATCACTTGCCATTCCGCACAGTTTTGTATCGTCAGCAAATTTGGTAACAATAGATTTTAGTCCATGGTCTATATCATTTATATATACTATAAATAGAAGAGGCCCAAGAACGGAATCCTGAGAAACTCCATTCATAAAGTTTTTCCATCTAGAATTTTTGCCACTTAAAAGAACTCTGTTTTGTTTATCATTCAACCAATTTCTATTCCAACTTAATAGGCTACCACTTACTCCGTGTGAAGCTAATTTAGCAAGTAGCCTTTCGTGGGGGACGGTATCAAAAGGTTTTGCAAAGTCTAGATATATTAAATCTATATTGTTTCTTTTGTCATAATTCGAGATAACTGTTTTGTAGAATTCGAGTAAATTAGTCACGCAAGAACGTTTCCGTCGGAATCCATGCTGGCTATCATTTATCAAACGGTTACTTTCTAAATGATGTTCGATAGCATCTCTAATGATAGTTTCCATAATTTTTCCTACGATTGAAGTCAAGCTTATAGGCCTGTAGTTATTTGGTTTGTTTTTGTTTTCACCTTTTTTCCATTCTCTTGGGACTTCTCCGGATATGATGGATTTCTTGAAAATAATTTCTAATGGAACAACAATCTCATTTTCCATTTCCTTTAAAATTCTTGGATGCCAACCGTCAGGCCCTGGTGTTTTATTAACTTTCAGTTTCTCTATACATCTTTTGATTTTTTCTTTTGTTATATTTACCGTAGTAAATTTACCCTAGACTTCACAGGTTTTAGTTTAGAGTTCACTTTGAGGATTTATCAGCGATATTCTTTTCGCATTGTTGTTTTCGTTTTTTATTGCCTTTTTTTTTAATCTCTCTCTATTATTACACATTTTTGATAGTCATTAAGTGAACACGAGCACTTGTATTTCTTATAAGCTATTTTGGGCGAGCCTGCTTTGGGGAGCGTCTGTCCTTAAACGGGATGTAAGTATGAATCATCTTAGTAAGCGTATTTTGAAATATTTCCCACATCTGATCTACAGGTCTTTCGCTTAATTTTGCCTCCCAATCTGTAAGCTGAAGCTCCTGACGTAGTCCTATGAACTGAGCTTTACTAAAACCAGGTATTTTAGAAGCACAAGTTTCTATTCTATTGTTTTTTTTAGCAAATTGATTCTAACTTGTGATCGCTATTTGCAACAGTTTCACCGACTTCTACATCGGCTATCATGCTTTCGCGGCAAGTGATCAATAGATCGAGTAAGTTTCCATGTCTTGTGGGCTCTTTTGCATGCTGAACTAAGTAAAGGTCACCGAGAAGATCTATCAAACGACTACCTATATGGCCATGTTCAAGGGTCATCCAATCAATGTCAGTAAAATTGAAATCACCCATTATTAATAAGTCCCAGTTGCAGAAACTAGACAGTTCTTGAAGCAACAGTTTGTCGTCTACCATCACCACTACCACCACTACCACCATTACCACCACCACTACTAGCACCTCCACCACTACCAGCACCACCACTACCACCATCACCACTACCACCACTACCATCAGTGCCACCACAACTGCTACCATCATCTCCACCAGTACCACCAAATGGTGCTTGGGACAGGGTGGTGGACGAAAGGGTGGCTGCGAGGGTATTAATTGATTGTATAGTAGTATAAAGAGAAAGGATAGGAAGAGTTCTGGATGTTCATGTTTTCAAGAGAGAGTGAGTTCGGGGATGTACGTTAAATTTAGGAAAAGGAAACTTGATAGTGAAGGAAAAGGGTGGGAGGTCGACAGGTGTTGAGACTTAACATTCAATGAGTATGAAAGAGAGAAATACCAGAAAAAACTGATTGGTATGGGAGGTAGTGAGGGATAGAGTGGAGGTAGGACTAGAAGAAGAATGATTATGTTTTTAAGAGAAAGTGACAGTGCGTAAAGATGGTATGTATGGCAAGGAGGATAAGAGGGAACATAAGGAAGGACAGTGAATAGTGGTAGTAGAGAAGAAGAGGCAAACAGGTGGAAGATAGGAGTTGGGGATCATATTAGAGATACAAGAAGAGGGGAGGAGAAGCAAAACGTAAGGTGACGGATACAAAAAAGAGAGCATATGTAAAAATGTAAAATGGGGTAGTAGTAGTATGAATTTTTTTTTTTTTTAAATAAAAGAATGTTTGGTAAGTGAAAAGAGTGAGTGTGAGTAAAGTAGAGAGGAAAAGCTAAAAGGTGTAGATGGATAGATGTTGATGGAACTGAAGATGGTAAGGGCAAGATGGGCAGAGTATTTCAGAGAGTTGTTGAATGTGGAGGAGATTAAGGAGGGATTCATTGTGGCAGCGGGAGGAGCTAACAAAACAAATGGGTTAGGAATAAGTTTCTTTCCTCTCAGCTGAATTAGATAACTTGTCGGTTTGAGCAACTGTGTAAACTGAGTAACTACATAGTCAGTCAATCGCTGAACAAAGGGCTCCATTAACACACTATATGAATTGTATTGCTGCATTAACATCTACCACGTCATTCTTGCAGACTTTTCTATCTCTTCCCTCTACGTTTTGTCCATCCTTCCTTTTCTACTCTTCCAACTAACAGCGTCCAGTTAGTAACATAATTTGCTCCATTACCTGTCATTCCTTTGTAATAATTTTTACAGCCTCCACAATACATTTTACTAAAGTCTGCTCTCTCACCCATCTTACCGCTTTTCAGTCTTTCAGCGTTATTCCCTGAATTGGCATTCTCCTCTGTATACTTCTTACCTTTATCTCTGTTATCTTTGTCAGTTACCAAGTCTCACATACATAGATTATAGCTGGCATTACACAATGATTAAACTTTATGTTTAACACATAGGTAGAGAAGCTTTCATAACGTATATATATATATATATATATATAATATATTATATATATATGAATATATATATATATCTATATATATATATTTATATGTGTGTGTGTGTGTGTGTGTGTGTGTGTGTGTAATTTTCCTACAAATTGTGATATTAATTTAATTAGATTTTCATTATATTTAGTGAGTTATAACATCTGAACTGAACAAGTATTCGCTTCAACTTCTTCGTGACTCTCATCATTTATAACTTATTTTCTCTGAATTTCGAATTATAACTTATTTTGATCTTAATCTTATTTATCTTCAATCCTGTTCTGAAACATATCTAGCTTAAATCACTCAGGAAATCTTACAAGTTTTTTGCTGTTTCTAAAATGAGAATAATATCATTCACAAATCCAAGGTATTTAAAATATTTTCCATAAATCTTCGAACCTTTCCCTATCAAGATCAGCTCCTGTTACGATCTTTATCTTTTATATATTATCTATATCATAATGTAGTCGATTTACAGCAGTAACTTCACGTAAAGGTTTTTGTAGAACCTTTACAATGTATTCGTTTGCACCCTGTTTGCATAGTGACTTTAATATTGCCACATGTACTACTAAATCAAAGGCCTTTTCGTAGTCTATAATCTTTTTATCTTAAAATTCATTTAGTCTGAAAGAACATTGGAAAAAACATTGGACACATTTGGTAACAAACTTATTGGTAGGTATATACTGAGGTATATTTTCTGGTCTTTCTTGTAAAGTAAAATCAATATAACATTGCATCATGATTCATGAACGCTATCGAATCTACAATAGACGTCTGTCCTTCCTTGCTTGCTTTAAAAAAAATATCGCCATGTCACCCCTCGCAGAAGCTTTTCCTTATTCCATACTTTTTAAAACCAAGATTACGTCTTTATTTGTAACTTTTCGTGTACTACTAACGTCTACAGATAACTGTACTGATTCAGGCACGGTATTTGACGAGCAACATTCTTGATTATTATTTCAACTATTTTTTCTATCATGTTCACACTTTTTAGAGCCAACGCTACTTCTTCGCTTGTAACTTGTGATTCAATTCTTACGTCTAAAGATGGAGTTGATCATTCAACCACGTTGTTTGACGAGCAAATATTTGGTTAAAAAAAATTCCTTTAATTCTATGTTTCATAGCTTCTTCATTTCCATCAGAGATACCATCTGTTTCTTCTATAATGCTTGTCTGTGCTCAGTATGTTTAATAACTTTACATTTCCGAATAACTTTTTCTATATTATTCATGTTTTTATTTTCTCTGATCTCTGCCTTTTACTGATACACTTGTTCAGTTCAACTCCTTCCATATCTTTCCTCCTGGTTTTAATCTGCACTAGTCCTTTTTTATTAGGTTATTTATAACTACGGTGTATTTAATCTGTAATGTTTTCTATACTCAGTATGTATGTGTGTGCGAGAGAGACAGACGGATAAATACAGTGATAAGTAAGCAAGAATGAAATTTATGAATACAAGAGAAACTGAGAAGAAATGGTGAATATTTTTTAATTTGTTCATCTTGAATGCAAATGAATATGTGCTAAGGATTAGTGAAGAAAATAAGTTAGAATCGGATAAACAGTTGTTGTTTTTTGTCACACATCTTTACCTGTTTTGCAAAAAAAAAAAAAAAAAAAAAAAATATATATATATATATATATACAGAAGAAAGACATATACTGCAAAAAAAATAAAAATGATATATATATATATATATATATATATATATATATATATATATATATATATACAGAAGAAAGAAATTTACTGACTACAATTATAGCACACTACTAACAAATCTCAACCCAGTTCTAGGCTAATGGAATTTTAGTCCTTCGACGACTCGGGGAAAACCCTACTTGCCGTAGGTATGCCAACGGGAGATGTGTGAACACTCTTCTCCTCTTTTTCATCCTTCTCATTTGTCCCCTCCAGCTCCTGCGTTTTCTGTCTCCCCATCGCTTCCTCCTCTTGTATCTCTTCCGCCTTCTTTTCCTTCTTCTCTTTCGCCTTTTCCATTTCCCCTTTCTCCTCCTCCTCGCTTTCCTTTTCCTATTCCATCTTTTCATCCTCCTACTCCGTTTCCTCCTTCTATTCCTCCTCCTCCTCCTCCTTCTACTCCTCCTCCTCCTCCTCCTCCTCCTCCTCCTCTACCTTTTCCTTCTCCTCCTCCTCTTGCTCTCTCTTCTAATTATCTTCCTTATTCTCTTCTTATTAATTTTTTCGTACTCTTCCAGTTTCTCCTCTTCTTTCTCACATTATGCCTCCTCTTCTTCCTTCTAGCAACTCGTATACTGAGTCCTGCCCGGCTCATCAAGGGTGACACGCTCACTTTTGTGCCACGTCTTCATTGACTCTGACGTTTAGAGGCTGAGCAGGAGATGCTACTAATGGGAACGGGGCTGAGGAGATAGAGAAGGATGAGCATATGGAGGAGGGGAAGCAGGAGATGGAGAATGAAAACAAGAAGAGGAGGAGTGGCAGGAGGAGGATAACGAAAAGAATGAATGAAAAAGATCATGTGTAAGAGGAGTAAGAGGAGGAAAAAGAGAAGGAAGAAAGGAGAGGAGGAGTAGAAAGAGAAAGGGGAGGAGGCGGAAGAGGAGGTCGGAGTAAGAGGAGGAGGAGGAGGAGTAATAGGAGAAGGGTGGAGGAGAATAAGAAAATGGATAAATTGAAAAAAAAGGAACAGACGAGGAAGAGGAGTAGGGGAAGATAAGGAGTAGGAAGAGAAATAGTAAGAATATGACAAGGAGGCTGACAAGAAAGAGGAGAGAAGGAGGAGGGGGGAAGGAGAAGAAAATGCGGAGAAATAAGAGGAAAGAAGAGAGGAGTAAAAGTTCCAAACATTAAACCAAATCGTCTAGGATTATCATGAATAGAATATGTAAAGTGTATATTCATAATATATAGTTTAATGGAAATATTTGATTTGACGCAGGATAGGTGCTGTTATGTAGAACCGTAACCATGAATTCCTTTGCTTCTGGAGTGGTCACTAAGAATCGAAGAGAAGCTTTTCTCAGTCAGCAAACTCGTACTGATAAAAAGGATGTCATGCCAGGTCTAGGTGTTAACTGAGTCAAAAATAACCCCTTCATTACCAAAGTAGTGCCATAAAGATTAAGCCTATTAACTCTTCGGGTCATGGTGGATTTCTCCAGTCTGAATAGAATAATTTGGTCGTGGCCAGAATAGGTACATTGAATAACACTTCAGAATGTTTCTTTTTGGTATACGTTTTAACCTTTCGAAGAGAGAAGCGTCTCCGTCAGCGCAACAATATCACCACTTTTGAAGAGGTGGAGACAAAGTTCAAATTATAACATTGTTTATTCTGTTTTAGGTGACATTAGACGATTTTCTTCACCCGAGAAGTGGTCCCCAAGATAAAGGGGTTAAGGATAAACTCGATTAAGCTGTACGACACCATGTCAAGGCTAATCGTTCTTTCAGTTGGTTTTGTTCATTTGAGGAGCGGTTCAGTTACCGAATTCCAAGAGTTTGGATCAGTGAGGAGAAATGTACAAGTGAACAAAGTCTGTTTATGATAAATAATACGTTGCCACGTTGAAACTCTTCGGCTCGAAATCTTGGCGGAAGGTTGCTTAGCCTAGGTCACTAACATATGTTACAGATGCGAACGATTATTTTAGGTTAAAAAATATAAACACGCACACACACAAACACAAACGCATAGGGATGAGTAATTGGAGAATAGGAGACGGGGCCAAACAAGCGTATATTACTATCAGGTAAAAAACAGGTAAACACGCACACGCGCGCGCACACGCACACGCACAAACACACACACACATACACGCACACACACACACACACACACACACACACACACACACACACACACACACACACACACACACACACACACACACACACACACACACACACACACACACACACACACACACACACACACACACACACACACACACACACACACAGAATATACCCACGTAAATCAGGATAATTGTTCTATCATCTAACCTGTTGAGAAAATCACGACATCCCTTTCATATCATTCGACGACCTCGTAGCACATAATGAGGCCTGCACAATAGAAGAGGTACTCTCAGATTTTGACCAAATTAAATTCCGAAGAATTTACTGAGCTGAGGGGTAGATCAAGTAGTCGAAGGAGGTTACTTGTATGCATATGCATACATATATATGTAT
>NC_134777.1:39363646-39373646 GCF_046742065.1 Oratosquilla oratoria | reverse complement strand
TTTACCGTAGTAAGTTTACCCTAGATTTTTCACAGGCTTCAGTTTGGAGTTCACTTTAAGGCGTTTTGTTTACGAATACCTAGCTAAAATAATTGTTTAAGATATTACACATGCCTTTATTTGAATATTCAAGTTGACCATCAGCAGATAATAGTGGATCAATGTGATTCCTAATTTTTTTTTTCTGATGTAACTATAGAGTTCTTTGGGATTCTCTTTGGATTTATCAGCGATATTCATTTCGCATTGTCGTTTTCGTTTTTTATTGTCTTTTTTAAATATCTTTGTATTAATACATAACTTAAATAGTCATTAGATGCACCCGAACACTTATATTTCTTATAAGCCTGTCTCTTTTTAACAATACTTTTTTCAATTTCTTTGTCGAGCCATTTTGGGCGAGCCTGATTTGGGGGACATCTGTCCTTAAAAGAAATGTAAGTATGAATCATCTTAGTGAGTGTATTTTGAAATATTTCCCACATCTGATCTACAGATCTTTCGCTTAATTTTGCCGCCCAATCTGTAAGCTGAGGCTCCTGACAAAGTCCTATGAACTGAACTTTACTGAAATCGGGTATTTTAGAAACACAAGTATCTATTCTAAAAAAAATTAGTAGTTTGAATCTAAGTTGTGATCGCTATTTGCAACAGTTTCACCGACTTCTACATCAGTTATCATGCTTTCGCGGCTAGTGATCAATAGATCGAGTAAGTTTCCATGCCTTGTGGGCTCTTTTACATGCTGAACTAGGTAATTGTCACCAAGAAAATCAATCAAGCAATTATATTATTTATATTACCTTGTTCAAGTGTCATCCAATCAATGTCAGTAAAATTGAAATCACCCATTATCAATAAATCCCGGCTGCAGAAACTAGACAGTTCTTGAAATAACAGTTTGTCGTCTGCTAATGGTAATGTCTTTAGCCTATATATTACACCTACATTCATTTTTTGTCCATTTGTTTGAGTTAACTCTCCCCACAAACTATCATATGCATCTTGTTTCACTTTCTCTATGATACAAGCATGGACATTGTTTTTAACGTACAACAGAACCACCCCACCTTTCTTGTGATTTCTGTCCTGATGAAAGTGTTTAAATCCCGCAATATTAAAGTCAGCTTCGACCTCCTTACCATTTATTCCTATCATATCGAGATTTTCGCTTTTGAAATACGCCTGTATTTCTTGAAATTCATTCCTAATACTACGAGCATTAGAGTACATGGTTTTAAGAAACTCGCGATTGTTTCTTTTTGACACGTTTTGAGTTTCAATATCATGCCTTACATTATGATTTTGTTTTTTTTACTGACACCTTGCTCTATATTGAGATTTGGTCCTTCATTGACATTCAATGCCTCATTAACATTTCTCCCATCAAAATATATATAATGTGGGTAAATGTAAGGTGATGCGATGTACAAGGGGAGGATGGCAGCGAGTTGGAAGTAAGTCTGAAAGTAGAGAGGATGTTTGGAGTCGCGTGTGGTAGGAAAGGGAGGAGTGAAGATAGAAGTAAAGTGTAGGTTAAGAGAAGCAAGTAAATGCCTTGGAGGACTTAAAAAATGGAATTAGAATTAGGGGGCTGAGAATGGATACAAAGAGATTATATGAAGGGATGATTGTACCGACAGCACTATATGGGTCAGAGACTTGGAATTTGAGAGAGGCAGAAAGGAAAAGTTCGAATATATTTGAAATGAAATATTTGAGAAGTATGGTAGGGGGTTACAAGATTGGATAGAGAGAGAGAAATGAGGAGGTGAGGAGGATAGCTGAGGTGAAAACGGAGATGGCAGATAGGGCTGATGAAAGAGTACTGGGACGGTTTAGACACATGGAAAGAATGAGCGAAGAAAGATTAATAAAAGAGGTGTGGAAGGCAGAGGTGGAGAAAGTGAACTTGAGGAGACGACCGAAGATGAAATGGATGGATGGGATGAAAAGGACGTTGGGCAATTGGAAAATTACTGATGTCTTCATATTGATATACTGCAGTTCCTTTACATGCTTTATATCCATATCTCCGGTAAAATGTTTCTTTGGCACTGGTCATTTGAACTCTGTGTGCAGTGTAAACAAATAGTTTTTAACTGCAAGCTTTTGCTTTCCTCTTTCAGAAATGATATTATCACACACAATCGACTCCACGATGAAGGAATTATGCCAATAAACTAACGATGCTATAAAAGTAAACTTAGAATATCACTTTGTCAACATGTGAATGACGAAATAGAATGAACGGCTGTTTGGAGAACCCAGTAATATGGCAATTTGGCATCAGAACGATCGTATTATTAGAATGATTATACGCATAGACGAATCGATAGTTGAACCACTTTGTAGTGGGCCATTCAGGATTTGACCAATCTTCCTATTAGGGTAATTTTATTTATTGGGTGAGGTGCTATTAGACCAATTCACATTGAACCAATTAGTATTAGAAGAGTGGTCATTAGACCAATTGTACCTAACCCGTGGAGTCTAACTAGAACTCTTGTGTTTGGAACATTAAATATGCCTGGTTGTGGCACGGATAAGAGTAAAAGAGAACAAATTTGTGGTATATCTGTAGGAAGGAGGATGGGTGTGTTAGCATTAAGTGAATCTAAATTGAAAGTGAGGGGTGAGACGGAGTTTGGGATTGTGGTGGGGGGATTAGGTACGATTGGTCTAATGACCATTTCCAATATTCATCCTCCTTCCTAAAAACATACCGAAAACCTCTTCCCTTTTTTCTCTTATCCGTGCCACAGCCAGGGATACTTAATGACCCAAATACTAGAGTTCTAGTTGGATTCCACCCAGACTCTAATACCTTAACTTTTCGTAAGACAGAACAATGCAGAGTGGAGAATCACTGGTCCCGTCATTCCGTAGCATATGGTCGCCCTTTACAACACACATGAGGAAAACGATGGCTGAATTCTATCCGATCCCATGACAGGGTGATCAGGAAGGTGAGAGACTTAGGCCAGGAGGCGCGTAATTGCGGCCGAAGCCGCCACCTTTGCCGTATGCGATTGTGCTTTTAGGAATGGTAGCCGGCATACCTGGGAACCGGAGAGAAATGTGATTCGAACCCACAACTTAGTGAATGCGAGACCAGCACGCTTCCGATTACGCCACCATCACATTTGGGATCAGGAAGAGTTATGGAATAGATAAAGTACAGGGCAAAGGAGGTACAACAATATTACGAAAGTATCATCGTTCTTGTATGAGTAAGAATTTTAAACTTATACGGGAAAAAGTTTTTTGGTATATGTATGTACCTAAACAGATAAAATTCAACTAAAATTAATCAATCGGGGTCTAACTGTATCAGATTCAAATGAATGTAAGTCAACTCTGGAAAACTAAATATGAACCTACACAACTTATACTAATCGACGTACATCTGTGGACAGATAGGCTGAATTGAACCAGACGTTATCATTCTTGGAAGAAGAAAAGAGGAAGAAGAGGTGGAGGAGGTGAAAAAGGGAAGTAACTGCACGAGGAGGAAGAAAGGAGAAGGGAAATAGCAAGAAAAGAGGACGAGAATAAAGAAAAAAAAATGGAGGAGAAACTGAAGCAATAGAAGGAATAGAAACAAGATGCCAAGTAGTAGTAGTAATAGTAATAGTTATATTTTTTGGTAAGTATTAGTAATAGTAGTAGTAACAGTCATAGTAGTAGTTGTAATATTTGAAATAACATTAATAACAGTTGTAGCAATAAAAGTAGCAGTAGTTGTCACAATAACGAGAGAAGGACGAACGGGGTGGAGGAGGGGTTAAGTGTCCTCTGGAGGATATTATAAGGAAGAGATTAAGTACAGCTCTGATGAATATCTGCAAGTGTGCAGCGATGAGATTGGTCTTTTCAGAACTCGGGTTTTCTCTTTGGGGTAACTCAAATTAACATCTGTTCATCTAATCATCACACTTGATGACCCAGTCGAGACATGCATCCTTTTCAGTGGCAAATAGTTTTATTTAGCCGTGGATAAACCTGTTGCACAGTCAGAGTTAAACCTCAGTTGATCATTGCACTATTATTCATCCGTTTGTACACGTCTGGCTGTCCCCAAATGATGATATTCTGCCTAAGAAAATAAAGAAGTTAATTTAGGTTATCTTATTAAATTATAAAAATTTTGGGCTTGAGAAAACACTTGATTAAAAAAAAAAACTGGTTTCAACCAAAAAATAAACAAATAAAATGAAATATATATATATTACAATTATGATCATCCAGTAAGAGGTGGTTATTTTTAGTGAGAGGTGCTCCATATGTATTGCCACACCAGAATCTAGGCTTTCAGTCTTCAAATTTTTGAATGTCTATTATGACCGTAAAGTTAATCAACTGAGAATATAAAGACCATGAAAATCATAGGAAGTCGTAGAACGGACTGCTTTTATATTCAATCAATATCGTAGGGAAAAGGTGGAGGCACATAATACGTAAACGGGAGGACAATAGATGAGAGATAATTTATGGTTACATTGCTAAAGTGCTCTTTACTCATCCTCCAAAGAGAAAAACTATAGCCAGGAAACTGAAAAGTACAAGAAGAAAATAATCACCGAAAAAATGGCGCATTTAATTCTACTTGCAGAACAGAGAATCTGCTCCCTTCTTTCACTAATATATATGAATATGTATATGCATCATGTATATGTATATATATACATATATATATATATATGTATATATATACATATGTATTTCAATATATACATATACATATGTATTTCAATATATACATATAATGGTCAAACGTGGCAGAAGATTCTCTCAAACGCATGCTCTGTTAAAAACGACAGCAAAAGAATTATTAATTAACTTTTTCCGTGATATGCTCCCTTTTCCATTCTTATTCACATCAACTGAGGATGCAGAAAGACCTGCGAAACGTTTTGAAATTTAATTTGTTCTGCTTGTATTTTGTGTTTTGTTGTATTCTTTGTACTCTTTTCTTGTATTTTGTTTATTGTGTGCTGTATTTTTGTGTTCATTATAACTTTTGTTTCCTATGAGTTTTGGAAATTTTATTTACCAGAAATCTACTTTTCGCAAGCTTGAGAGCTCACGGAAAAAATTAATCAATAATTTTTTTACTGTCGTTTTTAACAGAATATATATTCTGGCCTCCCATCATCTCTTTTACCATTTCTATGACTCTCCTCTTTGCCGCAATATTATTCTGAAGAATAAAGTTATTGGTAATCTCCAGCGATACAAATATGCACTCTAAAGGTTTAATTCTGGTCTACACAAAACGGTTTCATTCGTCACAGGAAACACCACTGGAACAAAGGGGACTAAAGTGATGATCCCTTGGTGCACCAGTTATTCTCATTACTTTTAAATTGGTATATTTCTTATTGACTCTAACCATCATTTATCTATTTATCTATTTATTTATTCTCTCATTGTTTATCCCTTTATTCAACTTGTTTTTGTTATTCGTATGCTTATCAACTTATTCATTGATTTTTTTTTATTTAATGGTAATCATTATCATTCTAATCAGAAATTTTTACTTTATTTGTTCATTTGTATATTCATGCGTTTGTATGTTCATTTAATATTGATGTGTTCAATTCCTTGTTCATACAACTACAGTATTTTATATTTGTTTGTGGATTCATTTATCATTCATTTCATTATCTTATTTGGCAAGAGTGGATTTTTCTTGTGTATGTAAAGCATATCATTAGCTTTTTCAACAATATGTGGTGTACCGTAATTTTCTGTTCAAGCCTGCGTCAGGCAACTTTCATTTATTTCCTCTTTTACAGTTGAGGAGTAACTTCGATGCAAAATGGCTATTCAATCACCAGATTAGTCTCCAATAAAACCTTAAGGTAGACCTTAGTATGAATTAAAAATTTCTGGCGTTGCCTAGAAAAAAATAAGTAGATAAAAAAAAATGAAATACGTCACCACGATGGAGTTAGAAAGGAGGAAAATAGGTGCGCGTTGTTCCTCACCATTCTCTCCATTATGCCCTGCCCTATTGAACAGGAGGCGCCGCTAAACTTGCCTAGTGAGGCCCATAACTAGTTGTTCCGGGCCGGTGCCTCCTCATGGTGGTGGTGGAGGTGGAAAGGAGAAAGACGAGGTGGAATTGTGGGCGTTGCTGTCGATGGAGGAATATGTGACGTGCGATGAAGATGGGCTCCGTCTGCTCAAGGAGGGGAAATGGAAAGGCGTGAAAGAGGAGGGGGTTTTGAAGAGCGGTTGAAGGGGAGACAGATAGAGAGAGAGAGAGAAAGAGAGAGAGGTTGACAGACAGACAGACAGACAGATAGACACACACACACACACACACACACACACACACACACACACACACACACACACACACACACACACACACACACACACACAGAAATAGAGGAGTGAGCAATCAAGGGAAAGTAAGAGGAGGGGGCAATCAAGGGAGAGTAAGAGGAGAGGAAAGAAGTGGAGAGGAAAGGAGGGAAGAAGAAAGGAAGAAGTGGGAGCGAATGAGGTAGAATAGAGGAGAGGGAACGAGAGTTGGGTGATCAAAGCTATACAGTGCATTATATTAGGCGATGGTGCAGGAATGCTGTAAGGATTTCAGCCAATACAACAAGTCTGATTTAAGCTGACAACAATTGATTTTATTCAGTTAAAGGGAAAAGCCAAGACTAAATGAGATAGCATTTCGATTTATTCAAGTGAATAAACAATCTAATTGTCTCTGTTAACGAGACTAAAGTCTTCATATGATGGCTAATCACTGCCGTGATCTAAACCAAGACAAGCTACACCCTCTTTTATTTCCTAGCCAATGACAGCCTTCTTGCCACCGGCGCAGAGCTCTTTAAAAAAAAAAAAAAAAAAAAAAAAATGATTTCTTACGGATTACACCATTGTGTTGACTTGTGGCAAACCTGGGTCATGCTGGGCTAAATCATGTAAATCGCATGATAGTTCAAGAAGGGTCAGAAATATTCGGACATACGGGGTTGGTGGTCAAGTGGCGTCAGTATAGTCGAGTCCGGTCGCATTAGGATAGGTTGTGATGACACCGTTTAACGCATTTATTGTTCCCCGGTTCTAAGTATCATTTCCTTGTTTGTTATATCCCATTATTATGAAAAAAGTAACACTATCATTTAATCAGAAGTTTGGGTTTGTAATCAGATCTTTGATATTTCAAAAATTCTCTATTTTTCAGGATATTTTTTCCATTTATCAGTTCATACAATTAAATCAATAGAGTCTATATTCATTTTATGATACAATCTTATCAAAAACATCAAATAAAAACAAATGATGGTTATAAAGCAACTTAAAAAACGTTAGAAATGACTTGATTTCCTGGATTGCGGTTGTAGTCCAGGTCACACTTTCGCACCAGCTTCCGGATAGTTCCCATATTTTTTTCATTGTAGTGGCCCTGGTACCTCCGCTCTATCTCCTTCACATCTGGGTGGAATCGCTCGCCTTGTTCTTCTGACTAGGGGTCCATATTGTCCATGAATTTGTCCAGGTGAACGTCCAGTATATGAAATTTAATGGACATCCTGCATCCCATGGCACCAAAAGCCTTTACCAGATCCTGCACCAGATGCTGGTAGTTTTCAGTTCTGTAGTTGCCCAAGAAGCCCTTGACAACCGCTATGAAACAGTTCCATGCTGTTCTCTCAATCATACTGAGATTATTGGATAACTCGGTAGACTGAAACACCTTCTTTATCTGAGGTCCAGCAAAAATCCCACCTTTGATTTTGACCTCCAATAAGTTGGGAAAAAATCCAGAAAATACTTAAAAGCGGCTGATTCGTTGTTGAAAGCCTTCACGAACTGCTTCGTCAGCCTTAACTTAATGTGCAATGGCGGCGTGAGCATAATCCTAGGATCAACCAGTGGCTCCCACATGACGTTCCAGGTCCCAACTACAAATTCTGTTCGCTACTCCCAGTTCTTCCTGTTGTAAGGTCAGAGGTGGCTCTACTGTACCAAAGGAAGAGGAAGCATTGGAATTTGATAAAGCCTCCCTGAAGACCAAGCTGGAAAGCCACCATCTTAAAGTCTCCAATGATTTCCCAATTTTAATGGTTGTATTGCAGAGCTTCCAGGAGGATTTTCACACTGTAGTAGTCTTCCTTCAGGCAGACTGAATGTGCCAGGGGTAGCGTTGGGAACTTGTTTCTGTTGTGGAGAAGGACATCTTTCAAACTTGTGGTACAGCTGTCTATGAAGAGTCGCCACTCCTTGAGCACAAATGGCACCCCAATAACGTCAAATAGTCCATGCACATCATGACAGAAGCAGAGGGCATCCATAAGAATGTAAAAGCCTGAGAAAGGTTCGTGCCGATTTCTCTGACTTATCACCTGCATCTTCTCCTAGATCAAATTCCACTGCTTTATCCTGGAGATGAATAGCTCTGCATTTGAATTGGTCAGACCCATATCCCTGATCAAATCGTTTACTTCTTTTTGATTTGGGAAGCGTTCAGCATCCATCTCCTGCTCTTCATCAAAATATTTGCCTTGGACTTCACCTGGAGCAGCTAAAACTGGCACGGCATATTTGGAGCAGCAAGGAAATGGAGCAATTGATGATGGGAGATCTGGGTAATGCACAGCAGCAGAAAAAAAAAGTTTGTGGAGTGGTATGTTGGCTCTAGACAGACCCGTAGGTTGGAGAATTCCAGGGACTTCGCAGCCACCCTTCCAACATCTTGTTACAGTGCTCACAACAGAAGTGAGGGACCCAGAGCTTGTCCTGGTCCCCAGCTGGCGTCCCGAAGTACTTTTGTTAGATTTAACAAACTTTCACCGACGTTTCCAAGGAGAATTTTTGCCTCTTATCTTTATATACTCGCCGCATATATAACAGGAGACAAGGGGGTGCTGGCAGCCTCTTGAATCCATCTGAAAATATAAAAATATGTGAAGTCAAAAAATGTGGATCATGTAGATCTGAAAGTATAAATCATAAACATTATAAATGAATAGGCATGTATGAAATAAATAGGATAATTCAGGCTATAGTCATAAAATTTGGAGAAATGTTTTTTAGCACCAAATTGCACCAATTACACTCAAAAATATAAATTGGTTATACTGCAAATCTAAATTTTGATTAGGTTGAATGCTAGTGGCTAGCCTACAAAACCAAACTTATAACTGTTTAATAGCATTTTTCTATCTATTTGGTACCTAAGTAACAAATGAAAAATTACTAGAAGCCAGGAAAGGAACAAATATTTATGTATTTATTTATTATTATTATTATTTTTTTTTTTTCTTTTTTTTTTTTTTATGGTGCAATTGATGGCACGATTATTATTGATTAGAAAACCGCAGCTCCAAAGTAGTTGGTAACAGTTCTCCATAAGTCACTCTGGGAAGAAACGTTGGACTGTTGACATAGTTCTATTATTGTGAATGTTTCCTTGCCATCTTAGTCGCAGGTTGTCAGCTCTTCTTTTATGAAAAAAGGGGGGAAGAGAGAGCCATAGTTGATCGAGTGCCAAACTCTCAATGCAGCGCATCCAGATAGAGCTGAGGGTGTTAATGGAATTTGAAGACGCAAAGGTTCTCCTTGTCACTCGTTGTGCCCTTTCCTGGAACGTTACCTGCAGTTCATTGGATAACTGTTGTTGTTTTTTCTATCTTTTGAATAAATAAGATGGTTCAGGGGAATTTTTGCTTGATTGCTTTTTATACTTGCATGCCTTCACGTATTTGATCTTTCTTTTTTTTTCTAAAACACCAATACCCTCTGAATTTTCACACTTGTACAAGTTTAATGAAAATGTGGTGTTCGTGTGGCTTTATTTGTTTTACTTGAATTAGAGTATTCCTTACGAATGGAAAAGTAAATGAATGAATGATTGAGTGAAGAAATAAATGTATGTATGCATGTATGTATGTATGTATTCATGTATGTATGTGTGAATGAGCGAAAGAATGAATGAACAAATAAATTAGACATTCAATCCAATATCCAATCA
>NC_134777.1:39343646-39356146 GCF_046742065.1 Oratosquilla oratoria | reverse complement strand
ATAAAATCTAGAAACACACGAACCTGAATCCTACGTTAGGATTTCAGTTTTCTTCCCATACTTGGATTAACATGTTACAGCTAGTGCAAGAACGATGTCGGCACTCACACCCAGACAGCTCTACGCCTGCAATATCTTGCTTCAAAGTATGTTAGCAAACCACATTTGATCAGATGAAGGAAGCTCCTGAGTTCTATAAAGATCTGCCCGGGACGCTGGCAGACCTGCATGGGGAAGTTGAAAGATGGTGCCATAAATGAAACACAGAAAGTGTGGGTCGCATGAGTAATGAGAGAATCCCAGCAACATGCTCAGAAGTCCTGGCGCTTGAAAACCTTGCTGTGTTTTATCCCAATATCTTCAAGCTTGTTAAGATTCTTTGTACTCCTCCAGTCACATCAACATCAGGTGAACGTAATATCAGCTGCCTGAGAGAATTAAAAGCTTACCTCAGGTCAGCAATGCACGAAGAAAGATTGTGGGGTTTGGCGCTCATGAATATTTATAGGATAAAGGTGCCCAATGAAGAAGAAATCATTTCTGAACTAGCTTTAAAAGCTCGCATTAGGAAAATGTACATCAAACTTTAACAGGCAGCAGCATGCTAGCATTGATATATTTCTAAGTGAACGTTAAATTACATTTTGCACTTGAAATATGATTCAAATGTATCTGGTTTATTTGCAATTTTGTTTACTAATTGTTCATTCTTTTAGATAAAAGATGTGTAGTTATTAATTTCGTCAAACAATATTTACTTACAAGCATACTAAACAAACTAAATTTTGTGTACGTATTTCTGTAATGAAGACACAATCATAGTGTAATTTCTAATTACAGTCTGGTTAGTATTCAGTCATTTTATCTACCTTTGTTTTCTTATATAACCAGATAAAATTAATGCAATTTTATTTTGTAAAAAAAATATATATTATTGATGCAGTTACTATAATAACCATAACAATATTATTTGCAATCATGCATGAAGTATTGTTTATATAAATATAATATTCTACTGTCTATTTCAAAAGCAAAGAAATAAATCAATAAGACTTGCGTTAACCTAATTCTTAGCCTCAATTTTTACTTTCATGCCCCTAGAAAATATTCCTGGGTGTACCCTGTGTAATATGTGTATATATATATATATATATATACATATATATATATATATATATATATATATATATACATATATATATTATGTATATATATACATATATATGAATATATATATACATATATATGTATATATATATACATATATATACGTATATACATATATATATGTGTATATATATACATATATATGCATATATATATGTATATATGCATATATATATGTATATATATGTATATATATATATATATATATATATATATATGTATATATATATATATATATATGTATATATATGTATATATATATATATATATATATATATATAGCAAAAATATACGGGTGTGGGAAACTGACTAAGGCGATGGAATAAAGCTAAGGGCTGCACAAAGGAGAATGGAGAGATCAATGATGGGAATAACGCTGATCGACCGATAGAGAGCAAGATGGGTTAGAGAGCAGACTAGAGTGAAATATATTGTGGAGGCGGTAAAAAAGAGGAAGTGGAATTGGGTAGGCAAGTTAGTGCGAACACCGGATGAGCGATGGAGTGTGTTACTGAGTGTAAGCCGCGAGATCGGAAGCGTGGAAGAGGGAGACCAGACAAAAGGTGGAGAAATAAGATTGAGAAATTTGCAGGAGTGACGTGGCAGAGGCTGGCGCGGTCGTGTTAATCATGGAATGCCATGAAGGAGACATTTGTTCAGCAGTGGACTCAGGATGGCTGATTTGATATATATATATATATATATATATATATATATATACATATATTTATATATACATATATATATGTATATATATACACATGTATACATACATATATGTATATATATTATATATATATACATATATATATATATACATATATACATACATATATGTATATATATATACATATATATATACATACATACATATGTATATATATATATAATTATACATACATATATATATATATATATATACATATATATACACACACACTATATATATATATATATATATATATATATATATATATATATATATATATATATATATATATATGTATATTTATGTATGTATGTATGACCAAATATACATGCAGTTTGATCGCACCATATGTATTCATGTGTACAGCTGCACAGAAAACTATCGTTAGTAAATCACGCTAATCATTTTGACACAAAACAACGAAACTATTTGAGACAAGTTGAAGTCTCCATCGGAAATAAGATTATCATGTCATAGTGAATCCATATGAACTCCGGAACTATTATTCGATTCATATTCATTCAGAAGGAATTCGAACAATTCGAACCCCAGAAATACCAACCCTTCGGTATCATAAGGTTATGTTCATTAGCGAATGTTTCGACACCCCTACTAACGATAGTTTTCTGTGTAGCTGTACATATGGTGACACGCATACCCAACATGATGAGCCAACTTAAGGATTTGCTGCCGTTGATTTTGAGGTCTGAGGTTATTCCTAGTAAAATATCTGTAGCTTTTGTCACTGTTTTGAGGAACTTTAAAGGGGGATGCTTTAATTCTGTTGAAAGGTGATCTGCAAAGAAATATTTTGCTTAACTTCTTCCTATGACACAAACTGGCCAAATCTGGCCAAATCTCGTCTACTCGGACCTTATCGAATGCAAGATGTTATCATCTAACCACGTTATCCAACCTAATTCAATCCATACAAGTTTGCGTCGGATGGCCCTTTCCTTCCTCCCTCCACTCCTTCGTCCTCCATCAAGTTCTTATTTCCTTCTCCACATTCCTTCTCTTCGTTCTTCATCTTAATACTTCACTTATGTTTCATCTTCTTTTTATTCTCACATCACCTCTTCCTTTTCCTTCTACTCTTCTTTTACTTTGCTACTCCTTCTCTTTTTCTTTATTTCATTCTCTCTACCTCTCCACACTCTTCTTGTTCCTCCACGTCTTCACTCCTTATTCTTCCCCATTTCTCTATCATTCCACATTTCCAACATCGCATTTCCTCCTGTGTTTAATCCTACTGTTATGCGTTTCCCTTCAAGCTATTCCTCATCCTTCTTCTTCGTCGTGTCCCATTCCTTCCTTTTCTTGCTCTTCTCCGCCTTCTCATCATGCTTCTTTTTTTCCTTCTCACTCTCCTTCTTCCTCCTCTTTCTTCTCTACATCTCCATCTCTACCTCCTCGTCATAGCAGCAGACTTCTTTGTTCTAAAAGCCACAAAAAGATTAATTTCTCCTGAGAGATTATCCGAGTTTCAAGTTCTGAATGAATCTTCGTTGACACAACTTGAAATGTATTTGATCAAACTTTGTGTATCCAAATGACAAGGACAAATCAAATATTAGTATACTTGTTATAATATTGCTCCACTTCTGTCGTTTTGAATTACTAGTATTTGATTCAGTAAAGAGGATTAGTATTTTCTTCCTGACTTTGTCAAGAAGTTTACAGAAGCTTGGAGAATTGCTCCTCTCCGTTCCAGACAGTATTTTATTTTTCATTATGGCCGCTGCCACACTACTTTATTCATCTCTATACATTCCCATTAATATAGTCTATCTCTTATAATCCCTTTCCTGCTGTGTGGCACTTTTCCTCTTAGTCTTGCTGCTGCAAAACTAGTCATATCTGTGATATCTTCCCTTTCTTTAGTAAAAAAATTAAGAATTGTTTATTGCTTAAGTCTTTTGTGCTACGAGTAGCTACTTCAACTCTTCTGAGGTGCTTATAATCATGTAGTTATAGACAGCTGAGAGATCATTCCCATCCATCGAATTAAATTGTTAATTCTCATTAGTCAGATCGAGTTATCAATTATCAGTGATGAAAGCATATTCTTCTCTAATTAAACTGAGTATCCTATTCTCCTTGATCATATTATTTGTTAAATGCAGTCAGAACTACGCTAACCTTAGCGCCAAAACTGAAGGTAATTAAACGCTTTTCTCTGACTTAGAATAGACATAATTACTCTGGCTGTCACCAGGTTGATATATTCAGGCTAAATAAACTTTTGTTGACAAGAAGAATGTTGTATCTATGGGAAACATGACAATTTGTTCTTTTCCAGATCAGTATTCTTGGCATATGTGTCAGTCATTGATCATTGATAAACAATCTGGTCTTGGAATGAATGCTATCTGTACTATCGAAATAGTTGCTGAACTGATCGAGCAATTGGCTCGTAGGATCTAGTTATCGTTTACGGTTGCCGCTTTACTAGGACTCGCCCTGTCTGCCTCTAATCCGCTTGGGATCTCAGCTAGCCCCTCCCTTCCCGCTAAACGTTATATCTTCTTGTGCATTGGGAACCTAAAGTTCGAGTGGACTTCATAGCAAATTATGAGAACCAGGAATAGTGACTGCAGTCACAATTACGCTAGAATTGGGATTACATGTAGATCTGTAATAACATTGTCATTTACCGGTGCAGTTATAATTAACAGTTACAGTTACAGGTAAATCATTGTTATGATTATAGTACCGATTTTCATTTCAGTTCTGATTCCGGTTACAATGAGAGTTACAGTCGTAACTGTAAGCACAGTTACGATTGCAAAGACATTGGCAGATCCAATTATAATTCATTACCTTTAATGTAGGCACTTATAAATCCCATAGCTCTTCAATGTTGTTTGTACTGATTTTCATTTATTATTAGTTATATGTCAATTTATCATTTTTACTATTTACCTTTTGTTTATTATTTAACTATACCTATGCATTTATTTATGTATTTTATTTGTTATTTACATTATTATAGTTTTTTTTTATTGTTTTATTATTATTATTTTTTTTCGCATCCGACCTAGATATGGACCAAAAGGTCTCCTGTCGGTATGCTCCGCCTTTGTAATCCTTTGTAATCCTTTGTAACATTTCATGTGTAGCCACATCTCTTTCCTGTTATAGTGGATCCATTTCTTTCATTCATCTCGTACGAATTTATTTCATCATCTTCAGAGTCCTCCACATCCTGCAGGTAACTAAGTAGAGAGGCCGAAGTGCTTTTGAAACCGTCCAGTTCTGTCTCCACTACCTAATACTGTCATCATCACTAGTTATTTTATGTTGAAACGGTTCGCTATAGATACAACCGCATATTGATATGTTCAGTGTCTATAACTTTCGTATAGAAAGATGTTATGCGTCTCGCGCCCTTCCCTCAGTTGAATGAAAATGTCTGCCTTTAGCTGAAACAAACATAAAACACGTTACAATGTTCAAAGGGTTAACATGTCAGCTGAACATGATAACAACTCAATGATAAAGAAAAAGAATAGTACATATAAGATGCCGATAACGACGTCATTGTAAATAGTATCTTTGTTGTCCACCATAACATTGCAATTGGAAAGGGTGTTATATTTATGATTACTGTACTATTAACAGATGTCATGTTTAACACTTTCCTACGAAGACCTCACCTAAACTGAATAACATCCTCTGAAGTAGTCTAGAATAGAGTTTAAAGGATTTGGCTTACAACTAAGATGTTCGTGGTTATGAGGTACTGAATGTGACAATGAGGAACACATACTTTCTGTGTTTAATAAGGGCAGAATTGTGATGATAGTGATGACGATGATGATGATGATGATGATATATCACTCCATCATTGCAAGACTGTCGTAACTCAAAAATTTCAAGTATAGAGTTACAATGGTTTATAAGGACGCCGAATAATTCTGCGTCTTTTGGTAATAAAGTCGTAAGTCTAAGTGGAGTCCTATTTACCTAATCAAGATGGTAAATTTTATTGCTTAGGGTAAAATTATTAAAGTTATAGGATTTAGATACTTTAAAATGCTTCTCCTGAAAAATCACAAAATTTGAGTTACGACAGTCTTGCAATGATGGAGCGATATGATGACAATGGTGGAGTTGAGGGTAGGGTTGATGGTGAGGTGAACTGATGATGATGATGACAATGATAGGATAAATATATCGATGATGATGATGATTAGGATAGAATTATGCCAGCGGTGACGATGGCGACATTAATGACAATATTATGATAATGATGATGAGGATGAGGTGAATTGATGATATCGATGATGATGATGCGATGATGACAGCAATAACGATGGTGGTGATAATGATTACAATGCTGATGAGGTTGAGGGAGAGGTGATTTGAATATAAAGATGATAACAATAAAGATGATTTTGACGATAATACGGAGGGAGAGGAGGAAGAGGAGAAGGAGGAGGAGGAGGAGGAGGAGGAGGAGGAGGAGGAGGAGGAGGGGTAGAAAAGAAAGAGTAGGAGGGAGAGCAGAGGAGGAGGAGGAGACGTTGGAAAAGGAAGAGAAGGAGGAGGGTGAGGAGGAAACTTAATAAGAAAGAATGGGGAAAAATAATCAGTGGCGAAATTGTGGAGTTTGAGTAAGGAACCATCTGCAAAGAAATGAAGAGAGAGAGAGAGAGAGAGAGAGAGAGAGAGAGAGAGAGAGAGAGAGAGAGAGAGAGAGAGAGAGAGAGAGAGAGAGAGAGAGAGAGAGAGGGGGGAGAGAGAGAGGGGGAGAGAGATAGAGAGAGGGGGAGAGAGATAGAGAGACAGGGGGAGAGAGAGAGAGGGAGAGAGAGAAAGAGAGGGAGAGAGAGAGAGAGAGAGAGGGAGAGAGAGAGAGAGAGAGAGAGAGAGAGAGAGAGAGAGAGAGAGAGAGAGAGAGAGAGAGAGAGAGAGAGAGAGAGAGAGAGAGAGAGAGAGAGAGAGAGAGAGAGAGAGAGAGAGAGAGAGAGATGGGACAATACAGAAAAAAAGGGAAGGTAGTGTAGGAGGTAAACAGCAAGTGACAAATGCAATAACTCCGGAGGACGCCACAGAAAAACAAAAATAAATTTCTCCATTATAGTGCCCTATATTATTGCGAAAATAGAATAGAAATGAAATATGGTCAACAATATCAGCGGTAGTTTTGGGAAAATTCAATTAGGTCCCCAGAAATGTCCGTGGTGGATTTCATTAATTACAGTAATTATCTTTTCATGTGGTAATTGTCGGTTCTTATAACGACAAGAGAAGAGGTTCTTGAAAAAAGATGGATTAACCAGAGTCAAAATCAGGTCAAATTTCAAGTACTTTCGCTAAGCCTGTTAAGTTGAAACAGCATAAATACAAATTTTGTACCAACCAATACGACATAGTACAGTACCAACCATGCCTTCTGTGACACAAGAACATAAAAGTGAAGAGTCTGTGCTACACTAGGCAGCTCCATGTCCATTGCCACCTATAATCCTTTTCCATAAACCCAATATCTAAGCTTCTAACAACCAATAGCTATATTTTCAGCCCTCATTACATGGTTAATAAGTCTATCTCATTCGTTAACAACTCTACGAGTGTTGGTAAACCAGTTTTTGCCAATTTCCTTCCTAAATATAAATTTGCCCAATTTAGATTCATTGCTTCGAGTCCTGCCCTGTTATGATGGCCTTGTCTGCATTACCTTTGTTAAAGCCCTTGATCCATTTGAATACCTCTGATAGATCATCTTGCACTCTACTTCTTTCCAGAGAGCGTAAGTTAAGGTGCCTAAGCCTGACATTCTAAAAGTAAAAAGCTTCTCAGACTTTACACAGAGCAATTTTTTTTAAACGAGACGCGTTTGCTACAGGCTTCTTTGTAGGGTTACAGTAATGATGATAGTTGCGATGAAAATTATGATAATAACAATAGGAATAACAAATATGATAATAATGATGATAATGATAATAATGATAATAATGATAATGATGATAATATGATATGATAATAATAATAATATGATGATAATATAATAGCAATGATTAATGATGATGATGGTGATGATAATGATGATAATAATAACAATAATAACAGTAACAATAATAACAATAATATAATGATGATAATAATAACAATAATGATAATGATAATAATGATAATGATAATAATGATAATGATAATAACCATCATAATGATAAAAATATGTTAATGTTAATTTTGATAATCATAATAATGATAGTGATGATAATGATAATTACGACAATGATAACGATGGTAATGATAGTGAAGATGATGATGATGACAATAATGATGATAAAGGTGACAATGATAATAATAATGATGATGAAAAGAACATAAGAATAGAGGAAACTGTAAGAGCCCATTAGGCTTAACTCCATGTTCCCTACTATCTACTATCCTTATCTACAGAATCTTTTCATCGTTCACTACATGGTTACTAACTATATTACATTCGTAAACATTCTGTTGGTAAACAAGTTCCTCCCTATTTCCTTCTTAAACACAATTTTATCAAATTTAGATCCATTACTGAGAGTTCCTGGCCTCCTGTCTTAATATACCTTGCCTGCATTGCCCTTGTTTAAGCTCTTGATCCATTTGAAAAGCTGTTAGATCACCCCACACATTTCGTCTTTCCATAGAGTAAGTTGAAGTACCTAAGTTCTTCGTATGGTCAATTTCTAAGCCCTTGTATTATTTTGGTCACTCCTCTGAACTGAATCTAGTGAATTTGTATCGATGGAGACCAAAACTGTATTATATAGTCAAGGATGGGTCTAATTATCGTCAGATGGAATTTAATGATTAGCTCTGCACATTTGCTTTTAACCGTCCTAGCAATAAGTCCTAATGGCCTCTTAGCTCTATTCCTGGCCCAAATACACTGTTTTCTGGATTTGAGGTCCGGACTCACTAACATTCCAAAGTCCTTTTCACATTCTGTTTTCTTGATTATGACGTTATCTGAGCTATATTTGTTAGTTGGGTTGCGTAATCCTATATCTCGCTACACTTTGAGATATTGAGGTCCGTTTGCCATTTCTCTAAACATAATGATGATGATGATAATGATGATGGGAGGAGGAGGAAGAGGAGAAGGGGCGGAGGAGGAGGAGGAAGAGAAGAAGGAGGAGGATTATGATGATGGTAATATTGATGATGATGATAATAATGATAATTATCATAATCATGATCATGATAATCATGATGATCATGATCATGATAGCCATGATGATTATGATGATAATTATCATGATCATGATAATCATAATGATCATAATGATAATTATGCTCATAATAATAATGATAATAATAATAATAATAATAATAATAATAATAATAATAATAATAATAATGATAATGATAATGATAATGATGATGATAATGATGATAATGATGATAATGATGATAATGATGATAATGATGATAATGATGATAATGATGATAATGATAATAATGATAATAATGATTGATAATGATTGATAATAATGATAATAATGATAATAATGATAATAATGATAATAATGATGATAATGATAATAATGATAATAATGATAATGATAATAATGATAATAATGATAATAATGATGATAATGATAATGATAATGATAATGATGATAATAATAATGATAATGATAATAATGATAATGATGATGATAATGATGATAATGATAATAATGATAATAATGATAATGATAATAATGATAATGATAATAATGATAATAATGATAATGATAATAATGATAATAATGATAATGATAATAATGATAATGATAATGATAATAATGATAATGATAATGATAATAATGATAATGATAATAATAATAATAATAATAATAATAATAATAATAATAATAATAATAATAATAATAATAATAATAATTAATAATAATAATACTGATGATGAGCATGATTATAATAATGGTGATGATGTTAATGATGGTGATGATAATAATGATGATGATAATGATGGTGACGACAATTATGGTCAGGTCCTTCATAGGGCCCTAGAAAAAAAGACCCCTCTATTAATCTATAATTTTTGTCACAAATAAAAAAGTTCAGCTTAAGACATTAGAATTTAATTTACTTCAGTGAAACATATCTTCCACGAGAGTGTAGGCATACAATTTTTTTTTTTCATAACAGAATTTGTTGAAAGTGTTGCGAGTCTTCAATGTTTATTTTCTTGTGGATAGTTTTTGTTTTAATCATTCCACGCTGTTGGTTGTCTCATCTCCGTATCTGTTATTTTTTTCCAATATGAATTTTGACGTTACTGAGCCCAGTTCAAAGTGTTCTACTTTTGATCTCTCCATGAAGAAGGCTTGGCAAAGCCAAAATCAGCAGCAGCAGAGGATAATTAGAACCAAAGAAACTACCTGTAAGAAAATAAACAAATGTCGAATGTAGCGTCATCCTCAACAAAATCTGTTTTTCCAAAGAAGTTAAAAAACAATTAGACTATCATTCAAAGCAATAGATCCTGTTTACTTTGCCTCAATATTTTCTTATGGTTAATGTCAGACAACTCTATTCAGCTCAGGGAAACCTTAACTTTGTTTCTAAAGAGATTAAGGCATTCCGCCACAAGATTAACTCGATTAGGGTCCTGTTTCAAGTTTCAAGCTGACGAAAGATGATTTTGTTCGGTATGGGAGTGGGAGAACTTGGCACTTGAATGGATTAAGCCTCAGAGGTTCTCATCCTATTTCCTCGAGTCTCCCATGTTATATATTTCTGCTCTTACGCCTTCAGAGATCACTTCAATATTGAAAAGAGTTTTTAGACATCCACTTAATGCAACTACTTTCAATTTTGTGGCCACATTTTCGAAACTCAGTGGACACCGGGTTGGGAACAAATGGATTTAATTCCACGAACCTATTAGTCTCCACGTACGTACCATCCTCAGGATTCTATTCTGGTTTCTGCTAAGCCTCTTTGCTCGACGGTGGGGCTAGTGTCTAGCACGACTGGGTTAAGAACTAGGTGCTTTTTAATCCTTTGGAGAGTAAGAGGTACTTCCTGAGCTAAATACAATTGTCTTAAGTTAACTTTAATGGAATTGTAGAATAAAATTAACGAAGAATGAATTAATCGACTTAAATAAGTTTAAGTACCTGTATCTAGAGTAGATATGCAGAAGAGCAACACATACCCGTTCGACGCGGAAACTGTGTTCCTATCTGGCTTGTGAACATAAAGACCTCGAAAGTACTTTTCAATAGCTTTTAGTTCTTATGAAATGTATCAGTTAGATGAATAATGCATAACTGGCGCATCGAGTTTCGCTGACAGGAAACTTACATTCCTACAGAAATCGGTAACGGTCTTTGGGTCCTCTTATAGATATCTCCGAGAAGAGCCGGTGGACTGTTGCTAGCGTTGGTTGTTTTTGTGTTACTAGATAGGAGTAGGAAGGAGGAGGAGGAGGAGGAAGAGGAGGGGAAGGAGAAGAGAAGTCTTTGGTTGTCAACTCTCATTATGAGAGAAATTGGAAGGAAGGTAATGGAAGTTGATACATAAATAGCTTGTTTCCTACCCAGGTGGAGGTGGGAGTGTCCATGAGTTTTGAAGATGGGTTAGTGGAGACAATCCTCTCCGACGTTCATTCCTTGTGACGACTTGATGCAATTAAAACATGCAGGTCGTAGTTAGGTGCCTCCTGACATGGAAGCACATTCATCACTTGCTAAGCATAAAAAAATGTGATGACACGGATCTACCAAGACGCTCCTGCCAGTGTCAAAAAAGATAAGTCGTATGTACTTAGCAGTTGGAGAACGTAATAAATGTTTAAAGAAAGAATAAAGACAGGGGGGAGAGTGTTTGTTTTGACATTAGTAGAGCATGAAGATAAGATGAACGGGCATAATCTGTCATTTTCGTCCAAGCGAAATAAATTCAGCTCAGCTGTTGATGGAAACACGCTCAGCTTGGTGGATGGTGGGGTCGGTGAAGCCCAAACACTCTACCATCGCTTTATTCAGAAAACAAAGAGAGAAATTTGATGTATTTATCATTCCACAACAAGAAGGAAATAGGAACTTCTTTTCACATTAGTACACTGTAAATTTAATTGGATTATCATTCAAATACTTGTAGATAACAGCATATTGATCAGAGGATAGATTGTAAAATTCTTACTTTAGTCTTTATAGGAGAAAGGAAATTGTACACATTTCCAAACTGGATATGAGTTTTTCTTTTATTCTGGCAGTAACTAGGCTATTCCATGCATCCCCATTTCGAACCATTTGTAAAGAAAGTATTGTGTGTGTGTGTGTGTGTGTGTGTGTGTGTGTGTGTGTGTGTGTGTGTGTGTGTGTGTGTGTGTGTGTGTGTGTGTGTGTGTGTGTGTGTGTGTGTGTGTGTGTGTGTGTGTGTGTGTGTGTGTGTGTGAGTATGTGTGTGTGTATGTGTAAGTGTATGTATATGTATGTGTGCGCGTGAATGTGTGCATGTGCGTGTTTGTGTATACCTGTGTGTGTGTGTGTGCGTCTGTGATTATTTGTGTATGTGTGAGCATGTATGTGTGCATCTCCCTGCGCGCGTGTGTGTATGTGTGTGTGTGTTTCTGTCCGTGCGTGTGTATGTGTGTCTGTGTGTGTGTGTG
>NC_134777.1:39323646-39328646 GCF_046742065.1 Oratosquilla oratoria | reverse complement strand
TACTATATACATACATATACATGTATATATATGTATATATATTTATGTATATGTATATATGTATATATATTATATATATATACATATATATATATATATATATATACATACATATATATATATATATATACTATATACATATATATATATATATTAGTGAATTTAGGGAGCAGGTTTTCATCGATACATTTTCTATTAAAAATCACTGCATACTCTGCGTTGGTGATCTTCTTCTTAAGACTTTCTATTCTCCTGAGTATTTTCTTCTCTGAAGCAGGGAGAGAAAATATAACATTTCCGAACGAGTCCATGTTTGGAAATAAAAACCAACATTTAACGACGTTTCGCCTACACATTAGGCATCTTCTGGTAATTTTATTGAAAACATTTCTTACAAGAATATAAATACAGAAAAAAGACAAAAAGACATAAAGGAGAGGTCAATGGTAACACGTGTCATGTTCTATTGGTGACGCGGGATGCTCCGAAGAGTTCTAAAGTACCACACATATTTTGTTGGATATTGATTAATGGCATATGGTCTCTAATAAAAACAGCCTCTAAACATTTCAGTTTCTTTCTGTTGTTATTCTTAAACAAAATTGAGGTGCTTTTATTTAGCTGGTCCCGTGTAATGCTGGTGTTGTGGGTTTTTGTTACGTGGGTTTTTATCGCGCCATTTTGCATATGTTGTGTGAGCCTCTGAGTTAAAGTTTGTGTGGTATGGCCTATATACTCTTCTTGGCAAAGCACACCGTCTTTGTATAAATCACATGAGTATTTATATACCACATTATTTTTCTTAAGTTTATCCGTGGTAGCTGTCATATTGTTTTTCATCACCAGCGATGATGTTCTAGGGTTACGGTAATAAATTATAAAGTTTATTTTGTCCTCTTCGTTTCTAGGCTTACAATTTTTATGGATAATGTCTTTTAAAACTTTTTCATCTTTTTTATACGCTGATGGCATTGTATTCTGATAATAAATGTTTATATTGTTCTTCTTAATCTCTAATTCTCTATTCTTAGTATTGGCTTTCTCCATATCATTTTTAATTTCTTTATCGATGTCCCTCATTGCAACCCATTGTTAGTTGAAATTTGCTTGGTGTAGTAGTTGCAGAGTATGCAGTGATTTAAAAAAAAATATATATATATATATATATATATATATATATGAATATAAATATATATATATATATATGTATATATATACATATATATATATATGTATATATATACATATATATATGTATATATATATACATGTACACACAGACAGACGGACACACACATACACAATATATATATATATATATATATATATGTATATATATATCTTCATATATATATATATACATACATATATACATATATATATATATATATATATATATATACATATATATATATATATATATATACATATCAGAGGAGGAATTAAGAAATTGATGAAATTTTGGAAGGAGTGCGAAAGAAGCAAGTTGAGGATAAATGTGGGTAAAAGTAAAGTGATGAGATGTACAAGTTGAGAGGACGGCAACAAATTGGAAGTGAGTATTAATGGAGAGAGACTAGAAGTGGATAGCTTTAGATACTTGGGTGCGAATGTGGCGGGAAAGGGAGGTGTGGAGGTGGAGGTAGAATGTAGGTTGAGAGAAGCAAGTTCCCTTGGGGGATTTGAAAGTGTAATGATAAATAGACATATGGGAATGGATCTTAAGAGAAGATTGCATAAAGCAGTGATTGTGTCGACAGCACTGTATGGGGCAGAAACATGGAACATAAGAGAGGAGGAATTTCTATGTGATTGCGATGAAATGCTTGAGAAGTATGGTATGGCACTAGTCTAGATTGAGGTAGAAAGGAGAAGGTGAGGAGGAGAGCGGAGATGGAAAGGAAGTGGGGGAGATAGGGTTGATAAAAGAGTATTGAGATGATTTGGACACATGGAAATAATGAGTGAATAAAGATTATTAAAATAAGTGTGGAAGGCAGAGGTGAAAGGAATGAACATGAAAAGGTGACCAAGGATGAGATGAATGGATGGGATAAAAGGGGCATAGAGGAAGAGTGAATTTAGGGAGCAGGTTGTCATCAATACATTTTCTATTAAAAATCACTGCATACTCTGCGTTAGTGATCTTCTTCTTAAGACTTTCTATTCTTTTTAGTATTTTCTTCTCTGAAGCAGGGAGAGAAAATATAACATTTCCGAACGAGTCCATGTTTGGAAATAAAAACCAACATTTAACGACGTTTCGCCTACACATTAGGCATCTTCTGGTAATTTTATTGAAGACATTTCTTACAAGAATATAAATACAGAAAAAAGACAAAAAGACATAAAGGAGAGGTCAATGGTAACACGTGTCATGTTCTATTGTTGACGCGGGATGCTCCGAAGAGTTCTAAAGTACCACACATATTTTGTTGGATATTAATAATGGCATATGATCTCTAATAGAAACAGCCTCTAAACATTTCAGTTTCTTTCTGTTGTTATTCTTAAACAAAATTGAGGTGCTTTTATATAGCTGGTCCCGTGTAATGCTGGTGTTGTGGGATATTGTTACGTGGGTTTTTATCGCGCCGTTTTGCATATGTTGTGTGAGCCTCTGAGTTAAAGTTTGTGTGGTATGGCCTATATACTCTTCTTGGCAAAGCACACCGTCTTTGTATAAATCACATGAGTATTTATATACCACATTATTTTTCTTAAGTTTATCCGTGGTAGCTGTCATATTGTTTTTCATCACCAGCGATGATGTTCTAGGGTTACGGTAATAAATTATAAAGTTTATTTTGTCCTCTTCGTTTCTAGGCTTACAATTTTTATGGATAATGTCTTTTAAAACTTTTTCATCTTTTTTATACGCTGATGACATTGTATTCTGATAATAAATGTTTATATTATTTTTCTTACTCTCTAATTCTTTATTCTTAGTGTTGGCTTTCTCCATATTATTTTTAATTTCTTTATCGATGTCCCTCATTGCAAAGCCATTGTTAGTTAAAATTTGCTTGGTGTAGTAGTTGCAGAGTATGCAGTGATTTTTAATAGAAAAAAATATATACATATATATATATATATATATATATATATATATATATATGCATATATATATATATGTATATATATATCTATATATATATATATGTATATATATACATGTACACACAGACAGACGGACACACACAATATATATATATATATATTCATGTATATATATATATATATACATATATATATATACATATATATATATATATATATATATATATATATATATATATATATATATATATATATCAGAGGAGGAATTAAGAAATTGATGAAATTTTGGAAGGTGTGCAAAAGAAGGAAGTTGAAAATAACTGTGCGTAAGAGTAAAGTGATGAGATGTACAAGTGGAGAGGATGGCAACAAATTGGAAGTGAGTATTAATGGAGAAAGACTAGAAGTGGATAGCTTTAGATACTTGGGTGCGAATGTGGCGGGAAAGGGAGGTGTGGAGGTGGAGGTAGAATGTAGGTTGAGAGAAGCAAGTTCCCTTGGGGGATTTGAAAGTGTACTGATAAATAGACATATGGGAATGGATCTTAAGAGGAGATTGCATAAAGCAGTGATTGTGTCGACAGCACTGTATGGGGCAGAAACATGGAACATAAGAGAGGAGGAATTTCTATGTGATTGCGATGAAATGCTTGAGAAGTATGGTATGGCACTAGTCTGGATTGAGGTAGAAAGGAGAAGGTGAGGAGGAGAGCGGGGATGGAAAGGAAGTGGGGGAGATAGGGTTGATAAAAGAGTATTGAGATGATTTGGACACATGGAAATAATGAGTGAATAAAGATTATTAAAATAGGTGTGGAAGGCAGAGGTGAAAGGAATGAACATGAAAAGGTGACCAAGGATGAGATGAATGGATGGGATAAAAGGGGCATAGAGGAAGAGTGGAATGTCTATTGAGGAAAGAAGAGGGAAGGCAGAAGATAAGGGTGAGTGGGGAATGATTGTGTATGGATGATGCTGTGATGCATGGAAGGGTAGGGATGGGGGAATGGGGTGAGAGAGTATGTCTAATAATAATTTGACGCAACCCAAAGGGATTTCTCCTCGTCTTCTTTTTTTCTGCATTAGGGGACGGAAACGAGGGAGGTGGGGTCGCCGATTAAATGAAGCGGTCTTGCTATGGATGTGCTGTTTTGCTACATTGCTTCTGACCCAGGGCAGTGGGCGACATGCAGCGATGACCCGTCATCCAGGAAGAGCCAATAAAAGAGGGAAGGAGGGGTCATGAAATAGAGAGAAGTATGTAGGGATGAAATGGGTGGAAGTAGGTTTATACCTTTGACATTGGTTAACTCCTTTGTAAAGAGGACAAAGCCTTTGGTATGCATATATATATATATATATATATATATATATATATATATATATATATATATATATATATATAATATATATATATAATATATAATAATATATATATATATATATATATATATAATATATATGCTTATAAGAACACGGGGACGTGTGTTCACTTATGCAAAGTAGACCACTTGGAAAAAAGAAACTAACGAAGCAGAACGCTTTCGTATATTACATCTTCAGTGCAAAAAGTACATAGTTGAACAGAAATTCATAGTTTATATACACATGAAGAAGAAACAAGGACATTTTACATAAGAGGAGACGACATTTACCCCCTAGAAAGCGGTAGATCAGGTCACAAGGGTCAATGCGGCCCACCAATGAGGGAGGGGCGACATCAGGTCACAGTCACAGGGTGACATTTTACCTTACTATTCTTTTGCTTGTTTCTTGGCAGATAAAACTGCCAAGTTTGTATAAGCCTTTGTGTAAGTTTGTAGTTTGATCACTGGTGGTATGGTTCAAAATACACTCTATCTAGTTTTTTACTATTATGCCCATACCATCTATCACACCCACCTGTAATCGGTTACACACACACACACACACATACACCA
>NC_134777.1:39311146-39318646 GCF_046742065.1 Oratosquilla oratoria | reverse complement strand
TCCCACAATATATATGTATATGTTGCTAATAAGAACACGGGTACGTGTGTTCACTTATGCAAAGTAGACCACTTGGAAAAAAGAAACTAACGAAGCAGAGCGCTTTCGTATGTTACATATCCAGTGCAAAAAGTACTTTTTGCACTGAAGATATAATATACGAAAGCGCTCTGCTTCGTAAGTTTCTTTTTCCAAGTGGTCTACTTTGCATATGTATATGTACGTGCAATAAAAACACAAGAATCTTGTGTTCACAGATGCGGGAGTAACCATCAAGAAAGATAGACGAACGAAACAGGGCGCTTTCGTATATTATATTTTCAGTGCTATATGCATGTATACAGTGCATATGCGGTCATACTGATTACCGAGATCTACCCAGATCTTAAAGAATTACCTAAATCTACCAAAATCGGGGTTGATTTACCGGGATTGGGTCGATTTACCGAGGTCTTTCATTATATTTACCGAGGCATATATATACCCAGATACGGTAAATTTCATTGTAAAATACTAATTATGAAGAAATCAAAGAAAATGAAACATATCCATGTCAAGAACATCGAAGCTATTGATTCAGTTCCTTACAAGTTTACCGCTTTATTCTAAATAAGATTCAGTAAATGAAAGAAGTACTTTGGAAAAATTTAGACAGGGTCTCTGCTGAAGTTATGTTGCACTTTATATAAACCAGTCTACATATATGTAGCATAATTCCACCCACCGAGCGGCACGAGGACCCGGCCTATCATTGCTCATTATATTTATTAGAGATCTGCATTAAATCTATAAAGATATTCTCATATCAGGTCAATAACTACCGCGATCTACCGACATCATGAAGAATGACCGAGATCGGGGTCGATTTATCGATATCTGCATTACATTTACCAAGATCTGCTTATATCAGGTCAGTAACTACAGAGATCTATTTTTGAACGACATGTGAAATGGAAGGGAAAAAATAAACAAGATTCTCATAATTTGATGTTTCATTATGAAAGCAACAAATTAATGAATATATATCACTATAGCTTTTGATCAAGTTGTTTAGGTAAACGATTGATGGCTGAAATTACTTTCATGCGCTATATTGGCCTATCAATTACAACCGAGTTAAAGCTACGATAATTGCAGTTAGTTTGGGGGCTCCAGGGAGCTTATCTTAAATTTTCCAAAGTATTTCTTTTACCTATTGAATTTTACTTAAAATAAAGCGGTAAACTTGTAAGGAATTGAATCAATAATTACAAAAGCAAAGGATTACAAAGGCGGAGCATGCCGACAGGAGATATTTTGGTCCATAACTAGGTCGGATGCGGAAAAATTATAATAAAGATAAATGAATAAAAGAAATATAAATAAGTTTATAATAATATAAATAATAACAAATAAAATAGATAAATGCATAGGTATACTTCCGATGTTCTTGACGCGGACTAGTTTCGTTTTCTTTTATTTCTCCATAATTTTGAGTAGCTTACAGTTAGGAAGATATTTTTCTTGAATAGATAAAGAAAAAATAATTGTATTATAAAAACTCTGGGCGGGCCAACAATTTTACTCATGACTACATATGCACCTATATAATATCTATATGTATATGTAAATGTATTTGTGCATGTATATGTATATATGCAAGAACATAAGAATGAAGGAGAGTGCAAGAGACCATGAGGGCTACACTAGGTAGTTTCATGTCCATTACCACCTGTCATCCCCATGCATAAAGTTGCCTAACCGTTTCTTAAATCAACTGATAGTTTCAGCGCTCATTACATGGTTACTAAGCCTGTTCCATTCGTTGACCACCCTATTAGTAAACCAATTCTTGGTCATTTCCTCCTTAAATCTAAATTTGTCCTATTTAAATCCATTACTGCGAGTCCTTCCGTGTTGTCTTAATATGATGACCTTGTTTGTGTCACCCTTGTTAAAGTCTTTGATCCACTTAAACACCTCTATTAGATCACCCCGCCCTCTACGTCTTTCCAGAGAGTGTAAGTTAAGGTGCCTAAGCCTCTCTTCGTAAAGTAAATTTCTGAGCCTATGTATCATATTGGTCATTCTCCTCTGTACTGATTCTAGTAAATTAATGCCCATTCTATAAGACGGAGACCAAAACTGTACCGCATAGTCAAGGATAGGTCTAACTAACCCTAGATAGAATTTGATAATTACCTCGTTACTTCTATGCTTAACCGTTCTAGCAATGAAACCTAATGCTCTGTTTGCTTTATTCCTGGCGCTAATGCACTGTTTCCTGGGTTTAAGGTCAGGACTCACTAGAACTCTCTCGCACTCAGTTTTCTCTATAAACGTGCCATCTAAGCTATATCTATTTTCAGGGTTGTGTAACCCTACGTTTAATACGCTGCACTTTGAGATATTGAAGTTCATTTGTCATTTCACCGACCATAAGAACAATTTGTTAAGATCGTCCTGCAAAATCTTGGCGTCGTCTCTTGACCTAATTTGGCGTCCTATTTTAGTGTCGTCCGCAAACTTACTAACATTACTATTAATTCCGTTGTCCAAGTAGTTTATGTAAATAATTAATAATAAGGGGCCCAAAACCGAGCCCTGGGGGACCCCACTAGAAAGACCCCCCTATTTAGATTTTACACCATTTATGGTGACCCGCTGTTTTCTGTCACTGATCCAAGCTCTAATTCATTGTAACACTTTCCTATTATGCCATGGGCTTTGATTTTGTTTAGTATTCTCTGGTGGGGCACCTTGTCGAACGCTTTGCTAAAGTCAAGGTAAATAACATCGTAACTATCATTGTTATCTGACGCCTTAGATACTTTAGTGTAAAAGGATAGAAGATTAGTCACACATGACTTACCCTTGGAGAAACCATTCTGTGTGTCATAAATCAAATTATGTCTTTCGAATAGTTCTCTGTGTCTATTATTGATTCAAGCATTTTACCTATAACTGATGTCAACCTGATTGGCCTGTAGTTGCATATAAGCGATTTATCTCCCTTTTTTAAAACAGGAACAACGTTTGCCTGCCTCCAAGCAATATGCACAAAAACCAGTGTCTACCAATTTATCAAATATTTCTGTTAACTGATTGCAGATTTCAAATTTACACTCTTTAAGCACTTAAAAAAAAAAAAAAAAAAAAAAAAGTCTGGACCTGGGGATTTTGTAGCTTTGTCTTTCAATCTGCTTGACTATTTCTACCTTATTAATGCTGATATTAGATAGCCTAATTTCTACATTCCCACTGAAATTTGGATCGCAGTCTGGTACCCTATCTAACCTCTCCTTAGTAAACACCGAGAGAAAATATTTGGTAAACGCCTCCCTCATTTTTCCCTCCGATTCTATCATAACATTTTTGTAAGTTTGAATTGGGCCTATCCTTTCCTTATTTTTTGCTCTGTAGAAAGAAGCCCTTTGAGTTGGATCTTGCTTGTCTGGCAATCTTAATTTTTAACCAATTCTGCCATATCGTTATATTTGGATCCTCGTTTTTTATTCCTACGTAAAGTCTTCTTTTCATTCCGATCTCATATTTCAGCCAGTCCTTCATTCATTTGGGAGTATTACTATTCTTCCCTATTGACTTGAGGGGAATAAATCTATTTTGTGAATTTGGAATTAAATCTGTTAGGTTACTATACATTTCATTCAAATCGCTGACCTGGATGTTGACCTCTCACCCGCAAGTGACCTGACCCAAGGTACGCATACCCTCCGTGACCTGACCCCTGACCGAGCTAATGACATCCGGATTGACCGTATATCTGACCCGTTACAGCCCCCTGGGTCGGTCTCGTAAGTGATCAAACGTGTCAAATAGTTTCTCATATTATCAAAATTGGCTTTCCTGAACGTTATTCGTACCTTTTAATTCTTCCCAAATAGTATTAAATCCTATTCCTTGATGATCGCTAGAGCGCAGACTATCTCTCACTTTTACGTTGTTCGTTAGGTGCTTATTATTAGATAAGAGTAAGTCCAGAGTATTTTCTCCCCTTGTAGGATCGGTAATCATTTGTTTTAGGAAGTTATCCTGCACCACATCTAAGAAAAAATTGACTTTCTGATCTACTAAAATTTCCCATTCAATGTTTCTATAATTAAAATCTCCCATGATCATAACGTTTTTGTACTGGGACGCCCTGCGGATTTCATGAATCAGGGGATCAATCTGCTCAATGCTAAGGTTAGGAGGTCTCTATAGGACGCCAATAATAAGTTTCTTATTCATGCCTATAATCTCCACCCAAATAGATTCCGTACGATCCTCTTCCTTAACCAAACTGTTGATAATACACTTTATTGTATTTTTAACGAAAAGTGCTAATTTTCCACTCCTGCTAACCCTGTTCTTGTGAAAAAACTTATATCCTTCTATCTCGATTTCCGGAAGAAAATTACTATCAGCCATATTGATCCAGAATTCAGTAGTAGCTATAATATAAAATCTACGCATGCTTTACCTCGCAGTAAAGCAATTTTATTTATCACGCTTTTGATGTTTGTATAGTAAACTTTTAGTTTATCCTCCCTCCACCTGATACGGTAATTCTTTGCACAATCCCTCACTGGGCTATTTTCTATTACCTAAACTATATTCCGATACTCCCCCCTCCCCCGACTCTCACGTAATCGACCCGAAAAAACCCCTGCAGTATAACTACTTCTCGCTCAAGGGATTCAGCAAGGAGCCGAAGTACTCGGGTCGACAAGTACTCCCCGTCCTTTGTATATGGATGATTCTTTCCGTAAAAGCGATCCCTGTTGTCGACAAATGTCCATCCATTGGCCTTACAATATTTTGCTAGCATACATATATATCATATATTGTATATATGTATATATATCTATACATATACATATATATATATATATATATATTATATATATATGTATATGTATATATATTGTGTATATGTATATATATTGTATATATGTATATATATCTATACATATAGTGTGTGTGCCTGTGTATGTGCAGCTCAAGAATTGGACTAGTATGCCACAAGAACGCTCACAGACGGCGGGGGCTACAACAACAACCATAGTACCTCATCTTTCATGAATTCATCCTAGGAAGAAATGAAAGTCGTCATCGCCTACGATGGACTGCAGAAAGCTAAGCTGATGTGTCAAACTTGCTGTCCTGCAGAAAACTCTTTCTATGTCTTAGAGGTCAACTAAAAAATGACGTCTCAATGTGTAATTGAAAACCGCTTTTTTCTATACAAACCCTTTGCACAGATATTCCACCTCTTTCACACCATTAATTGTCCATCATCGACCAGAACAGCTTCTAATTTCTTGATTTACTGTACCAAAGCTGTTAGGATCTCGTAGAAGAAAAAAGTCAACTAGAAAAAAGCGAGAAAACTGCGACTCTTGCAAAACAACCACAAGGCTAATACCACAACAGTGGGATGGATAGAACAAGAAATCGTTACTTCTGATTTAATGGATCTTACCATCTTTATCATGTAATTGATCCTTCGTCATAAAGTCTGCTCCGCTATAAGTTTTCAACCATCTTCGAAGCTTACTGACCAGACAGATCACTTGGTAGTAGTGGAGTTGGACTCAGGGTAAAAACTTTATGATCAGCACCTTCGCGAAGAGAACTGCCTTGTAAGGTAAAAGTGCAGCGACAGCGACATAACCTCACGCCTTCTTCCAGTATCAAAGTTCTTCTCTTCTCTACCAGCTAAGCCACTGCTATGAAAATCACTGTCATAACTACCACCACAATATCTTCCACTACTGTTATAACTACAATCCTCATAGGTAATACTGTCTACAGCTAACAATTCCAGTACCATTGTCACTCTCACTACCACTTTCTCTAACACTGCCACTGTCGATATCACAACTACTATCTTTATCATTATCACAGTCACTTAAACTATTGCAAGCACAACCGCTGTTATTGTCACAATCAGTATTACTACCACAATCAATACCATTTTCATAATCACTATCACTATATCACTAACACTACCACTATAACCATTACTGTCACAGCCGCTATCTTTATCATTATCAACACCACTGTCGCTATCACTACCACTACGGCAACCACTAACTTTGCCACATCTTTCCTAGCATTCATTACCACTACCACTACCAGTACTACTACCACTATTACTACCACTACCACTATCATTACCACATCTGCTGTGGCTAACAAGCCTATCACTATCATGATCATCATCACTATCACTATCATTACAATTGTCATTACCACTACCACAATAAATGTGTACATTTTTATGTATTTATCGACCTGTCTATCTCTCTCTATTTTTGTATATATGTATATGTATGTTTGTGTGTGTGTGTGTGTGTGTGTGTGTGTGTGTGTGTGTGTGTGTGTGTGTGTGTGTGTGTGTGTGTGTGTGTGTGTGTGTGTGTGTGTGTGTGTAAAACAAACATAGAATAATTGATCAGTTACTAATTATAAGAGATAGATATCAATAAAAGTGGACAAATAATGAAATTAGTAATGAAATGAATCACATTGACTGTATAATCAAGTATTGGTATATTTTGAACTATCATTTCAGCTTCACTAAATTCGTATGAATTCATTTTCTAAGAGATAGAGAATTGACTAAAGAACAATGTTATGACGCTTAGGTTATATCTATTCCAAAATTCAGCCAGTATTTGACATAACACATATAGGTCATTTCCTATATGAAAATCATCATATGTCGATCTCTTACAACTCGTGTTCAGGGTATGGTCTCGTTTATTTAAACGGGTTTTTCTGCAACTAGGATGTGTTTATTCGAATGAAGATGCCATGAGATCATGCATGTGTACTTCACTTTTATAAACATTTATTAAAATACTCATTATCAAATGAACTCTAGATTTTTGTGGCACTATTTCATTGTACCATATGCTGTGAACATGAATTAGTCATTTGACTCCACAACTTCGTTTGTCATGGTTATTTGTTTCATTTTCCACATCTCTAGCCGTTTTAACTTAGTGGTCACTACGAATACTCATGGGTGTGTTGTTTAATAATTATCAGTGATCTGGCTTTATCCACTTGATAACAGTTTCCTCACATGTCGGTGGTACCCCTCTACACCTTCTGTTTGCTGATGTCTCGGGGATTATTACTGCTGTGGTGAATGCTGCTGTAGGGCAATAGGCTTATTTTATCATCTGTTTAAATACTTTTCTTTGTCGATCTAAATTATGATTGTGTTTAGAAGTTTTTCATAATAGATAAATAGATAAATACAAATTATGAAACCTTCATTTTTTATATATCTTGTATTATCTGAGATAGATTATGTATTTGATGATGAAATTGATACTTATTTTGTATGATATAATCGTTAAGTGTGAATGTTTTGCATATAGTAATATGGTCTCATTTCTATTTCAGGCTTGCATGAGATCATAGGATAGGTAAGTACAGGCTAGTAGCATCGTTGAGTACGTCTAACTCTGTAGAAAGGAAGTATCCTGAGACATTCATATCTGT
>NC_134777.1:39296146-39306146 GCF_046742065.1 Oratosquilla oratoria | reverse complement strand
GAACACCCTAGTGTTTAGCTTTTCCTCAAGCATTTTGAAAGATCTCCTATGTACTCCACTGTTACTGGATATAGTGTCAAAAACAAGGCCAGTTATGACATATGTAAGCCCCTGTGCCTCCAACAAATCCATAGATTCCTCAGCTTCAGCTGTGCCTGTTAAGCTGTCGATGACAGGTACTACCAGTAACATCCCTTTAGGATAGGCAGGTGGTCTAGGCACGAGCACAGCTAAAGTGTCTGAGGTGGTCCTAGGTTCACTACCCAGGACGTCCCTGAGCATCTTCCAGTCCCAGTGTAGAGCAGCAAGCTGGGGAGGGTCCTTACTGAACTCCGCCATGTAGTTCTGGCTGATATTATACCTGGACAGCATTCTGTTACAACTTGTTATTGATCTAGAAATAATTGACTTGTCCAGATCAGCCCCATCAGCCTTCAAGGTAGCAGAAACTAGGGCAATAAATTGATTGTTAGACAAGCCAAGACGATCAGCTATATTGCAGATGGCATCACATTCTATGACTCTTCTGGGGAATGTCAAAGTCACGGTGTCTTCATGGTAAGAACATCCAGGACAAGGCTGCTGGTAAAAAATACCCTCTGTGTTAGCGTCACTGTCACTGGAGTCACCCCAGGTAATGTCATCCACGTGAGTAACTGGCTCTTGTGCTCCAGCTGCAAAATAATACAATGTGGTAAGCATGTAAAAATGCAAAGCTGTACAGTGTGGTAGGTATGTAAAACTGTAAAATAATACAACGTGGTAAGCATATAAAACTGCAAAATAATACAATGTGGTAAGCATGTAAAACTTTCAACTTATTGTGATACTCAAAAGTATGATTAGTAGAAGTATGAAAGTATGATTACCTTGTACTTGCCTCTGCAGTTCACTCTTAGTCTGGCCTACTTGTTGCTGGGATCTTGTCTAAAAGATCTTGCCATTATCCGACATGCGACCTTTCCTCGCGGTTCTCTGGTCATGGTAGATCCTGATGTCCTCATCTTAATTCTTTCTTGGTAACATTTTGTTGCTCCCTATATCCTGGACAGCATCTAGAGACCCTATGTCTAACAGGTCGTCAAATTCCAATACAAATGCACTCTTCTATCCTCTAGGGTCACTTGCTCTTCCTTTGCTCTTCATCAGTGATCTGTGTCATGGATTTTCACGAACAGCTTCATGCAGTTCTGTCTGGTCATCGTCTTAATCCTAGCCATCTGCCAGAATGGGATGATAGCTTCAACCGTTTCATAGTCGAGGTCTTGAACCATGGGTTTCCCTGTATTTTCTGGTAAACCTTGGATATAAAAGAAGTACTGGAATGCTTGTCTGTTGGTGGGAAGCTGGGAACCACTAATGTAAGCTGATGGGTATCCGACCAGGAAGGTTTCAATAAGAGATCTGCCGACTTGATGCTTGCTTGTGGACTGCAGGTGGAAGTTCTAAGACATAAACTGTGCGCCTCGTAGCTTCTTGTTTAATGCCTTTGTGAAGTATCTTGTGGAAATTGTTTCTGGATTTGGGTCGATTTTCTGTGTTAGCCTTGTTTTTGCACTGTTCATTATTGACCAACATCATTAACAGGTTTCTGTAAATATGAAATATGAAATTAAATACTGAAATTATGTATGAGTTTTGGTCTAAATTCACTTAAAATTCAAACATTCATACAAAAACCGTTTCCAGGTTAGCAGAAAAGCCAGGATTTTCAACAGTTTCATGTCTTTTAAAATTCACGAAGAAAATTCATCAATTCTAACGATTGCTATATGTAGAGTAGATTCTGATCTTTGATTTGGTACCTAATTTCTTCTCTATCTCAAGTAGATAAATAATTGTACCACAAAATATACTTAGAAATGCCTCAAAATTGGCTCTTTTGGTAAGATAGATAGCCAAACACTTCAGTCTCCATGCGGCAAAGCTTCCCAAGATCCTAGATAAAGATATATGTAAGTTTTGGTTTTGTTAAGTCAAAAGACATGGGAACCAAACCATTGGTTTTGTGTCTGGTTACAACAAGTCAATGACGCTACTGTTGTACTAAACAGGACGTTGAGATAAATATGTACTAACCATTCAACGACGTAAAATTGCACGGTACATTATGTAGTTTCCATTTCATCGGATCTTTTATTCAGGAGAGCCATTCGACAAGTGTGTGAAGTTACAACAAATGGATTAACTAGCTCTACTACTGGAAGTCGAGCCATTAGCTGTGAGACTGGTTACCACAAGGCAATAACGCTACCGTTATACTATGCTGAACCCTAAAAGGATTGTACGTTATCTTATTTTCATACATAATGTAACGTACGAGTTGACCCTGGGGAATGATGGATAACTTGTGCTTGATAAAATGTTTCCTGTGAGATTCTTTGCAATGTTGATGTTCTTGCCTTTGTATCCAACGTAAATTAATGACTGGACCTCAAGTAATAATAAGAAATCCATATACCCCAGTAAATGACCTAGGTTAATATGTGATGACTATGGTAGCTTCTATTCATCCTTTCTTATTTAGTTTATATCTTTGATAACAACAATAAAGGATATATTTTTCAATGTTCCCTCTCCATGATCCCCCCATCCAGACCTACATCCACAACCACACCCACACCATTACCCACATCCACAGCAATATCCACAGTAACACACAAGGAACACACACAAGGAACACACACACATACACACACACACACACACACACACACACACACACACACACACACACACACACACACACACACACACACACACACACACACACACACACACACAGACACACACGCACACACACACACACACACACACACACACACACACACGCACGCACGCACACACACAACACACACACACACACACACACACACACACACACACACACACACACACACACACACACACACACACACACACACACACACACACACACACACACACACACACCAACACCCACACCCACATCCACATCAAAACCCACCACTATGGCCACTACCTAAACTACTACCACCATCACTACCATCACGCCTTACCCTAACCTTAACTATACCACCGAAAGTCACATGGCAATTGTTACCCGTTCCGTAGCAACCAGCACCATCACTATTACCACCAGAACCACCAGTAGCACCACATTCGCCAACTTCACCTTCCCACTTGTGTGGCCCACACGACGCATTCCTAGAGCAGATCCTACTTCCCTGGAACACACGCACACGCACACAAACCCTTGTTAAGGAAAGTACTCATACACTTAATGATAATATTGTTTTCCGTCATTGGGGTTTCCTACTAGGCGGAAAGATGAAGAACGGGAGACTGGAGAAAGGGGGAGGTAGGAGGAATTTCAAAGCCCCCCCCCCTCCCGGGGGGAAGAGGAGGAAGGAAGCATCGTTCCGCGTGATCCCTTCTGACACATTCATTATCTAAGCCTGGCCAGACCCGCGCCCTCAGAAGCTTTGTCTTGTAACAAAGCTTCTGTTGGCTCTGCTGATGGTGTTGCCAGTCGGGAGCCGAAGGAGGCAGAAGTGTAGGGGTGAGGGTGGGGAGTTAGAGATAAGAATCACAGATGATTCTGAGCAATTAGAACTGCAAGGATTAACTGAGATAAACTTAGCTCTTTCATTTCGAGGACTCCACTTATACGGTGAATAAAGTTTGTTTGAAGTCATAGTGAAGTCTTAAAAGTATGCCAAACTATGGTCAATTTATCAACCCCTTGTTGCCTGGTGTTCCTCAGACCAGAATCCTAAATCTCTAAGGAAGCCGACAGCGGACCTTGGATCTTTCTATAGCATTCATTGAGAAGAATCGTTGTATTGATATCTGTATTGTTGGAGAGGCTCATGTCTCCTACCACCTGTCTTCAAAGTTCGTCCGTGTCAGTGTTTCCCAACCTTTTTTTTTTCAGGTGATCCCAATATGATCCTCATGGTATGACCGCGACCCATTAATCTATTTAAGGTTATAAAAGACAGTTAACATAATTTGATTTAATTATAGTAATATGAATTTAAAAAATTAGCATACAAGATGTCTTGGCGACCCCACGAAAAACGCTTGGTGACCCCACTTGAGGCCACGACCCCAGGGTTGGGAAACAGTGGTCTGTGTCATCCCTTCCATCCGTGGGTCCTGAGGCTTGGTACTCGGCGGTCTATGTCGTGTTCTATGTCTTTCTATCTCTGCATCTCTCTCTTTGTCATAGTGTAAAATAAGTTGATGAGAATATGTTGAGCTTATCTATTTCAAGATCTTTGTATCAGATGAATAAATTCGCCCTATGTGCCTAACAAGAAAATGTATGAAATATGTCAAAGGATTCCGAGGAACAACGGTCGGGGGAGGGGGCGAATAAGTCTTGGTTGGGCCTGAGCAATAAGATATGAAAAGGCTTACAGGGACAAGAATGACATCTTCATTTCAAGGGGCACTTCTCAGCTGGTCAAAAAGCTCTATTGTAAACCACACACAAAATCCTTTAACTCTTTAAGGTGGAAAATTTATTTAATTTTGTCCTGGTTAATAATAAGTGATTAAAACAACTACTCCCTTGCTTAAAAAAAAGCAGGGGAATAGAATTCAACCTGAAAGGGTCTCGATCCACCTCAACTGCATGAAATCGCCCGTCCTTAGATAATATCAAACCCATTATATACGCCAAAGATTATACGAGTATAGCTTATCACTCAACTAATTGTTTGGTGAAAATAATCTCACTTTCAGAATCGAGAAACATCCCTTAGTCGAATGAACCCATCAAGCGCAAGACGGAGCCAAAGCTTAGAAACAATTTTGGCGATGAAGCCACAAAAACTGAATACTATCATAGTAGCTTGTATATTGTCTATTTCAGTTTTTCACTTTCTTCTTTGTTGGACATGTATTACTTTTGCGTCTAATACTCTCTTCACCCCCATCCATCCTCCTTATTTTGGTCTTTATTTCAAGTTGACTTCTTCAGTTTATATTTTACACGCTCTTTTTTTGCTAGCCTCTACTCATAAAATTTTTGATATTTTCAGACTACCTCAGTAGCCTACTCATTCATCTACTCTGTCTGAGAGCTCTTTCCACTCCAGTTGTCTGCTTTTCCACCACAATTCTTACTTTATTAATCATTGTATCACATACCTCTTCATACATTTAATTTTAGACACATGAAGGCTATATATTTATGCCTCCCATAAATTCTGAGTCTGCTTCATGCAACTGTGGACACAGTTACTGTCTCATACAACCTTTTCTTTGTGTTTATCCCCAAAATCTACTTCTTGTAACACTTTCGTTCCTCCCAGACATTTTCTTGCCTTCTTTATTTTATAATTCACCTCCTCTATTCTGTTATTTGCAACATGCGACGCCAGATATTTAAAAATCTCAAAGTTGTTGAATCTCTTTCCCTACAAACTCATATTCAATCCACCACCAATACCACACCTTGTACACCACAACACCCTATTTTTGTATACATTTCATCCTCCTCTTACACACCCTTTCAAACTCCGTCACTAACTACTTCAGTCTATCCTAAGACTCAGCTATGAGCGCATCTTTATACGCAAACAACAACTGGCTCACCAGATTCAAATCCCTGCCTAGCACTAATGTGTTTACCTTACTTGCCACTTCGTCCATATATACGTTGAATACTCATGGCAACATCACACACACTTGATACAGTCCCAGCTTCATATTAAGCCATTAACTCTCTTCAAGATAGGAAAGATGATTGCAATCTCAGCGAATCCATTGATGACCAGAGTGTACTTTATAGTTTAAAAGAATTGTCTATTCTGAGCAAGAAAATTAACCCAAAGTCACACGCGGAATAAAAGATTAGGTGAAGATAAGTTGGGAAAATCCCAGGATGCTAAAAGGTTAAGCATTATCAAGATTACAAATTGCCAAGCGGACAAGAAAGCTCAGCGTCAGCTCATATAAAATTGATACCTTTTATACAAAATATAGGTCTCTGGCAATACTCTAACCCAAAAATGAAAGCCAAATTGTCAATAGTATTAATGTCACAGCTAGAAAAATACATTATTATCGTTTAGGAGCTCAGCCATCAAAGTGAACAGTAGTAATATTGAATAAGAGTATTTGTGAAACAAGTGCATACTTACATTATAGGAAATATATTTCAGCTGGACAAAGTAGCCTAATAACAGCAAAAATCTGTTGTTTTCAATTACATCAAAATTAATGTTCAATTATATTGAAATTAATACTACCAGGAAGAGGTTTCCTCATGTTTGTTTGAACGCAGCCAAAACTAAATCTACACGAACAGCCCTCTATGTTTCGGGATTAATTCTTGAAAACCTCCGATATTTGAAACAAAACTTCATGAAAATTATGCATCCCTGGCGTCACTATCTGGCAATTAAAGCTAGGCTTTTACAAGCTTAGACGGTTTTCTTTTTCATATTTTTTTATTTACTTATGCTTCAGTGTTCGTTGGGATTGAAACTTAACTAATTACTTGTACTACGTATAGCCTGGTTTGACCTACAACGACTATTAGTAAATGCCATTTGCTTGCCACAGGTAAGCCAGCACATGGGTTCGGCCGAAAGTAAGCACCTTGTCGATTAAGCTAAGCTGCTTAACCCTCGCTATTGATATCCTGAAGTGAGCCATTAAGGCTGAACTTGAGCTCAGATATGTATAGATGTTTGATAAAATTTCTGGCGTGCGTGTGGACTTGAATTCACACAGGCAGTCCTCTCCCAATTTACCTTCGAAGCGCCAACATTTCAATTTCGGGCCTTTATATTTGCATTCTCTGATGCATCTTTTTTTCTTATTTTTCATATCACTACGAGGTGTGTGTGTGTGTGTGTGTGTGTGTGTGTGTGTGTGTGTGTGTGTGTGTGTGTGTGTGTGTGCGTGCTTGCGTGTGTGCGTGTGCATGCGTGCGTGCGTACGTGCTTGCGTGCTTGCGTGCGTGTGTGTGTGCGTACGTGCTTGTGTGTGTGTGTGTATTAACTTACTTAGTCTTTGGATCACGTGTTGGACTCGTGATCGACAGCTATTTCCCTCCTGGAAGAGAGCTCAGAGCTCGTAGGTCCGATCTATGGATAATGCTATGACCTTACACACACACACACACCCAACTCCCCGCCCACGAGAGTCAGAGTAACGACCCGAAGCGCAGCTGTACCGAAATAATTTCGGCCCTGGGCAGGATTCGAACCAAGCACTACGCGCACCACCATGCTAGTAGTTCATCGCTCTACCAACTGCGCTACCGAGTGTGTGTGTGCGTGCGTGTGTGTGTGTGTGTGTGTGTGTGTGTGTGTGTGTGTGTGTGTGTGTGTGTGTGTGTGTGTGTGTGTGTGTGTGTGTGTGTGTGTGTGTGTGTGTGTGTGTGTGTGTGTGTGTGTGTGTGTGTGTGTGTGTGTGTGTGTGTGTGTGATTTGTCCTGCATTCATTTGACCGCATTCGGTACGAGTCCCTTTCTTGATCTAGGTCATTTTTCACCTTTTACTGTTGCAACTTTATAATCTATTTCACTTATCATTGTCACTACGTATGGTGAAGTCCCCTTATCTGATCAAATTGGCTGACGTTAGAAGAATAAAATACAGAGAGTGTGTTGACACACCGGAGGTGTTAACATGCACATTCGTTTTCCCAGTCCTGACAGCTTAATCTATCCTATATACAGTTATCACTGAGAGGGTTAATATTTACATTCGTTTTGCCGTACTGAAAGCTAATGTCAACCTCTATGCTACTGTGTCTCAAACATGAAGTAATTACCTAAAGTGAGGTAAAAACATAATTTTGGTTAAGGTAACATGTTTCTGCAAGAATTTCTATTTCTAAAGTTAAACATGAAAAAAAAAAAAAAAAAAAAGTCAACCTTACATTCAAGACATATTGTCAAAAATCAGATTTATGCATGTCACAATAAGTCTATAGCAGCACTTTGTCTGTAGAAATGTGTAACTTGCTTTTTACACAATAGAAAAATATGACTGGATACATTGAAATTATCAGACCTTGAACTTTGGTCAAATTAGAAGAGCTCTTGAAAATCATTACTCTATACAGATATGTTTTGCAGAACTAAAAGCTTTTGTTATCCTTTGTACAAATATTACTGAGAAGATGCACTCTTTCATCATCAAATAAAAAAAATCTGATGTTCAAATCAAAACAACAGAACTATGATTTGTTCATTAAAAGCATTTGAACTTGTATTTGAAATCATGTAATTGTAAATTCAAGTCAGAAGTCTTATCAATATAAAAAACTACATTATGAAAGAAAGAAGAATGTATTACTGTACTTTAAATCAAGCACACTGTCAGTGTAAGATAACTGTACATTGTAAATTTGTACTCTAATACAGTAAATTCAAGATATAAACAGCTAAACTATAAATTTAGATATATGTGTGTGTGTATATATATATATATATATATATATATATATATATATATATATGTATATATCTATATATTTATATACATATATTCACCTATGTCTCTGTAACTGTGTATTCCTTGATAATGTCTTAAATAGACGAAAACGTTCGGACTAAGCTTTTTATCTACCAGTGTTTTTTTCTGCATATTATTTTCACGTGTGCCTTGTAAGTTACTGAAATATATATATATATAAATATATATATATATATATATATATATATATATATATATTATTTTCACGTGTGCCTTGTAAGTTACTGAATATATATATATATATATATATATATATATATATATATATATATATATATATATATTCGTAAATAGCTGGAGTCCAGGAACCATTTTTATGGGAGAAAGTATACGCTGGACTCGACGTTCGAGTCCACTGTATACTTTCTCCCATAAAAAAAAAAAAAAAAATATATATATATATATATATATATATATATATATATATATATATATATATATATATATATATATATATATATATATATGCAAGCAATCACATCACCGTGATACAAAAATGCATAATAACCACAGGAGAAGAGAAACTTGTAGACAGTAAGTACTTTAGTATATTACATCTTCATATAGAATGAAAGAGATACCGTAGGGGGGAGAGGGAGACAATACAATATGAGAAGGGGGGATGACCTTACCTCCATCGACCTGACCAACACATATAGTTCAATCTGGTGGAAACATCTTAGTCACCATTTGGGTTACCAATTTATCACATTTAAAATGTCCATAGCTTAAGTTTATATTTTTATCAAACCTGCCTGATATTAAGAAGGATTCTATTATATTTCTTTCTTGTAGGCTTTTTCCTTTGGCTAAAATTGTTGCCATAGCTCAATCAATATGTTGGTTGTATAATGCTTTGTGCTGAAATAAAGCATTATTTTCATGGGCAGATCTCACACTATATCTATGTTGGGAAATCCTTGTATCCATGTTTTTCCCTGTTTGTCCAATATGAAATTTGTTACAATCTTGGCAAGGAATTTTATAGACCACACCGTTGTTGTTAGGCGGGCTGTTCTTAATCAAAGTTTTCTTAATGGTGTGGTCATATTTAAAAGCTACTTTGATATCCAATCTCTTGAGTAAGTTGACAATACTAAGAAAGCTTTCATGAAAAGGGAGAACAAGTGTATTAAGTTGTTTATGGTTTCCCTGTTCTTGGTTATATGCTTTGTAAAAGCATTCCTTGAATATGAGTGGGATATTTTTACTTTTCGCCAATATTCTGGATAGCTCTAATTTCGTCATCAATATTTCAAGGATCTAAAATCCTGTACATGGAAATAAAAAACTGATCTTTTTACATTGATATGGTGATTGGAATAAAAATGAACATAGGAAAGAATATTGGTAGGTTTTCTATAGACTTTTGTTTTCAGAGTACGGGGCGGAAACATGGAACATAAGGGAGGAAGAGAGTAGGAGTTTGAATATGTTTGAGTTGAGGTGCCTGAGAAGTATGATAGGGGTTACTAGGCTGGATAGAGTGAAAAATGAGGAAGTGGGGAGGAGAACAG
>NC_134777.1:39286146-39288646 GCF_046742065.1 Oratosquilla oratoria | reverse complement strand
TATGATTTTATGAATAGGCTGGACGGTGACGCTAAGTTTTACTTGTGTATTTTGCAGAGACCCTTACGTATCTGTTAATAGGAAATTTACTATCACATGCTCGAAAGTACTAATGTTGTATATTTTTCTTTCTCTATTGAACTACGACCTAGCTATTGTACCTGACCCCTGTCTCTATTGAATAAGAGAAACAGGATTCGAGCAGAAAGGGAAGAAGGACGAGTAGGACAAGGTAAAATAATGAAATGGGAAGAGAAAGGAAGGCTACGAAAGGAAGATAAGATGGAAACTTCGTTCATAATATTTTTAGCTATACAAATAAAAAAATTATTATTTTTGTATGCCCTCCGCATGAATCATGAAAAGAAACAAAATTATTTACCCAGTTAACCCGTTGAATGCTAAAAGAGAAAGTAAAGTGGAAGATGGTATACCATGGAGTCAGAACCATTGCTTTGTAAGAAACAAGAAAATGAGAGTATTTGGTCGAAAATGGCTTGTGTTTCTTAAATATATTGTGCAGGGCCGTATCTTGAAGAAAACGAATCGGTGTAGTACTGCATGGGCAAGGGAACGTATCGTTGGAGGACTACAATAGGAAAATAGCGAATAAACACAACAATTCCGTCTAACGGGAAAAAATATATATGGCGCCATCGCAGTTGGGGGAGAGGTTGGTATTCCCACATTTGGTGGTTTTGCCTCTCAAGAGGTAACAATAATTTGCATAACAAGTAAATGAAGCCAGGGTTCACGGATATTGTGATGCTAAAGTGTTAGCAAGCTAAGACGCCAGGATACTAAGATGCTAGGGTGCTAGTGTGCTAAGGTAGGGCCTAGGGTGTTAGGGTGGTAGGTTATTTGAGTCCCAGGGTGCGAGGGTGCTAGGATACTAAAGTGCCATGGTGATATGGTGTTAGGATATTAGTGCACAAAAGTATTAGGATGCCAAGGTATCAGTTTGCATGGGCTCTAGGGTTCCAGAGTACCACACATGAAAAGGAAGACTAAGAGTACGAAGCAAGAATTGAGAGATTTGGTCATGGGAAAGAGTCGGGAAGCATGAAGAAAAAATATGATGAGTGTGAGGGGAGGTAAAAAGGGAAAATGAGAAAAAAGGAAGAACAGGGAGAAATAGGATTTAATTAGAAAAGGGAGCAAGAAGAGAGAGACTAGATCTAAGTAATTGTATGGGGTTAGAGAAGGCTACAAAAAGGCAAGATGGAAAAAAGTACAGAAAGAAAGGAGAAGAGGGCAAAAAAGCTAAACGATGAGACTGAAATGAGAAAACACAAAAGGCGAGAAGAAAAGGAAATGGAAAGGAGGGGTGGAAGAGGTGATATGAATAAAGGAAAAAAGGGGGGGAAAGAAGACAGGGAATGAAAGCGAGTAGGCAAATGGAGTGCGTGGAAAGGGAAAACAAAGAAGAGCAGGAAAGGGAAGGAATATGTGCCATCAGCACGAGGTTCTTCCACAAGTGAATAAAATCATCGGCCATCGGACAGAACAAAATCTGTGAAGTACGTCTGTCTAGCGAGGGAGTAGGTGGAGATAGCGTTCCCCTCAAAACGAAGCCCAGCTCACTGGGATGCTAGGGAATGGAGTTATTAACGTGATATAAGAAGAAGGAGAGAGAACGGAGGAAAGAAATGTCAGTAGTATGAGAAATAATAATTTTGAATATGTGAATAAGATGGAGAATGAGGATGATGAAAGATGCACACAAAGAAGATTACGTAAATATAGCTGACCTAATCTTGGTAAGAGTAAATGAGAGAGAAAGAGAGAGAGAGATAGAAAGAGAGAGAGAAGAGAGAGTGAGAGAGAGAGAGAGAGAGAGAGAGAGAGAGAGAGAGAGAGAGAGAGAGAGAGAGAGAGAGAGAGAGAGAGAGAGAGAGAGAGAGAGAGAGAGAGAGAGAGAAAGAGAGGGAGAGAGAGAGAGAGAGAGAGAGAGAGAGAGAGAGAGAGAGAGAGAGAGAGAGAGAGAGAGAGAGAGAGAGAGAGTGAGAGAAAGAGAAAGAGAAAGAGATAGAGAGTAAGAGAGAGAGAGAGAGAGAGAGAGAGAGAGAGAGAGAGAGAGAGAGAGAGAGAGATGGGGCAATACAGAAAAAAAAGGGAAGGTAGTGTAGAGAGGGAGAGAGAAAGTAGAGAGAAAGTAGAGAGAGAAAGAAGTTTGGATAGAAGAAATAAGATAGATGGCGACAAGAGGGCAAGGAATATGAACTTGAGATAATAAAGATGGTGGTGCAAATAGAAGTAGCAGTAGTGGTAATTATAAGAATGGTAGTGATGATAATCCTTGTAGTTATGGTGACGAATTTTTTTTTTTACATTCTTATTTGCTTTGCAGTCTTTACCGCCTCCTCTATCAAAAACTCTGTCATCATCATCATTGTTATTACCAGTCATCACTACCACCACTACCACCACCACCTCCACCACCTACACTACCTACATCACCACCTCCACTAACTCCATCACCAGCTCCACCATCATCCCA
>NC_134777.1:39278646-39281146 GCF_046742065.1 Oratosquilla oratoria | reverse complement strand
CCTCAACCTTCAGCCTCATCCAATGCTCTTGTTATCTTACCCTCCAGGCTCTGGAGGCGGAACCTCTGTTCTGCTTCAATTCTTAATAAGTCTGGCCTCGCCATGCCTTTGGCCCCCTGGTGGCTCCATATCGGTATTTCCCCTACCCACCACCAACCCAGCTCCTGCGGTTAATAACCTAGCCTTGCATATCAGCACCGACGCCCTTGAGAAGTGTCCCCAGCGACGCTGTGCCCCTTTGTCTGTGCCGAAGCCCTTGGGAGCTTCGCGAAGGCCCCTTGGATACGCAAGGTCCGTGATGGAAACAGGAGAGAGGTATTCACTCGTTGAGCCATTTACAACACAATGGTGGGCTTCCTTTCCCCTTTGTGGCCGATTCAATGACTCTCGAGCTTGTATTTTACGGCCTCAGCGGATTATCACTCTTGTGGGAGAGCGAGAGAGCTCCGCCGCGGCCGCCGAAGAGGAGAGGAAGTGGGTGTGGGCGTGGGCGTGGGCGCGGGTGCGAAAGGGCGGAGTTGCAAGGAGACAGACTTTCTCCATGGTATTCATGCATAAACCCACTTCGGCAGGGAGTCTAGCAACCGGCTTTCATACTTCATTGCTACCTTGACAGGTTCATCAGGGTATAAGACTAGGATTTGCCCCTACGTCTACTCGTCATCAAACGCAGATGGCTAAGTAGCTTAATATCTGTCATGTTATATACATCATACAAAACATTGGCATATTATTTACTTTGAGCATATTTCATTGTTTTGATGTAACGAATATATCTGATGTCTTGCATCCTTCCTCGGAGCATATTTAAATCTCAACCTGTAGAACCTTTCACCTACACAAAATTTATACTACTGTACCTACTAGACCTGAACCAATGTAGGTGCACATTAGTTTAACTCACTTTCAAATCTATTTTTCATTATCATCACTAAAAACGGGTTTCAAATCGCAGATACTTAGTTATATGATTCAATCTGCATGTATTGTTGAATCGACACCAGACTTTCTAAATCTTTTAGACGACGTATGTAACGGAAATATATTGACCCCCTCCCGAATGATTCTTTTTTCTTTTTTTCTTTTTTTTGCATTGTTCAAATCATAGATTGTTTTCAAGATTTTTCTATTCCATGTGTACGAGAAAATACAGTAAGCTTCAGCCAATACATTTGCTGCTTTGGTTTCCTCTGTCCTCCATGCCTATTTATGTAGTCAGCCACTTAACGTCGATCTGCTTAGAGGAGCTACCAGCCTGGACAGCCAGAAACCCATAAAGCTTGGGGGCGTATAGAAGAAACGCTCAGACTCTTCTTTCAGGTTTCTCTTGCAGTGTAGCTTCTCTCACTTTTTCTCCGTCTGCCTCTCTGTTTGCTTGTCTGTCTGTTTGTTTGGTCTCCCTCTTTGTCTGCTTGTCTCTCTCTCTCTCTCTCTCTCTCTCTCTCTCTCTCTCTCTCTCTCTCTCTCTCTCTCTCTCTCTCTCTCTCTCTCTCTCTCTCTCTCCCCCCCCCCCACGCTATGAGCCCCCCTCCTCCCCGATGGTTCATAGACCTCACGTGACACAGCCATTGCATCTCAAAAGGCAACTTACATGAGATTTCCATATCTTGGTGATTATTGATTTATTTAGATTCCACAATGTCCTGCGCGACATTCATCTCTCTATAACTACTTCAGTTTGTGAATTGCTTGCCGCCATTAGGCGTAATAAATTTATCAAATCAAATCAAGGCAACTTACATACCCAGGAAACAGGGCGAGGTCCCTTGAGGATAGAGGAAGCAGAACTCTCCGATGGGCATGAGATAAATGGTCTCTTACGTAATTCAACTGATTGAATGTGTCAAAGGTAACATTGTACAACTGTAACATCCTGTTGGGAATGTAGTGATGTTGCATATAAGTATGTACATGGAAGTTAGGTAAAACCGTAACAGCTCTCCGAGCTTGGTGTTGTTTACCATCCTCTACCTTCCTCAGCACCAAACACCACAGTTTCTCTTTGCCGCCTCAAAGGAGCTCTTCATTCTTCCCGTTCCCTTGCTTCCACATATAATAAGAGAGCAAATGAAAAACACAACGAAACAGCGACGGCGCAGCCTAACTTACATCCGGCGTGATCAAGCAATCCACCAGAACTTGCAGGAGCCTCACCGCCGCGCGGGCCGTGCGAGCTCATGAGGGTAGAAATATGGTTGGCGTGGGGCATAATACAGCCGGTATCCTCCGCATAAGCCACGGCCCTCCTAAGCCCTCGGAGACGCAAGAAGTGTCCGATACTAAGCCAGTGATTAAGACTATCTCGAGGGCGCAGGAGCCGAGGCGCCTTCTCCCGGACGGGCCTGGCGACCAAAAAAAGTTTTCTCTTGGGAGCAGAAGGAAAATTACTTATGCCTTCTTTCTTGCTTTTTTTTTTTTTCGTTAATAAGAGGATAGAAAACAACATTTTTATTCGCTTTTTTGGAATGAGTAGGGAGTAGGGGTGGTATTATGGACGCGT
>NC_134777.1:39271146-39273646 GCF_046742065.1 Oratosquilla oratoria | reverse complement strand
GTTTGATCGGATTTAAATCAGGGCTTTGAGGTGACCAGTCCATCGGAACAATACCCTGTGTCGGAAACCACTGACAGGTATTCTTTGCTGTATGGCATGGAGCGTTGTCCTGTTGAAAGATAATTTTTTTTTGACTTTCCTGGATGCAATTTAGAAATAGATGGCTCTAAAAAATTCGAGAACATGGAAACATATATAGCTCAATTCATCCTTCCCTGTCATAAAAACAGTTCTCCAAGTCCTGTGTCAGACATGCAGGCCCATACAATGATATAATCACCTCCATGTTTTACAGTTGCACCAGACATTCAGCTTTAAATTATTCTCCAACTCTGCGCCAAACGAAAGTTGCTCCAGGTGTTCCAAAAACCTGGGTCAAAATATAAAGAATATTATCAGTTTAATAATGGATACTTTTTTATATATTTTGTGTATCAGGCCAATTACAATAAGTTTATATGTTGATTGAATGAATACTGTATCTTACCTCATTGTTACTTTCATCGGAGCATATGACTTTCGATCATTGTTCACGGGTCGAATTTGAGTGACTTTTGGCCCATTAAAGACACTTTTTCTACAAGTCTGCTCCTATCAGTTCTGGCTGATATTTGCGAAGTACTTGCCTCGTTGAAGTCAGCACACAGCTCCATGTATGTATTTTTTTTTCTTGTTTCTGAGGGACTGATGGATGATTGATCGGTCATCACCAGCTGTTTTGGCCTTTTTCTACCTGTCCTTTTTATTGCCTTTATATCTTTTGTCTCTCTGAAGGGCTTGATAGTCGTTTACACCGCACATCGAGAACATTTCATTTTCTGAGTAACTTGCCTTTGAGAAATTACATCTTTATGATAAGCTAATATTTGACCTGTTTGAAACTCACTTAATTCCCTTGTTTTAAGCATTTTAATATTGATTAAAAATACTTTCAAAATATTTTACCAAAAGATTCTGGAAAAAAATAATAAAAATAGGTTAATTTTGACATTGAATTTTTTCATAATTTGACACAATTGAACAAAATAATATAAAAGCGGTAACTGATGTTAAAGGAAGGTGGACCATATATCCAAACTAATGTATATTGTGAAACATATCATAAACTACCATTTGTACGAGTTTCATTAACATTGAGATGGCAGGACCTTAAAATACTGGGGTAGCCTAATACTTTTGGCCAAAGCTGTATATACACATAACTATATATATCATACTATATATAGACATACATATTCATGTATATGTATATATGTGCACACACACACACACACACACACACACACACACACACACACACACACACACACACACACACACACACACACACACACACACACACACACACACACACACACTAGCCTCACAAGCCGGAGAACCGGGGTTCGATTCCCCGGCCGGGCGGAGACAAGTTGGGTTTGTCTCCTTTCACGTGTAGCCCCTGTTCACCTAGCAGCGAGTAGGTACGGGACGTTAGTCAAGGAGTTGTGACCTTGCATTCCCGGTGTGTGGAGTGTGAGTGGTCTCAGACCTACCCAGAGATCTGCTAATAATGAGCTCTGAGCTCACTGCCGTAGGGTGGTGTCTGGCTGTCTCGAAAAGAGGCTGCAGCAGATCCGAGGTGAATACACACACACACACACACACACATACACGCACACCACACCACCCACCCACACACACACACACACACACACACACACACACACACACACACACACACACACACACACACACACACACACACACACACACACATATATATATATATATATATACATATATACATATACACACACACACACACACACACACACACACACACACACACACACACACACACACACACACACACACACACACACACACACACACACACACACACACACACACACACACAACACACACACACACACACACACACACATATATATATATATATATATATATATATATATATATATATATATATATATATATGTATATATAACATAAGAAACCCACAGTTGGAGAAAATAAACTTCGAATGAAATAAGACTCTATATTTCAGCTACCAACTGTAGCCCTCTTCAGGAAACTACATAAGAAAAAGGACAAGTGGCATTACTCAGACGCGGGGTAAGATGGTGTGGTGGGGAGGGGGAGGGGAGGTGGTGGGGATTGTAAGCTTCGAAGAAGCCTGCTAACCGCCGCTCGAGAAATAATGTCAGAAGTCCACCGCCATTTAGAAATATAAATGCTGTGTCATTCCTCAATTAATGCTGATTCAACTATTTTTTCCAATATCAATATTTCTGTTTAGACATATATATATATATATATATATATATATATATATATATATATATATATTTATATATATTTATATATATATATACAGTGTGTGTGTGTGTGTGTGTATGTGTGTGTGTGTTTATGTATGTGTGCTTGTTTATATATATATATATATATATATATATATGTATATATATATATATATATATATACGTAAACATATATA
>NC_134777.1:39258646-39266146 GCF_046742065.1 Oratosquilla oratoria | reverse complement strand
TGCAAATCTGAACGGGGGGAGGGGGGTGCATGAAGCTACGGACGCCGTAAACCAAGATCTGATGTATATTGCAAATGAAAAACAACAAACATCTCTGTCCTCTTTCCTCTTTTTCAGTCAGTTTGAACTCAGTCTTAAACATCCAGATTTTAAAGCAATAAATTAGCTTAGCCATCCATCGTGCTCTGTGATAAGCTCCGGGTGCTTTAAAGCTGATTCCTGATTTCGGGGTACTACCGAGGAAAATTTGCGTTAGCTCGAGCAATTCCTTGTAGTCATCACGGGGCTGCTGCTCATCAAGCTGATTTTGAGCAAATTTAATAATTTCTTCTGCATCTGAGATTTTCTCTGCTGCTGTTTGGTAATTTGTCTTATCAATTCTTGAATGCTAGGGCCAGAGAAGGCTGGCAAGAAGACAGAAACTGCAGCTTCTAACACTATTTCTAAAATGTGATGTCGGCAAGCTAGCCACAGCATATCTTTATCCATTTTCTGCTCTAGTAATATACAAGCACCACTCTTATAACCTGTGTTGGAGGCAGTGGTGTCAAAAAACATGCACTTTACATGCTCAGATATATTTCACTCCAGTGTTGACTGATGTACAGTATCTACAGTGTTTTGACTGGCAAGCTTGGGAATACCAAGAAGCTGATCAACTGCTCCTTGGCCAGAAATTAGGACTGGCAGGCGTTCAACCTTTTTCATGACCAGTAATATCTTCAATTAGTTTGTCATCCCAGTGTATTTGAGGAGGAGAATTTATTTTGAAATCCTGCTTCAATTTCTCCATAATTGTCTTGTAGTTCCTTTGTCTCGTTCTCCGGGTTTTGCCCAAGGACACCGATTGCTGGGATTAAGATTTCAGAAACAGCTCTATCACTAAATTTTGCTGCATCAACTGATGTAAGCATTCAGGAATCCAAAAGTTTTATTCTCTTAGACTTTGATCTACTTTGTCTCAAAGTTCATGGCTGCTGAAGGTCGGCAACAAATTCTTCATCCTTGAACTTGAGAGCACTGCTGCTTCAAAATTGGTTGTTTACCTCTTTCTTATCTTTTCAAGTGATGTCTCTTTATCTCTAGCGATGTCTTCCTTTTGTGAAATAACTTTTTCCACTCCAGTCATTTTGCTTTTTCGTCCCTTTTGTCGTTGCAGCATCAGAAACTCACGATCTTCATCTATCTTTATCATGTTAAACATCATGCAAATCATTTTTCCATTCATCAGGTGATTGCTTCTTATTATTTCTGTTCTTTTATATCTTCTCCAACTTATTGAAAAGTTTCTTTATTTTCTCCATCACATGGAATTTCAACACTGTCTGGATACGTACTTTTTCCAATACTTCCATAACATCCCTATCAGCATACAAAGTATCTGTTTTCACCAGTTGCTTTTTGTTGATCTTTTAGTTCATGAACAACGCCATAGTTTCCCCCTTAGATGGAAGCTGGGTCTCTTTAAGGGACTCTAGAGGATGTCCTATGAGCCACACAATTGTTTTGTGACGTGTATGCCGTTCCATGACTACAATAGCAACACAACCACTCTCAGCGAAGAAAGTGAGGGTACTAAGTGACTCAGCTAGATGCCAGCTACATATACAACATCTATGGGGAGAAGGAAATGAGGAGGCAAGGGTTGCGGAAAGACGATTGAGAATCTGTAATGATTACTATGTGTTGTTGGCTGCAAGTTTTGAACAAATCTACATTTTACCGTTTGCTATAATGTAATTGCTCTGCATAGAGGGGGGGGGACGAAATAAAAGATAATCACATACAAAATGCTCAACGGATAGTAGTAACCTCTGAAATATCTTCACTTGTGCTGAAATTTTGCACAGAATTTTTAGTAACCATCAGGACAGATGAACTAATGAAGCAGATCGTTTTCGTATATTTACACCTTCAGTTCTAGTTCAAAAAGGGAATCAATTCGTTCTACTAGCACTGAAGATGTAAATGTATTAAACATTCTTCTTTGTTAGTTTATCCTTCTTTGTGGCTATTCCCATATATGTATACATACGTTTCTATTGTTTTTATTGCATGCACACACGCACACACACACACACACACACACACACACACACACACACACACACACACACACACACACACACACACACACACACACACACACACACACATATATATATATATATATATATATATATATGTATATATATACATATATATGCATGTATATATATATATATATATATATACATATACATGTACATGTACATGTACATATATATATATATACCTCTGTCTGGGAATACTGTGTGCATTTTATTGTGGATTAAAATATGTTCATTACCATACAGCTGATACTTTAGGCTCTATATCCAGAGTTACACATCAATTTGTCCGTGGTAGAGGAAATCTCAATTCATAGAGAAATTATGATACTTTATTATGCTGCGTTTGTCCCTCCGTTATGCTGTCCCCCCACTCTTAATACTGTCTTGGTCCACTTCCATGCATATTTTTTTTTTCGCCGAATCCTGTGGTGGGGGAAAAGATTACTGCGACCAAATGTTCCCACTTGAGTCATAAAAGGCGACAAAAATGAGACGGGGATTGTGCTAGGTATCATTCTCCCTGTAGCCCCAAAGGGGACATTTCTGAAAATACCTAAGGCAAGAGAGTGTCTGAGAAGAGTTTTCAAACCAGAACCCTAATCTTTGGGTCTTTATGCGCGTATGTGATGTGGTACAGATGAGAATAAAAGGGGACATATAGGCAGTATGTTTGGGAGAAGAAAATTGGATGTGCTGGTATTTAGTGAACCAAAGCTGAAAGGGAGGGGCGAGTTTGAGTTTGGGAGTGTAGTTGGGAGGTTCTCAGGAGTGAAGACAGGACGAGGGAGAGAAGGAGTGGCTATACTTGTGAGTAAAGAGATAGGTTAACGTGTAGTGGAGTGGAAGGAGGTTTCTTCAAGGTTAATGTGAATGAAGGTGAAACTGGGGAGATGTGGGTTTTTGTAAGTGCATATGGGCCTGGTAGTGAGAAGAGTGTAGAGGAAAGCGAGGATTTTTAGATAGGTTTCAAGAGTGCATAGAGGGTTTAGGGAGAAATGTCACTGTAGTAGTATTGGGAGACCTTAATTCTATGGTAGGAAATGAACCAATAGTCGGAGTATTTGGGAAGTATGGAGTTCCAATAAAAATTGTAGTGGAGAATTGATGGTGGAGATGTGTCTAGAAAGAGAACTGATGATAGCAAATACAATGTTTGGAAAGAAAGTCAGGCATAAGTACACATGGGAGAGTATAGTAGATGGAAGGGTGGTAGCTAGGGCTTTAATGGACTACATAGTAGTAACCAGGAGAATAGTAGGAAGATTTTTGGATATACATGTTTTAACGGGAGAGAGTGGGGGAATATCAGATCATTTTTTGGTGGAAGGTAAGTTGAGAGTAGAGGATAGATGGAGAAAGAGAAAAATGGCAGAAGGTAGGAAGGTGCTTAAAGTAAACTGCTTAAATGAGTAAATGAGAATGAGTATAAGAAGAAGCTGAGAGAGAAGTAGGAGGGAGTGAAGGAGAGAGAAGAACTAGGATTAGAAGAGGAATGGGGATGGTTCAAGGAGGGAGTCCGCAAGGTGTGCAGAGATAGTGTGTGGCACAAGGAAGACGGGAAAAATATAAGGAAGGGTAGTGAGTGGTGGGATGAGGAAGCAAAGAAGATTGTAGAAGAGAAGAAACAAGCATTCACATATTGGTTACTATATAGGACTAGAGAATCATATGAGAGATACAACGAAAAGAAAAGAGAATAAAGCATAAGATAAAGGAGGCAAAGAGGAGAGCACCTGTGAAATGGGGTAAGGGTATGACAAATTTTTGAAAGTAATAAAAAGATGCTTTGGAAAGAAATTAGGAGAGGAAGAGGAGGCGAATCAAGTAGAGATGATAAAAAAGGAGACGGCAGTAAGAGGAAGATGGGCAGAGTATTTTAGGGAATTGTTAATGGCGAAAGAGGATGGGGAGGGGAGGGGTAGTTGCCAGTGGGAAACGCCAAGAAAATGACAGTGATGGGTGAGGATAATGGAGGAGAGATAAGGAAGAATGAGGTGAAGGCAGTTGTTGGGATGATGAGAGCATGTAAGGTACCTGGGTTGGATGGGTGTCAAGCAAAGTGTCTAAAAAATGGAGTTACAGTGATGATAGACTGGTTGGTGAGGTTATTTAATGTTTGTTTAAAAGAGGGTAGAGTGCCGGAGGGCTGGAGGAGTGCCTGTATAGATCCACTTTACAAGGGAGAGGGGGACACTTGTGATTGTATTAGTTTTAGAGAGATCAGTTTGTTGAGTGTGATTTGGGGGGGGGCTTATGAGAGGTTTTTGATTGGGAAAGGAGCGGAGGGGATAGTTGGTGAGGAGCGGTGGAGGTTTGGGACGGGAAGGGGTTGCGTGGATCAGATTCTTATGGTGAGGAAGGGTTAAGGATGTTTTTGGGCCTTTATGTATTTAGAAAGGGCTTGTGACAGGATAGACAGGAGGGCGCTGTGGGTGGTATGGCAGATGTGTGGGATGGGAGGAAGGCTGTTGAGAGCAGTCAAGAGTGTTTGCGAGAGTAGCGGAGCTCGTGTTGTGGGGTTGGAAATGGAGAGAGTGGGTGGTTTGAAATAAAGTTGTGACTTCGCCAGGGATTGGTTATGTCGCCTTGGGTGTTCCATTTATACATGGAGGAGGTGGTGCGAGAGGTAAACGTTAGGGTAATGGGTAGGGAATTGAAGATGTTTGAAGAAGTAGGAGAAAAGTGGGAAATAAGGCAGTTGTTGTTTGCTGACGACACTACTCCTGTGGGAGGATCAGAAAAATATTTAAGGAAGTTAGTGGCATGGTTAGGAAAGGTGTGCGAAAAAAGAAAGTTGAAGATAAATGTAGGTAAAAGTAAGGCGATGAGGTGTACAAGGGGAGAATGTGGCAGCAAACTGGAAGTGAGTATTATGGGAAAGGGATTGGAGGAATTGGATAGTTTAGATACTTGGGTGCGAATGTGATGGGGAAGACAGGAGTGGAGGTGGAGGTAGAATGTAGTTTGAGAAAAGCAAACAAACTTCTTGTGTATCCATATACCTTTACTAAACATTACGATATATCATATACCTGACACATGATCCACATGCATGCAAGGTGCCAGACAACACTTCCAATCATGCTGACCTCCACATTTCCAAGTCGTTAACATCTGACTCAGACATACAAGACGCATCACGCCACCACCTAACGGAAGGTTACCGAAACAGTACATAGTGCTGGCAGAGAGATCATTAACCATTTCCTTATACCTGCCAAACTACACAATTATAACTCCAATCTATACATCATATCAAGGCACACCAACTTATAATAGCCAGACACTTAAAACTAGAACTAACACACAAATAATATAGTATAAATCCAAAACCTATTCTCTTACTGTAAACACCATACCGGACATGCAAAGATAGGCACATTTACATATATCAGCGGCGACCATATCGCCACAGGCAGAACTTTTCCCTAGAGGAGACACTTTCCCTTAGAGGGAGTACCTGGGGACTCTTTCGAAGGAAATTATTTCCCCATGCTGTAAATATCATCTCACCCAATAAACCAGGAAAGCCCCAAGAGGCTATATCTTTCCCTGTTCCACCCTAAAGTGTAGCTATAAAAGGCTGCATAAGTGGTGGCAGCGGTGGGATTCAAACCCACGCCTCCGAAGAGACTAGAGTGGATGTAACTTGATGAGGTGTTCATATTGCTGGTTGTAATCGTCTGAAATAGTTGTAAGTTGATGTGATATTGAGTTGTTATATATGGGTTAAAAGAAAGATATTGAGTATCCGGATATACATGATCGCAGGGTTGATATTATGATTAGTGTGTCTTAGCATTGTGGATTGTGCCGGAGGGGTGTTTTGTCTTTAATGTTTCATAGAATCCGTTTATAAAATATCTTGCTTATAAAAAATGTACTGTGAAGTGTTTAGTATGTAATTAATGATTTCTGTATTTCTGAGAATTGATATAATTACATAGTGTTTAATTATGTATAGAAAAATATCTCTATTTTTTTGTACTAAGAGTTTGGCGATTAGTATCTGTTTGTTTGTTTGTACATAGCATTGGCTGAGTTGATATAGTTATTTTGGTATATCTATTTGGATTTGAATATTAAGTTGTGGATTTACTTATGCGTATATTATTTACTTTACGTCTCTGTATGTTGATTCTTTTGAATGCTTCAACTATTTTGATTTGAAGAATTGTCAGTGAATTGTGTGAGTATTCATCACTTTATGTCTATCTATTATTGTGACAACACCTTGGGCAATTTTGTTATTTAATGCGTGTTCTCGTGCTCTGAACACTTGAAATATCAAAAGACACTTCTTTCATACAAGACGTATAAAATTACTAGCTTCTTGAATATTGATTTCCTCATGCTTGGAGTACATTTCAAGATTGATATAATTATTCATACTATCTTTATAATTGTCAAAAGACTAGAATCATCTCGTCCTTCAGTAAAATTCTTTAATCATTTGCTCTTTCATGTCATCATCCTTGCAGACATTACATAGTTTAATCTTCGAATTAAGTTTATGTTCTTGGGCTGATGGTGGGAAGAAAGAAAAATATTTTTAAATGAGAAGGGGAAGTGCGGATTAGTTATTCACACTAGAGTAAATTATTAAAAAGTTCAGAGATTGAGGGGGGGAAGAGGCTGTTTACATACTTTAGAGAAAACATGATAAAGTCGCTAAAAATTAATAATAAGAGATATGGAAAAATAATGGAATGAGGAGAAAATAGGTAGAAGATAGTGAAAGGTGAAAGATTATAGTGAGGAGCCAGAATGGTTCACTGTAAATATCAGGATGAAATCTAGGAAATCTAGATTAATCGTGACTCTTCAACAAATAGAGGGGAAGAATTGTAAAGAAATAATCAGGACTATGTTTTACGATGCATGTATCATAAAATTTTACAAATTATTTCGATATGTACTCCCTTTAAAATATCATTTTTATATCTCAAAAATTCAAATCGGCAAGGTGATGCTGTGCCCTGCTTACCGCGGTCTCCCCGTAAGTGTGAGACCGAAAAGAATCCGAAGAGAAAAACATCGTCTTACCAAGTTAAAAGCCGCGCCGGCCCACTCCAAACCACGCCTCCACAAGGTGGTGCGGCCGCGAGAAGCCGGTACCAGGTCTCCGGATTAGGCCCAGACCCTAATTTCATTTGCTAAACCAATCGTTTATTCCTCCTGTCTTTTGCATAAGTCAGTCAGTACCCAGGCAGTTGGCACCTCCAACTTCACACACACACACATAAACACACACGCACACACATAAACACACACACACACACACACACACACACACACACACACACACACACACACACACACACACACACACACACACACACACACACACACACACACACACACATACACACACACACACACGTAATAGCTGGAGACATGAAGAGCA
>NC_134777.1:39251146-39253646 GCF_046742065.1 Oratosquilla oratoria | reverse complement strand
AGTCCTTATGTCTTTGAGGGCACTCACTAGAACCATAAATGCAGGGTGCAGAGTTTGTGGGTTTTGTGTACACCGTTGTATTTAGAATGTTCAGTTTGTTTCACTAGGGGGTCGAGGAAAGGTAAAGCTCCGTCAACGCTATCTTCCACCTATTACAAGAGACATCTGAACTCACTTTCACTATGGAAGACAGCGTTGACGGTGCTTTTTTTTTTGGGGGGGGGCTTCTGAGGAAAGGTAATATGACAAACGGCGTGAGAACATTTTTGTCATTCCAATATAGATTGAGGGTTAGGTTGCACAGTTCCCAAGTTTACATGTATACATATATATGACGTGAGTTCTCTGGAGGTCATTTTTACTTTGTCTTGTATTCTTCTTCAATAGCAGGTGAGTTTTTTTTTATAGTTTATATGATTAATTGTACTTTAGAATTTTCTTCCTTAGGTTTGGTATTTCTTTTAATAATCTGTTGCATGATTATTTCACCTTCTTTGTAGAACGTGGAGAAGAAGGAATTATAATATATTTTAATCAGGTTTCTGACATTAGTGTCCTGGTGGATTTTGCCTGAGTGGTTTCTGTCATATAAATGTATATATATTTTGACACACACACACACACACACACACACACACACACACACACACACACACACACACACACACACACACATATATATATATATATATGTATGCTTGTAACCACGAGGAAAATAAAGATCGGAATACTGAACGTTTTCGTCTATTAAGACATTTTCAAAGTACATAGTGACACAACAAAGAATAACTTAAATATGTACTATGTACTTTGAAAATGTCTTAATAGACGAAAACGTTCAGAATTCCGATCTGTATTTTCCTCGTGGTTACAAGCATAAATCTTTATTCACGTGTTTTATGTGATTACTGTTGTATATATATGTATATATATGAGTGGAAGGGTGGTGAGTTAAACACAAAGAACAGTTGGAGTTTTAATCACTGACGTTTCGTCCTTACCAGGACATTCTCAAAGTACATACAGTTTCAGAAAATTAACAGCTTATATAATCCATCCTTGCCGTGTTCCCCTCCTTCTATACTCTCATCCGTCCTCTACCCGACTCCGACTATGTCACTTCTCCCTCCGTTCTCAATTGTCCTTTTTACCTCCTTGACAATCAGAGTACTTACCGCTCCTGCTAATTTTATAAACCCTTCCCTATGGTTGATGCAGGGGTGGGAAGTAATGTAGGCTGCCTCTACTATTTTTCTTTTCTTTTTCTCTAGACCTTTGTGGAGCACCTCTATCTTTTTCCAATCTGGAAGATGACCACATTGGTCTAAATGAACTACTAGCGAGTTGGAGGTTCTGTGAGCTCTGACGTCATTTTTGTGCTCATATGTCCGTAGCTCCACTGATCTTCCCGTCTCTCCATAATATCCTAACGGACAACCACCACATGGTATATTGTAAATCGCGCCCTTCTCTATATCCTTTTCTGATCTATTTCTATTCTTGACAACTTCTCCTAATTTTTTACCCGTGGAGAAAGCAACGCTCACACCCGCTTTTGTGAGAATATGTCCCAACTCCTCCGCGTACTTCGAGTTGGGGACGGACAAAAACTCCGCCCTGCCTTCTCCGGACCAGTCGTCCTTCTTCCTTCTCATTATTGCCGTTGCTTTCTTCCTCAATCTGTGCAGTAGTCCTTCCGGGTATCTGAGTTTAGTGAATACTTTGAAAATATATTTGATTTCATCCTCTAAAAATTCTTCGCTACAAATACGGTACGCCCTTAAGAAAAATCCTATAACCACTCCGTTTTTAATTTTGTTGCTATGCGCTGAGTAGAAATGAATCACATCGTCTTTATTGGTGCTTTTTCTGTAGACAGAGAAAGATATCTTATTACCTCTCCTCCAAATCACCGTATCCAAGAAAGCTAGTCTGTTATCCGTCTCGTGTTCGATAGTAAACTGGATGTTTGGTTCGACCTGATTCAATCTTGGATACGGGGATTTGGAGGAGAGGTAATAAGATATCTTTCTCTGTCTACAGAAAAAGCACCAATAAAGACGATGTGATTCATTTCTACTCAGCGCATAGCAACAAAATTAAAAACGGAGTGGTTATAGGATTTTTCTTAAGGGCGTACCGTATTTGTAGCGAAGAATTTTTAGAGGATGAAATCAAATATATTTTCAAAGTATTCACTAAACTCAGATACCCGGAAGGACTACTGCACAGATTGAGGAAGAAAGCAACGGCAATAATGAGAAGGAAGAAGGACGACTGGTCCGGAGAAGGCAGGGCGGAGTTTTTGTCCGTCCCCAACTCGAAGTACGCGGAGGAGTTGGGACATATTCTCACAAAAGCGGGTGTGAGCGTTGCTTTCTCCACGGGTAAAAAATTAGGAGAAGTTGTCAAGAATAGAAATAGATCAGAAAAGGATATAGAGAAGGGCGCGATTTACAATATACCATGTGGTGGTTGTCCGTTAGGATATTATGGAGAG
>NC_134777.1:39233646-39241146 GCF_046742065.1 Oratosquilla oratoria | reverse complement strand
TCATCCATTAGCTGAAATGCAACATTATAAAAAAGTTTAATTTCATCGTTGAAATCTGTGAAATTGGTGCATAAATCTGAATCATCTTTAGAGTGTATCCTTTACATAGCCTTACCAGAATCCAAGCCACTATCTAATATACTACCGAATTTCATTACGTTGCCAACAATCTTTCGATTTATCAAAAATCCTACCGAATTGTATATTTCCTTCTTCTCACCTCTACTGGAGGTGACTACCCAGAAACTGTATCAGCTTTTCTTTTTCCCGTCGAACTCAGTCCCATGATGTCCCACTGGATGTCCTTCATTTGTTTTTCCATCCCTCTCCAGCGTATGGTGTTCTGATAGGATTCTTACTTGGCAGATGAAGCTGTTTATATTGTTCAGGTTATGCAATGTCTAAGACTTAGATCTGCTTGGACAGTGGCGCATCGTACGTAAGCACAGGAGGCAATGCGGTCAGACCTTTAGGAGAAGATAGGCTAATTTTTTTTAAAGAATTACCTGGTTAGTATTGGGTATGTGACTGTTAACGGGGTATTTGGTTGTCGAACACGTTGTTCGACAACCAAATACCCCGTTCACACGTTCACACATCACTTTCAACACGTGTCTGTCGAACCGCGTTCGACGAACCGTTAGACCGTGTAAACCCCCTCTAAGACTTCCACCCATTCTATTTCCCTCCACCACCCTTTCCTCCTTTTCAGCTTAGCTTCTCATGAATGATGGTTCATCCCTGTATCCCGCACCCTACCTTGGGTCAGAAGCACTGCAGCAAGATACAGTATATCCACAGGAAACCTTTTTCGCTTAATCGGCGGCCCTTCTCTCCGTCCCCTCATGCGGAAAAAAAAAGAAGACGGAGAGAAATCCCATCGGGCTGCGTCAAAATATTATTTATACATAAGCACCCTTTCCTTGCATAACGGTATCATCTATATACAGCCACTCTCCACTCATCCCTGTTTCCTGCCTTCTTTCTCTCTTGGTCAACAGACATTCCCCTCTTCCTCAACGCCCACTTCACCCTATCCATCTATCTCGTCATCGGTCGTCCCCTCATGTTCATTCCCTCTACCTCTGCCATCTACACCTTTACTAATCTTTCTTTCCTCATTCTTTCCATGTGTTCAAACCATCCCAATACTCTTTATCAGCCCTATCTGTCATCATTTCCACTCCCGTTCTCCTCTTCGTTTCTCACTCTATCCAACCTAGTAGCCCCTATCATACTTCTCAGACATTTCATCTCAAACACATCCAAACTTTTCCTCAATGTCTCTCTTAAATTCCAAGTCTCTGCCCATACAAAGCCGCCGGCACAATCACCCCTTCATACAATCTTCACTTTTTTGTTAATTTCCTCAGGGTATTTACTTGCTTCTCTCAATATACAATTTACCTCTACTTCCATTCTTCCCTTTCTTGCCACATGCGACCCAAATACCTAAAACTATTCAATTTCTCCATCCTCTCTCTTTATGACACTGACTTCCAACTCACTGCCATCCTCTCCCCTTGTACAGCTCATCATCTTGCTTTTACACACATTTAACTTCAACTTTCTCCTATCACATACCTTTCCATACACTGTCACTAACTCCCTTAATCCCCACTTTGACCATGCCACAACTGCAGTGTCGTCAGTAAACAACAACTGGCTCACCTCCCACTTTTCTCCACTTTCATTAACCATCTCCAATCTCCTGCCTATTACATTTGCCTTTACCTGCCGCACCACCCTAACCACGTACACGCTGAGTAGCCACGGCGACATGGCACATCCATGAAACAGTCCCACCTTTACCTCAAACCACTCACTCTCTCCAGTTCCAATTCTAAAAGAGGTTCTATTACTCTCGTATCAATTTATATCTATATGATGAAAAATCACCAAGAAAAATAATAAATACATTGATGACCAAGCGTTTTCGTCTATTCAGACATACATACAATGGTGAAACCAACACAGGTATTAATACAAAGTGGGATGCAATGGATGAGAACAGGAAAAGGTCGTGAGAGAGTCTCTCGTGGTTAACCCATACCGTTCGTGGCTCCGGACGTTTGGGCCACCACTTTTTTTAACAATAAACTTCTCAAGTTTGTACATTCCTTAACTTAAATATAAGTTGTTGACAAATGTAACTTTAATCACACTGGATTCTATTATATTTCTATTCAAATATGACTTATTTCTAACAATTTCTTTGGCACCCTACCCATTAATGCAGTGATTAAAATCCCTTAAAGGAACAAATACATTGTTAGACATTTGACCTTTCCTTACGCTATACTGATGTTGTTTTAACCTTACTTTATATTACACACACACACACACACACACACACACACACACACACACACACACACACACACACACACACACACACACACATATATATATATATATATATATATATATATATATATATACATATATATATATATATATATATACATAATATGCAAAGTAGACCACTTGGAAAAAAGAAACTAACGAAGCAGAGCGCTTTCGTATATTACATCTTCAGTGCAACAAGTACAGTACATAGTGATAGGAATGCATAGAAAATATATACATGATACAAAGGAACAAGGACAGTTTGAATAAGCGTAGCGATCAATTACCCCCTGGAGAGCGGAAGGTCATTGTCAATTGTCTAAAGATGGTGGGGCGACATCAGGTCACCATCTTAAGATAATTGACAATGACCTTCCGCTCTCCAGGGGGTAATTGGTCGCTACGCTTATTCAAACTGTCCTTGTTCCTTTGCATCATGTATATATTTTCTATGCATTCCTATCACTATGTACTTGTTGCTGTATGTGCGTGTGTGTGTGTGTGTAATACATATATATATATATATGTATATATACCGGGTATATTATATATATATATATATATATATATATATATATATATATATATATACATATGTATGTATGTAAGTATGTATGTACATGAATACATATTCCAAAGCCTTTTTCACCCTTACAAGGGAGGAAGCCAAAAAGAAAATGGCATAAAAACCATTCCCACCCATTCCATCCCTAAATACACTCCACTCTCCTCCACCCTCTACCCTCTCTCTTATCTTGGCACCTCCTGGATGACGGGTCATCCCTGCATCTTGTACACTGGCCTGGGTCAGAGGCAGTGTCGCAAGACACAGCCCATCCACAGCAAGGCCGCTTCATCAAATCGGCGATCCCCCCCCCTTCCGTCCCCTCACGCAGAAAAGGAGAAGACGGGGAGAAATCCCCTTGGGTTGCATAATTTTTTTCTCTTACATGCTACCTCAATCCATCCCTCCACCCATTCCACCTCATGCATCACAACATCATCCATATCCATCCATTTTCCATTTACCCCTGTCTTCTGTCCTCTTTCGTCCTTTCTCAACAGGCATTCCTCTCTTTCCCAAAGCCTCCTTCACCCCATCCATCCATCTCATACTAGGTCTCCAGCTCATGTTCACTTCCTCCACATCTGCCTTCCATACCTCTTTTACTAGTCTTTCTTCACTCATTCTTTCCATGTGTCCAAACCATCCTAATATTCTTTCATCCACCCTATCTCCCAACTCCCTTACCACCCCTGTTCTCCTCCTCACCTCCTCATTTCTCACTCTATCCGAAAAAGTATGTATTTATATGTATATATACTGTATATACCGGGATATGCAGATACAACCTACACACCAATCCCCGAACCTCATTTTGGAAATTAGAGCTACCATTGCCAACAGGTAAGCATATTATGTTGTTAACGAGGCCTTTGTTTGTTTTACCATTGTAATTTATTATGAAACATTTGCCTCACTGAAGTGAAGTATTTCAAAAAGTCAATCCCATCCGTCGCTGAGCTCCGATCCCGCGACCTCATATTGAGAGTTCCAGTTGCTACCATCTTGCCTCGCAGAGCATCTAAAAGGGCCGTAACCAGATATGAACTTAAATCCTGAAATTTAAAGAGGAATAGAAAGAGAAGAAAGGAAAGGTGGAAAGAGAGAAAGAGAGAGAGAGAGAGAGAGAGAGAGAGAGAGAGAGAGAGAGAGAGAGAGAGAGAGAGAGAGAGAGAGAATAAATAAAAAAAAATGGGGAGATTGATAGAGAGAACAAGAGGGAGTTAAGAAGCAAGAAAAAGGATGAAATCTTTTGATGGGTAACCATAATGAGACGGTTATATTAAGTGGTGAAACTGACACTGAAAAGTGAAATATATAATTTTTACCTTGTTAGAGTTCATCCAGAAAACTTTTTATTTTTCATTTACTGAACTAGAGGGTTTCCAATTGCCGTACATTCAAAAAGAAGTTGGTACGTGCGTGGGTCGTCGTGTACGCCGCAAGGCATAGCAGGTATATCTTAAATATAGAAATGGTAAAAATAAAAATAGAAGAGTTTTCCAACTCATACTTCAATTTCTTAAGACTCAGAGGTCCATTAAAGGCATATAAAATCATCTATCGTTAAAAAGAAACGTGTAAACAACCACTATGGATCTCCTTGTTAATCTAATATATTTATATTTTTTATGCAAACTACCGACATAGAAAACATAGTTAGGGGAATGTGGATCTTAATATCCATATCAATATTGATTTTAATTTTGATATTAAGTATAGCATTAACTCTAATATCAATATTAATAGTAATATTAGTGGCTACTAGCAATGTTAATGTCAACATTAATGTTGATCTTGATATTAATAAAGATAATATCAATATCAATATTAATATCAATATTGATACTAATATTAATATTAATATTAATATTAATGTTAATATTAATATTAATATTAACATTAATATTGATATTAATATTAATATTGATATGAACATTAATATTAATATTAATATTAATATCTATATTAATATTAATATTAATGTTAATATTAGTATCAATATTAAAGTGATTATCAATATTGAAACTGATGATGATATTGATTTTGATATCTATATCAACATTAAGATTGAAATTAATATTAGAATTAACATTAATACTAACATGAAAGCAAACATTAACATTAATATTAACATTAATATTGATAATGACATTATTAATGTTAGTATTAACATTTGTATAAATAAAGATAGCAATCACTCAATCAATCAAATCAGCCATCCTGAGTCCACTGCTGAACGAAGGCCTCCTTCATGATTCACACGACCGCGCCAACCTCTGCCACATCACCCCTGCAAACTTCTCAATCTCGTCTCTCCACCTTCTGTCTGGTCTCACTTTTCCACGCTTCCTATCTCGCGGCGTAGTGGTAGTAGTAGTAGTAGTAGTAGAAGTAGTAGTAGCAGTAGTAGTAGTAGCAGTAGCAGCAGCAGTAGTCCTCACCGCCTATATCAACTAATAAAGAAAACCTCGGTTTTGAGCAAACTGTAGTAGAAAGTAGGATAAATGAACTTCTGCATTAGTCTTCATTAAAATGAAATAATACAAAATATAAAAGGGTAGTCCACCACATTCATTGACGAGAGAAAGAGGGACCAATGAACTGTCTGTGTGAGACAGACCTTGACTGCTTTCACCACACAGTTCCACGAGGACGGAGGTCGTTTAAAAAGCATGAAGTAGTAGTAGTAGTAGTAGTTGTAGCAGTGGTAGTAGTAGTAGTAGTAGTAGTAGTAGTAGTAGTAGTAGTAGTAGTAGTAGTAGTAGTAGTAGTAGTAGTAGTAGTAGTAGAAGTGACATAACACTATGTAGCACGATTTTTGTATTTGACAAGCAAGTGTTGTTTTCCATCTCTTTTCATTGCAAAACAATACAAAATTTCCATTATTCCTGTCACACATTGCTTTTGTGTCTTTTAGAATAATTTTTTGCCCCCGAAATAGCTAAATTTTACAATTTTCATATTTTTTGACAGAAAACAAAAAGCATAGACTTAAATGATCCATAAATATATTTTAAAACTTCCGAAAGTAATTTTTGCAATAAGAATTATTATTTTTTATTTGTGTATGAGCTCCCAAATGTAGTCTCCCATCATGTTTTCATTGAAAGATCCCTGATATCTCTTCAACGTTTATTATATCTTGATGGAAGCGCTCCCCTTATTTCTCTGAATATGCTACTACATTTTCCTTGAAGTTATTGAGGGGAATCTAGGATATAAACATTCAAGGACATTCTGCAGCCCATCTCACCATAGCATTTCTCTAAAACTTCAATCAGTTCCATATAGTTATCAGCCTTATTGTTGGAAAATCCATGTGCTACAGTAATAAAACACTCCCGAGCCTTTATCTCTTTTCCTGTAGGTTTCTGTAGAAATTGTGAGGACTCCATAATTTTCCTTACTTGTGGTCCAGCGAAGATACCAGCTTTCACCTTTGCCTCTGAAAGCTTAGGAAAAAAGTCTTAAAGATATTTGAAGGCAGCATATTTCTTGTCAAGAGCTGGAACAAACTGTTTCATGAGACCAAGTTTGATGTGTAGTGGAGGAAAAACACTTTTGAGGATTCACCAATGGCTCATGTGATATTGTGTGCTCCCGCTGTAGTGTCAGTCCTTAGAGGCCAGAGATTTCTTTGGTAATATACTGCTCTATCTCTACTGTCCCAGTGGCAAAGAAAACAGTGATTCTTGGTAAAACCTCCTTGCACTTCCATCAGAAAAAGCCCCCATCTTGAATTCTCCAATAACTTCTCAATTATACTCTCTGTAGTTCAAATTTTCCAGTAGAAGCTTTACATTGCTATAGCCCTCAAGATGCACAGAATGAGCAAGAGGCAGAGATGGATACTTGTTTCTATTGTACAGAGGGACAGCTTTCAGGCTTTTAGAGGAACTGTCAATAGTCTCCATTCAACTGCATTGCAAGCAATTCCGATAGCATCAAACAAGCCTGATACATCATTGCAATAGCATAACCTGTTCTCCTTTGAAAAGAAGCTGGACGTCCTCTTTTGCTCGTCACTTAAACAGTCATCAAATAAATCCCATTCCTTCAGCCTTGAGGTCTATTTGGTTTGGGTAATAAGGATTCCTCCCAACTGTAGCTGTGTCTGTGATGTAACAGTTTTCCTCTCTGTTTAGCTCATCTTCTGAATTGCTGCTTTCTTCTTACAGTTGACTTTTTTCTGGAAGAGCTGGTACAACAAGATCCGTACGGTGTGGTATTGGTGCAATTAGAGATGGAATGTCTGGATAAAGAACAGCAGCTGCATTTTTCCCAGATCAGCATTTGGAAGGATCCACCTTACAGAAAAAGCAGTCATTTGAGTAATTAGTAGGTTCACACTATTTTCTAGGAATAGCAAATTTTATGGCTCTATTTTCCCCTCTATACCATCTTGTAAAAGATCAGTTGTATGAGTTTCTGTTCAACATATTTTTATTTTTATTACATTTCTTATAATGTTTACAAGCAAAATGAGTTGCTCAAGTTTTGTCTTGGTCCCCAACTGACACTGTTTTATAAGCTTCACACATTATTTTTTATCAAACAAAAATAGGAGATAACCTCTGAATTTT
>NC_134777.1:39223646-39228646 GCF_046742065.1 Oratosquilla oratoria | reverse complement strand
ACATAGGTGATATAGGCAAAGTCATCATGTGAAGACAGCACGTTAGGACTCGCAGAAATGGGTTCAAATTGAACAAACTGAGGTTTAAAAAATGAATAATAAAAATAAATAAATGATTGACGGTGAATCTTGGAAAAAGTCAGAGTATAGTTACCTAGACCAGATGGTAAAAGTAACTAAAGATCATGATAATGAATTAAATGGCGTATTACAATTCGTTAGAAAATGTTTAGAAAACATAGGAATATTAAAATAGGCACTCTATAATTATGTTTTAAATGCAAAGTTTACAATCAGTGAATAATGCCAGCCATTATATACGTATGTGAGACTTGGAAAATGCCAGCCATTACGATACATATGTGAGTAAATTGGTAAAAGCGATAGAGATAAAGTAAAGGAGTGCACAGAGGAGAATGAAGAGATCGGTGATGGGAATAGGGCTGAGAGACAGATTGAGGACAAATTGGGTGAGAGAGCAGATTGGAGAGAAAGATATTGTGGAGGTGGTAAAAGAGAAGTGATGGAATTTGGCAACGAATGATGATCGATGGACCAAGTGTGTTATTGAGTGGATGCCGTGAGATGGGAGGCGTGCATAAGGGAAACCAAACAAAAGGTATAGAAGAGATAGAGAAGTTTGCAGGAATGACGTGGCAGAGGTCGACGCAGTGGAGTCGAAATGGTTGATTGACACACACACACACACACACACACACACACACACACACACACACACACACACACACACACACACACACACACACACACACACACACACACACATATATATATATATATATATATATATATATATGTATATATATATATATATATATATGCATATATATATATATATATACTATTATATATACATATATATGTATATATATATATATATATATATATATTATATGTATGTATTTTATATATATATATATTATATGTATGTATTATATATATAAATAAATATATATATATATATATATATATATATATATATATATATATATACATATATAGTGACAATGGCTTTTGATTATGGGAACTTCTGGTAATTTTATTCATCTATGTGGATATTGTTGTATGACAACGGATTAAATGCGCTAACAGTAAGGTTCTGAAGGAATTTTCATTTTTTCTCACTTTTCCACCACCGTGGTTGAATACTGCTTCATGGAGGACGTGGTCACGCACTGCATCGTAATGAGGCTTGAATTGCAATGTTGCATAAAAAGGGAATTTATATACAGCATTTTTAAAGAGAGATTATGGACATTATCTCGTGAAGCCAGAAGTTACGTTCTATGTTGTGATGAGTAGGGACGAAGCCAGGGGTTTATATGTATATAAAGTGTACTGAGTTTAGCTTTATTCATAATGAGTGCGAGTGGCCACTAATTTATGCAAAGTGGTGTGAGAAAGCGCTGGTTCAGCAGAAGTAGAAGGGTAATGCCGTCATTTGATATAGCCACGTGTTGACTGGCGATAGTGTTGATGTATTTGTTATCCTTATTTATCATCAACATATTCTTTTCGGCACTAAAGATCTTTTCCGGCAGTCTAGCTTTGGAAATGCACTTTAGTTGTCACAAATTATTGGGATGGTATTCACGAAAAGTAATGTGAAATTCATGCTTTCGTTTGAAATGAAATTTATTCCACCAAACAAGAGTTAGGGGCTATGATACTCTACTAATTCAAAGGAAACAAAAAAAAATTCACTTCTGATGGGGAGACATTATCCCGTAGTAATAGATACAAATAACGATCAAACTCTTCAGCTAGTGAAAACAACACAGATATCTTTTTTCAGCTAACGTCAGTTGATTTCATTCACCTAAAGGGTGTCTATTAGCGGAAGGGGTTACAACTGTTGTACAAGCCAGAATGATTTCTTGATCTATCTATTTATCTATCTATTTATTTGTTTATTTATTTTTTGTTACTTGATAAATTTATTCATTTACTTATTTACATATTTATATATTTATCTATCATTGATTAATTTATTTTCTATTTATCTGTTTACATATTTATTTGTATGTTGAATAATTATAATTACATATATATATATATATATATATATATACATATATATATATATATATATATTCCTTTATTTATCTATTTATCTATTATAATAGTTTAAAACTGTAATTATAATTTCAAACTTGTGACATTTAAGAATTCGCCTAAAAGATTCAGGTGGTTGCATGTACAAGATTCCTTGCAGAAATTGTGAAAAGTTTTACTTAGAACAAACAGGCGAAAGGCAATAAATAAATAAATAAATAAATAAATAAATAAATAAATAAATAAATAAATAAATAAATAAATAAATAAATAAATAAATAAATAGATAAATAAATTAATTAATTAATTAATTAAACAACATAAGTAGGGTGCTAGAACAGCACAAGAATCTAATGTATTATTTGTTCACATGGGATATTTTAATCATTGTATAGACTGAGCTATGGCTTCTCTTTAGTTGAATAATTAATTTATTAATAGAAAAGTTGTGGAAAGCAACCACATCAAACGATCTGAAATATTTAATTTGGACAACTTTATGATAGCTGTAAACATGTAGGTTCCCATGAAGCATCATTGTCATATTTTGTGACGTTCCGAAACTATAGATGCCTTGTGCCTTTCCAATTTATTATACATTGTGACCTTTTCGTTTCATTTCCATTTTGTAGCCTTTCCTTATTATGTTTTCTGACATTTCTTAGTTATAAATTGCTATTCGTGTATTTATTCTTACTTTGCACCGTTCCTTTACCAGCATTCTCCCCTGAAGATGTGAATTACGAGAAAGTGGTTAGGAGTTTCGTGTTTTCTTTCCCAAGCATGTCATTGGAATACGTACCTACATGGGTGTTTATATTCATATTATATATATATATATATACTGTATACATATACCAAAGACTTTTCCCCCTTATTAGGGAGGTAGCCAAAAAACAAAGGCATAAAAAACACTCCCACCCATTCCATCCCTATCATACTCCATTCCCCTCCACCCTCTTACCTCCCTCTTATCTTGGCACCTCCTGGTTGACCGGTCATCCCTGCACCTTGTCCACTGCCCTGGGTCAGAAGCAGTGTCGCAAGACACAGCACATCCACGGCAAGGCCGTTTCATCAAATCGGCGACCCCCCTCTCCGTCCCCTAATGCAGAAAATGAGAAGACGGGGAGAAATCCCTTCGGGCCGTGTCAATTTTTTTTTCACACATACTCCCTCGCTCCCCATCCCCCACCCATACCACCTCATGGATCACATCATCTATATATATGTATATATATATATATATATATGTATATATATATATATATACATATATATGTATGTATATATATATGTATATATATATATATATATATATATATATATATATATATATATATATATATATATATATGTGTGTGTGTGTGTGTCTGTCTGTATGTGTTTGTGTGTGTGTGTGTGTGTGTGTGTGTGTGTGTGTGTGTGTGTGTGTGTGTGTGTGTGTGTGTGTGTGTTGAAATAAGGAAGACAAAATAGTGGAAAGGTGGTGTGGTAAACACAGAACAGTTGAAGTTTTACTCACTGACGTTTCGTCCTTATCAGGATATTATCAAAATACATACAATTTTAGAAAATACACAATTTGTATACTTCATCCTTGTCATGTCCCCTTCCATTCGCCTCCATGCCCTCATCCATCCTCTATACTTCTCTGGTGATTCCGACCATGTCGCTTCCCCCCCTCTATTCACCTCACTGTTCTTATCTGCACCTCTTGACCTCCTTGATGATAAAAGTGCTTGCTGCTCATGCTAGCTTTATGAACCCATCCCTATAGTTGATGCAGGGGTGGGAAGCGATGAAGGCTGCCTCCACTGTTTTCTTTTTCTTTTTTGCTAGACCTTTGGGAAGTACCTCTTACCCTTTCCATTATGAACCACTAGCGAGTTGGAGGTTCGGTGAGATCTGACATCATTTTATGATCACCCCGGCTCTCCATAATACCCTAACGGGCAGCCCACACATGGTATATTGTTGGCCGCGCCTTTCTCTATTCCTTTTTCTATGTCCTTTTTATTGCACCTGACAACCTCTCCTAGTTTCGTACCTGTGGAACATGCAATTTTCAAACCGCTTTTGTGAGAATTCTTGTATGTCCTAACTCACTCGCGTTCTTCGAGTTGAGAACTGACAAAATCCCAATTCTGCCCTTCTCGGACTGCTTGTCTGTCTTCTCATTATTATCGTTCCTTTCTCTCTTAATATGTGCAGTAGTTTTCCAGGTATCGGATTTTCGTGAACACTTTGAAAATATCCTTACTAACATCGTCCAGAAACTCATCGTTGTAAATGCGGTGCTCCATTAGGGAAAAAAAAAAAAAAAAAAAAAAAAAAAATATATATATATATATATATATATATATATATATATATATATATATATATATATATATATATACATATACATATATATATATATATATATATATATATATATATATATATATATATATATATATATATATAAAACACATTAAATTTTGTTACTATGTGCGGAGTATAAACGAATCACATCTATTACTATTATTATTATTATTAATGTAATGATAATAATAATAATAATATTAATGATAATAATAATAATAATATTAATAATAATAATAGTAATAATAATATTAATAATAATAATAATTAATAATAATAACAATAATAATAATAATAACTAATAATGATAATAACAGTAATAATAATAATAACAGTAATAATAAATGTAATAATACTAATAACAGTAATAATAATACTAATAACAGTAATAATAACAGTAATAATAATGATAACAGTAATAATAGTAATAATAATAACAATAATAAAAAAAAATAATAAATAATTATTATTATTGTTATTATTATTATCATTATTATTATTATTATTATCATTAATATTATCATTATTATTATCATTATAATTATTATTATCATTAT
>NC_134777.1:39216146-39221146 GCF_046742065.1 Oratosquilla oratoria | reverse complement strand
TTTATCCCACCGTCGGAAAAGAAGACACTAATGTCGAAAGTTCTGTATATTTTGGTCACTAACTGTGATTATCTTCTGCTGAAGAGAATCATAGTTACTGATCGAAATATACAGAACTTTCGACATTTGTGTCTTCTTTTCCGACGGTGGGATAAAAAAGTTTAATATATATATATATTGTGGTTGAAATCAACTGCACTAGTTGCTTTAACAATCTTCAAGACTGTATTCTTTAATCTGGAGAATACTTTCCTATTAGCAACTGAGAGGGACTGGAAGTAGTCATTCATGACTATCAAAAGAATATACGCAGTGTATGCCAACTGATATATTTTTGCATAGTAATAGTATTGAACAACTATTGACTCCACCGAAACTATAGTTTTTCGCCTCGTCGTGAGGCGTCTTCAGGGTGAGGACTGCTTTGTAGGATGCTCTGCTATATTGAAGGTCTTCCAACGAATAATGACCGCTGGTTGGATGGGCTGGCTTATAAGGCTCAGCCTGCCTAGCTCAGACGGAATATTGGCCTCTCAATGGCTGAGAGGTGCAGTATGAGATTTTGTCCGGGAGCCAAGGGGGTGGGATTTTGTCTGGGAGCCAAGGGGGTGGGATTTTTTCTGGGAGCCAAGGGGGTGGGATTGTGTCTGGGAGCCAAGAGGGTGGGATTTTGTCTAGGAGCCAAGAGGGTGGGATTTTGTCTGGGAGTCAAGAGGGTGGGATTTTGTCTGGGAGTCAAGAGGGTGGGATTTTGTCTGGGAGCCAAGAGGGTGGGATTTTGTCCGGGAGCCAAGGGGGTGGGATTTTGTCTAGAAGCTCTGGCCTGAGTTGCTGCTGCTCTGGTTACTGGTCCTAGGCGCTGATTAACTAGCTGGACATGTTTCATTTGTTCGCGGGGCTGCTGCTGTCTAAGGGCTTGTTGTTCCTGGAGGGGGTTATTCTTTACAGGGCGCGCGGAAGGAAGAATAAAATCGGCAGCTTGCTGTATGTTGATGGTAGGGCGCTGGCAAGTAATGGATACTGCTTCTGCAATCTGCAGCTTCCTGAAGGCAGACTCCTTGTGAAGAATTTCCGTTTGGTCTAGCAGTTTCTGTAGAGGAGGCTTCATGTTGTGTGTTTCAGTGAAATGCTGGAAAATTGATCCCTGGTTTCTATGGGATTGTAGGCGACGTCGCAGTGTAGAGGAGGTCCTGCCAATGTATGTGCTGGAGCCGTCGCAGCGGCCCTCCTGACATGAAAATTTGTATACAACATTGGTGGTAGCCTCACTCGGGGCCCTGGGCGCCGTGCTATTCCTCATTATCAGGGAACTAATGAGGTGAGGTTTGCAGAATATTTTCAAGTCTATGATGGCATTTCTGTTAGTTGGGGTGACTCCTCTCTTGATGATATTCCTTGAAATAAAAGTTTGTCGTCTGCTAATGACAATGTCTTTGGCCTATATGTTACACCTACATTAATTTTTTGTCCATTTGTTTGGGTTAATTCTACCCACAAATTATCATATGCATCCTGTTGCACTTTCTCTAAAACACAAGCATGGACATTGCTTTTAATGCACAACAGAACACCCCCACCTCTCTTGTTGTTTCTGCCCTGTAAGCTTGACTTCAATCGTAGGAAAAATTATGGAAACTATCATCAGATATGCTATCGAGCATCATTTAGAAAGTAACTGTTTGATAAATGATAGCCAGCATGAATTCAGATGGAAACAAATGGCTACTTACTAAATTAGCTTCACATGGAATAAGTGGTAGCCTATTAAGTTGGACTAGTAACTGGTTGAATGATCGAAAACAGAGAGTTGTTTTAAATGGAAAACATCTAGATGGAAAAATGTTACGAGTGGAGCTCTTCAGGGTTCCGTTCTTGGGCCACTTCTATTCAGAGTATATATAAATGATATAGACCACGGACTAAAATATATTGTCTCCAAATTTGCTGATGATACACAACTGTGCGGAATGGCAAATGATCAATTAAATAAATTATATATTCAAGAATATTTAGATAAATTACAGAAATGGTCTGAAAAATGGCTAATGAAATTAAACACAAGTAAATACAAGGTTATGCACATAGGTAAAAATAACAGTAAGTACGATTATAAGTTATTTTCAAATTCGTTAACATAAGTGGATAGTGAAAAGGATCTCGGCGTAATTATCAGTAACTATCTTAAATCATCTAAGCGATGTATTTCAGGCTCTTAGAAAGCAAATAAGATTCTAGGACAGATTGCGCGATTTTTTTTTACTTCAAAAGTCCATCTCTCAGAAGCTATATATATCGTTAGTTCGTCTACATCTGGAATATGCTATTTCCGTATGGTCACCGAATCTTATCAAAGACATTGATAGATTTGAGAGACGGTTAGCCACAGAACTGATTCCAAATATAAAAAATAAATCATACGAAAATCGACTGAAACATATGAATCTGTTATCCCTAAAACAGCGTAGAATCAGAGATAACTTGATACAGGTCTTTAAGATTCTAAAGAGAATTAAGAAAACATCAAAATTGACAAAATTTTCACACTGAATAAAAATCCGATAAGAAGTAATGGTCTCAAACTGTCAGGAAGTGGGTAGAAATAACTTTGCCAACCGTGTAGTTAATGAACTGAATAGACTTCTTGCAGAGACAGTGCAATGCAGTTCAGTTCGAAACTTTAAGATTCGTTTAGACAAAGACCTAAGCAAAATGCTGTAATGACTGCCATTTATTTTATATTATTTGTTTATTTGTTTGTTATTATTTGTCTTTTTATTTATTATTATTTGCTTGATTTTCATTTGGTATTAGTTATCTGTCAATTAATTATTATCTACTATTTACCTGTTTGTTTATTATCTAACTATACCTATGCATTCATTTATTTTATTTACTATTATTCATATTATTATAATCTTTATTTATCTATTTTATCTATTTATCTATTAATTAATTAATTTAATTATTTTATTATATATATATATTTTATTATATATGTATATATATATATATAAATACATATATACTGCACACACACACACACACACACACACACACAAACACACACACACACACACACACACACACACACACACACACACACACACACACACACACACACACACACACACACACATATATATATATATATATATATATATATATATATATATATATATATATATATATATACGTATATATATTACAGGTGAAAAATGTAATCACACATTTGTCAATAACGTAGAAACCACTGTTGGAGTAGAAAAGACTGGAAACGGGCAATCTATATATTTCGATTGCAAACTGCAATCCTCTTCAGTAGAAGAGGATTGCAGTTTGCAATCGAAATATATAGATTCCCCGTTTCCAGTCTTTTCTACTCCAACAGTGGAAGGAGAGTGATGAGTGAGGAGAATGGAGGAGAAATAAGGAAGGATGAGGTGAAGGCAGTTGTAAAGATGATGAAAGCAGGTAAGGCACCTGGTCTGGATGGATGTCATGCAGAATGTCTGAAAAAGGGAGGTTCAGTGATGGTGGACTGGTTGGTGAGATTATTTAATGTTTGCTGGAGAGAGGGTAGAGTACCGGAGGACTGGAGTAGTGCCTGTATAGTTCCTCTTTACAAGGGAAAAGGGGACAAGTGTGAATGTAGTAATTTCAGAGGGATTAGCCTGTTGAGTGTAGTTGGGAAGGCTTATGGGAGAATCTTAATTGAGAGGATTAGGAGAGGAACAGAAGGAGTAATTGGTGAGGAACAGTGTGGATTTAGGACGGGTAGAGGTTGTGTAGATCAGATCTTTGTGGTAAGACAGATATGTGAGAAAGCTATAGGAAAGGGGAAGGATGTTTTTTGGGCTTTTATGGATCTGGAAAAGGCTTATGATAGGGTAGACAGAAAGGCACTGTGGGAGGTTATGCAGATTTATGGGATAGGAGGAAAGCTTTTAGGAGCTGTCAAGAGTTTTTATGTGAGTAGTAGAGCATGTGTTAGGATTGGAAATGGAGAGAGTGAGTGGTTTGAAGTAAAGGTGGGACTTCGTCAAGGATGCGTTATGTCGCCCTGGCTGTTCAACTTATACATGGATGGGGTGGTGCGAGAGGTGAATGCTAGGGTAGTGAGTCGGGGATTGGAGATGGTTAAAGAAAATGGAGAAAAGTGGGAGGTGAGCCAGCTGTTGTTTGCGGACGACACTGCGCTTGTGGCAGGGTCAGAGGAGGGATTGAGGAAGCTGGTGGCAGAGTTTGGGAGAGTATGTGATAGAAGAAAGCTAAAGATAAATGTGGGTAAAAGTAAGGTGATGAGATGTACAAGGGGTGAAAGTGGCAGTAGACTGGAAGTGAACATTAAGGGAGAGCGACTGGAGGAAGTGGATAGTTTTAGATACTTGGGTGCAAGTGTAGCAGGAAAAGGTGGAGTGAAGGTGGAGGTAGAATGTAGATTGAGAGAAGCGAGTAAATGCCTTGGTGGTTTAAAGAGTGTAATGAGAAATAGACATTTGGGAATGGATGCGAAGAGGAGACTGTATGAAGGAGTGATTGTGCCAACAGCACTGTATGGGGCAGAAACGTGGAACATAAGAGAAGAAGAGAGAAGGAGTTTGAATGTGTTTGAGATGAGGTGTCTGAGAAGTATGGTGGGGGTTACTAGGCTAGATAGAGTGAGAAATGAGGAGGTGAGGAGGAGAACAGGGGTGAAAAAGGATTTGGGAGAGAGGGTTGATGAAAGAATATTAGGATGGTTTGGACACATGGAAAGAATGAGTGAAGAAAGACTAGTAAAAGAGGTATGGAAGGCAGATGTGGAGGGAGTGAACATGAGGGGACGTCCTAGGATGAGGTGGATGGATGGGGTGAAGGGGGCTTTGGGGAAGAGGGGAATGTCTGTTGAGGAAGGAAGGGAGAGGACGGAAGACAGAGGTGAGTGGAGAATGGTTGTATATGGATGATGTTGTGACTGCATGAGGAGGAATGGGCGGGGGGTGGGGGGTGGGGTAGTATGT
>NC_134777.1:39208646-39211146 GCF_046742065.1 Oratosquilla oratoria | reverse complement strand
CAAGTCCTTAAGATTCTAAAGGGAATTGACAAAAGGGAAAGTGACAATAGTTTCACTCTGAAGGAGAATCAGACGAGAAATAATAGTCTCCAACTGTCAAAATAGATTTAATTTGAAGTGTCTAAGCAAAATGCTGTAGTACCTGCCATTTATTCTATATTATTTGTTTGTTGGTTTTGTCTGTTTGTTCATTATTATCTTATTTTATTATTATCTATCAATATTTGTCTAGCCATTTATCATTATTTACCATTCTCCCGTTTGTTTATTATTTGATTTTACCTATTTATTTATTTATTTAATTATTTTACTTATTGTTATTTATGTTATTTTATTTATTTGCTTACTTATTATTATTTTGTTTTTTCGTATATTTATCATTATTTACATTATTATTTTACTTATTTATTTATCTATCATTATTATAATTTTTCCACATCCAACCTAGTTATGCTACCAAAAGGTCTCCTGTCCGCATGCTCTTCCTTTATAACCCTTATATACGAATATATATATACAGTATATATATATATATATATATATATATATATATATATACATACATACATACATACATACATATACCAAGGCTTTTTTCCCCTTACAAGGGAGGTAGCCAAAAAGGAAAAGGCATAAAATCATTCCCACCCATTCCATCCCTGAATACACTCCACACCCCTCCACCCTCCCTCTCATCTTAGCACCCCCTGGATGACGGGTCATCCCTGCACCTTGTCCACTGCCCTAGGTCAGAAGCAGTGTCGCAAGACACAGCACATCCACAGCAAGGCCGCTTCATTAAATCGGTGACCCCACTCTCCGTCCCCCCATTCATAAAAGGAGAAGACCGGGAGAAGTCCCTTCGGGCTGCGTCAAATTTTGCTCACACATACTACCTCACCCCCCATCTCCCCGCCCATGCCACCTCATGCATCACAACATCATCCATATACAACCATTCTCCATTCACCCCTGTCTTCTACCCTCTCCCGTCCTTCCTCAACAGACATTCCCCTCTTCCCCAAAGCCCATTCACCCCATCCATCCACCTCATCCTAGGACGTCCCTCCATGTTCACTCCCTTCACATCTGCCTTCCATACCTCTTTTACTAGTCTTTCTTCACTCATTCTTTACATGTATCCAAACCATCCTAATACTCTTTCATCAACCCTATCCCCCAACTCCCTTTCCACCCCTGTTCTCCTCACCTCCTCATTTCTCACACCATCTAGCCTAGTAACCCCCATCATATTTCTCAGACACCTCATTTCAAACACATTCAAACTCCTTCTCTCTCCCTCTCTTATGTTCCATGTTTCTGTCCCATACAGTGCTGTTGGCACAATCACTCCTTCATACAGTCTCCTCTTACCATCCATTCCCAAATGTCTATTCCTCATTACACTTTTAAATCCACCAAGGCATTTACTCGCTTCTCTCAATCTACATTCTACCTCCACCTTCACTCCACCTTTTCCTGCCACATTTGCACCCAAGTATCTAAAACTATCCACTTCCTCCAGTCGCTCTCCCTTAATGCTCACTTCCAGTCTACTGCCATTTTCAACGCTTGTACATCTCATCACCTTACTTTTACCCACATTTATCTTCAGCTTTCTTCTATCACACACTCTCCCAAACTCTGCCACCAACTTCCTCAATCCCTCCTCCGATCCTGCCACAAGCGCAGTGTCGTCCGCAAACAACAGCTGGCTCACCTCCCACTTTTCTCCATTTACTCTAACCATCTCCAATCCCTGACCCACTACCCTTGCATTTACCTCTCGCACTACCCCCATCTATGTATTAGTTGAACAGCCAGGGCGACATAACGCATTCTTGACGAAGTCCCACCTTTACCTCGAACCACTCACTCTCTCCATTTCTAATCCTGACACAAGCTCTACTACTCTCATAAAAACTCTTAACAGCTCCTAGAAGCTTTCTTCCCATCCCGTATATATATATATATATATATGTATATGTACACAGACACACACACATATATATATATGTATATATATATATATATATATATATATATACATAAATAAATATATATATTTATATATATATGTGGTGAAGGTGGGTGAGGAAGGCATAAATCAGAGTCCAAGATTATTACTGACTAGTTACGCACAAATAGAAGCCTATTTGTGCGAAACTAGTCAGAAATAAACTTGGACTCTGTTTTATGTCTTCCTCACCCACCTTCACCAACCTGTCACAATGCCTTAGCATATATATATATATATATATATTATATATATATATATATATATATATATATATATATATATATATATATATATATATAATGAAGGTGGAAAAAGAAGTCACGGGTCTAGTTTCGAGTTTTTTTAGTTTATTCCTGACCGGTTTCGCTCTGTGCTTCTTCAGAGGAATGAAGAAGCATAGTGCGAAACCGTGTCAGGAATAAACTAAAAAACTCGAAACTATACCCGTAACTTCTTTTTCTTCCTTCATCAACTTGTCAC
>NC_134777.1:39196146-39203646 GCF_046742065.1 Oratosquilla oratoria | reverse complement strand
AGGTGGTTGATTCTCACACGACTTCTGCTATTGTTAGGCTATGAACCCTATGCTTAGTCTTCTTGTTGGCTTCCGTTGTGGCTAGGAGGGTTGGAAAAGAGGGGGGTTATGTTCACATATGTGAATATGTGATATTCAGAGATAACCCACTTGGTCTAAGTGGGTTTGAAACTAATTTCCCCTTTGTGCGGGCGACCGGAGGGTATAAATGAGGCAAACACGCCGAGTGTAGAGCAGGGGCGACCCTCCAACAGGCTTTCAGTGTGGGCGCCTGGAACATTCATTCTCAGTGTGGTAAAAGTTACAGTGCATGTGAGTAGGAACTGTCGTGTGCGAACATATAAAGAAAAATGCAGTTGTTCGTATGGGAATATTCCGAGGTATGGGTGTTTGATGTCACCGTGAGTGGTTATATATAGACGAGGTTATGAAATGAGCGAAAGCTAGGGTGGTAAAGAGAAGTGTGAAATTAAATTAGGAAAGTGAAGGTTAATGTGTGAGACACAGAAAATTGACTGCCAAGTCAGTGCACTGTTTATGGTAATAATAAGGAAAAGGTGAAAATAGGATGCTTTAAAAACGATGTAGTGAATATAAAAACACACTATGGGAGAGGTCAGCAAAACACACTATGGGAGAGATCGGCAATAGTTACAACAAATATAGAGAAAGTAACTAATTCTATACCTACTGGAAATGTAGTAGATGATACAATAGGCAGAGAGAGGTTACAGGATTGTAAACAGAAAATAATAAAGTTGTAGGATCCGCGAAATGGAATGGAAGGGAAGAAAATTGCCAGCGAGTTCATGTAGCCTAGGGTAAGATTAGTATAATATTGCTATTTGCAAGTAAGATGGGCTATTATCAATATTAGTTATCGTCATATAGCCCCTCGGGCATTCCCTGTGGGAGGAAACGTGGAATCGGTCAGATCGTTTCAGGGTAGACAATTGCATATCTATAATACTTTCATTCAGAAAAAAATACTGGTTTAAAACAAGAACTTCAGTTCAAAAACCTGAAATCAAGACTAGGTAAAAAAAATAGTAGAAAGTATTCATGTCTTTATTCCACTTAAGGAATAAATATTTTAAAATCAATCTCGTCCAAAAACCGCTTTATAAAGAAACAGAGAAAATTATTGAAAAAAAGGCTTATGAGAAATTCAAACCTCCTGAATTCCCTCATGATATTTGAATTTATGTAATGACCCAGAGGAATTTAAAAAAGATTATCAGAGAATATAGTGATAATAAGAAATGAAGATTTTTAATTCTGAAGAAATTCCAAAGAATTTTGCATTTATATTTGACATAAAAAGGATATCAGAAATTTCATATCTACCCTTTTTGTAAGTGAACCGTCAACGCTCAAATAAGGCACTGATACTGATTCTGATGAATTGCGGTAACATCTTTGAAACGGCAGCGACTCAATTTTTTTTTTCTTCAAATGTTACTGGGTTACACTCATTTTTCTTGTTCTTTGTTTCTTTATTCTTCCATTGTTCTCTCATCTTGATCTATGAATAAGAGAATTTCTGCTATTGTCGTATTTTCATTTATACTGAATTTTCTTCTAGTATCTTGTAGTCCTTCACATTCTAAGATAAAATGATGTAAAATTTGAACTTCTGTTTCTTGGCATATATTACACGATACTTCTCCCCCTGTGAATTTCTTCCTCCAATTTTATTTCAATAGTAGTAAGTTTGTTCTACATTAAAAAAATAGTTTAAATTTATAGAAATGATCATATACAGTATATCATCTTCTATAATTTCTATTTTATATGTATGATATATCATTTCTTTTAATCTTATTTTTCCAATTTTGTGTTCCCATTCTTGTACCGCAGGTTTTATCTGTTCCTAACTCCACCTTTTTAGTGTTTTAAAATTCTTTATATTTACGTATTTCATGTGTATGCTTATTATCTTAATCCACAAGATTTTTTTTTTCCTGATGTCATTTCCATGAAGATTTCCAATACCATTCAATTTTTTTTTCTAGAATATGTTTATCATATGTGCAACATTTCAATATTTCCATAGTCGTAAGCAAAATATTTAAGAGTAAAGTATTTTTCGAGTCATTCGTTACGTTGAGTTGAAAATGTCATTTAAAATAAGGTTAAAGAGAACACTGGAAGTTGTATAGAAAAACTGAGAAAAAATATATCACCGGGACTCGATGATTGGCATCCAGGAATCTTTAATGAAATAAAAACTTAAATTAACACCCCTCTAAAGATTATTAGAATTAATTATCTATCACGGCTAGGGATGTACCAAGAGAATGAAAATGAGCAAAATTTACTCTTATAGTAAAAAAGTGAAAAACAGAATTTGAAATATGCTGTGTGCAGTCCCCAAATATCAATAAGATATTGGTTGTTCGAAAACAGTACTCTGGAGAATATATATATATATTATATATATATATATATATATATATATATATATATATATATATATATATATATATATAATCTAAGAATAAAAAAATAAAATAAAAAAAAGACTCCCGGCTGTCTTTTAATGAACCCGGGTGCCCGGCTGTCTTTTAATGAACCCGGGTGTATGTTTGTCCCCACTGAACCGGCAAAAAGGGACACGTGTGTAATAAAAATTTTAACCGTTAAAAAAGGAGGGCAATAAATCTTACGATTAGATCACCAGGAACAATGCCTTTAGAAACCGAAGCCGACAAAAAGAAGCGTCAAAGACATTTTTGGAAGTGGGTTACAGGTACTCTTAAAATTTCAAAAGCTTGAGTTTGAGTTGCCGACTACAGAATGAACATGCCCAAACTTTTCCAAGCTTATACCAGGCTGTCAAAAAAATTTGTGTTAAGGAATCTGTGCGGGAGTTTCATCGAAAGGTGATTAAGTTCAATGATTCTCTACGAAACAACAAAGATTTTCAATATTCCGATGAAATGTTTGACAATCTTGAACTTTTTGATGGACAAATTAAAGACAGTGTTTCTGAAGGTTTTATGAAGCATTACTTTGTCGGGTAAAACTGGGCGTAGCCCGGGCGCTAAGAGCCCCGCGAGTGAAGCGAAGCGAGCAGCTCCGCAGTCCGAGCACCCACGGCGCAACCGTGGCTGGCGAAGCCAGGTGCTCTTATATATATAAAAGAAACAGATCGTTCAAAAAATGCTTTATAATCTAACCAAAAACTCTCTGAAACGCTCTAAAAATCTGACTCTCTAAAAAAGTGAAGCCATATTGGAACCTGAACATAAACCCTTAGGATTTTAAAGAGAAATTATAACATCAAATTTTAATATATCTTCACCCTAAATACTACATGAACGAAAAATAATTATCTCGTGCTTTCAGGACGTAAATTTAACATCAAGGTATGTTAAAAAAGTTTTATCAACCGCGTTTTCAATGAATGGAATAAGCTTCCATCAAAGGTATTTGAATATATTACAGCTCAAAATTCAAGGCTTACTTGAATAAAAATTTTTTGTTACATACAATTTCTTAAGGGACAAAATTCTATGTTGGCATGCTTTATTATTGTAACTCATTGACTAGTCTTTGTTATACTAGTTTATAGTGTGTGACTAGTGTTGTACTAGTATATAGTGTCTGACTTATAGAAATAGTCACTTGTAGATGTAAGGTAGTTGGTGTGCAAAACTTAAACACTGCCCCAGTGTGTTTGATGATGGCATTGGGTAAAAAAGGACCAGGTAGATGGAAATGGTGTTAGATGTCGCTTTTGTTTTGTCTAACGATAGATGACATGGTAAAAAACGAATCAGTCAGAAGGTGGTATGAAAAGAAAAGAAAATCAGAAAGAAAGACCCGAGCCAAACTAAGTGGTGTGGAGGAGCGCTACGGGCACAAAATGTGTATAAAACTGAGATTAAAGAATGAATTTACGAGTAATAACGAGCGTGGGGAGCAAAGGAAGAAAAAGATGGAAAAACTAAGGCAAAAGGTTAACATAGGAATGTTTGGCATGGGATGTCCAGACCCTACAGTTCAGTACACGAAAAGTTCATGAAAAGAAACATGAAGATTCTTGGATAGGAATATAAGTATAGCGAGAAAAAATAAAGGAAATTAATTATGGATAAAAAACCTTGTTAGAAGGATATTTTCATTAGTTGGCTCATGCAAGACGCTAAAGGTAATGTTGCGTATTGAAACAAATAGTGATGATGATGACGATATTAATGATGGGAATGGTGATGATGGATATTATAGGGGTGGTGAAATTTATGATAAGGAGGGAGTTTAAAAGGAGGAGAAAATGGAGGACAAAGACGAGGAGAACAATGAATAAAACGGAGATGATGGTAGTGAGGGCAGTGGTTATGGGATGATAGTAGTAGTGAAGATGGTGATCATTTTCATAGTGAACATAAAGGTCGTTTACAATGATCAATATCATCATCACGATGACGATGATGATATTGACGACGATGACCAGGATGATGACGATGATAATGATCATGACAACTATAAAAATGGTGATGATGACGACAATGATAATGACGACAATTGTAGGTTGTTGGACTACATTAGTTTGGAGGCGTCGTTATAAAGGAGTCTCTTTTGTTCTATTTATTTTCAAGTCTTGACGGTAGTGTAGTTAGGCCTAGTCTGTCGTTTCCCACCTTAAAGAGCGACGAAGAAAATGTATGACGGTTGCAAACACATATTTTACAATTCTACATATATATATATTATATATATATATATATATATTATATATATATATTACTTATGACTAAATTTATGGACAATATTGAACTAAGCGTGAGCTCCCAGTATGATATATATATAATATATACATACATATATATATATATATATATATATATATATATATATATATATATGCATATATACATATATACACACACACATATATATATATATATATATATATATATATATATATAAAATTATTTCAGACAAATGAGAGAGAATGTGGGTGGGGAAGGGCAAACGAAGATGTGTTAGGAATAGAGTTTAATGTCCTAACGTTGCGACCAACTTGGTCTTCTTCAGAGGACTACAGCATTACAGACGGATCACAATTCTTATATTCGTAGTGAGAGGGAACCCGCCAAGGTATGAGCGTCATGTTTTCCCTTTGGCTAACGATTTAATTATTAGGACACTTGCTGCTTTCGAGAGGCATTTAAATCCGTCTCTGTCGTTGTTGTTCTTGTTGGCGGCGATATGTGCAGCTTCCACAGTTTTTCTCATTTTCTTCTCAAATCCCTCGTGTAGAATTTCTGCGTTGTTCCAATCAGGTAGATGTCCACATTTGTCCAGGTGACGAACCAGGGAGTTAGATGTTCTATGAGCCCTGAGATCGTTTTTGTGCTCATTCAAGCGTTTATTGAACCCTCGACCTGACTCACCGAAATAAGATGATGGACAACCGTTGCATGGAATACGGTAAATGACACTGAGATTATTACGCATATTATTATGTTTCTTAAATATTTTTCCTATTTTATTGGAAGATATTTTTGCTATATTTATTCCACCTTTTAACAAATAATCATCAATATCTATGGTGTTTATAGAATTAGGGACAGAAATAAAATGAGACTTATCCTTTCCCGGGGTCCGGACGTTTGAGCCATCGTAGATCTTCTTGGCTTTCCTCGTTGTCCTGGTGATCAAACCTCCGGGGTATTTCAGCTTCCTAAAGGTATTCTTGATGTAAGTAAGTTCATCCTCTAGGAATTCTTCACTGCAGATACGAAAAGCTCTGAGAAAGAAACCTATTAGAACACCCGTTTTAACACGTCTGCTGTGTGCTGAAAAATAATGGACAAAGTCGTCCCTATTGGTGGGTTTCCTGTACACCGAGAAACTTACCTGTTGAGAACCTCTGTGTATCAACGTGTCTAAAAATGGTAAATTACACTCTTTTTCTAGTTCAACTGTGAATTGGATGTCTTTATTCACAGCGTTGAGTCTTCTCAACTTATTTTCTATATTAGTTCTTTTTGGCATCACCACGATTATGTCATCCACGTACCTTAACCAAGTGGTACCTCTTCCCATGATGTTGATGTATTTGTCCATTTCTAATACTTCCATGAATAAACATGCCATGACAGCAGATAATGGACTCCCCATTGCGAGACCTCTAATCTGTTTAAATTCAATGTTGTTAAACATAAAATATCCAAATTTGACACACATGGAAATAAGTTTTAAATAATCAGACCTTGGGACAGGAAGGATATCATCATCGATATCTGTTGTTACTTTCTTCACTGCTTCTAGGGCATCAAAAATAGAAACATTTGTGAATAACGCTGTTATATCGAAGCTTGCCAACTTTTTATCACTTACATTTAGATCTTTAAGTCTCTGGATCAGGTCGGAAGAATTTCTTAAATGGGCCCCGCTGATGGAACCGATGACGTTGGAAAGGGGTTTTGCCAGACATTTCGCTAGCCTGTGCGGAGCGCTACCAATCCCTGAAGTTATGGGCCTCATGGGGATATTTACCTTATGTACTTTAGGTAGACCGTGCATTAACGGGGGTTTTGGAGCTTCTTCTAGTAATCCTAACAACTTTTTTCCCCTGGTTGATTTACGTAGGATTTTTCTCGCTTCTGTGTTAAATCTTGCTGATTCTATATCAGCGTTGCCGGCCGGTTGTCTTTCGTATGTTGATTCATCATTCAAAAGATCGGACATTTTGTCCAGATAGTCAATTTTATTTAAAATAATTACTCCGCCGCCTTTGTCGGCGTGGGTGATAATAATGTCATTATCATTACTCAAAGTCATGGAAGTATTAGAAATGGACAAATACATCAACATCATGGGAAGAGGTACCACTTGGTTAAGGTACGTGGATGACATAATCGTGGTGATGCCAAAAAGAACTAATATAGAAAATAAGTTGAGAAGACTCAACGCTGTGAATAAAGACATCCAATTCACAGTTGAACTAGAAAAAGAGTGTAATTTACCATTTTTAGACACGTTGATACACAGAGGTTCTCAACAGGTAAGTTTCTCGGTGTACAGGAAACCCACCAATAGGGACGACTTTGTCCATTATTTTTCAGCACACAGCAGACGTGTTAAAACGGGTGTTCTAATAGGTTTCTTTCTCAGAGCTTTTCGTATCTGCAGTGAAGAATTCCTAGAGGATGAACTTACTTACATCAAGAATACCTTTAGGAAGCTGAAATACCCCGGAGGTTTGATCACCAGGACAACGAGGAAAGCCAAGAAGATCTACGATGGCTCAAACGTCCGGACCCCGGGAAAGGATAAGTCTCATTTTATTTCTGTCCCTAATTCTATAAACACCATAGATATTGATGATTATTTGTTAAAAGGTGGAATAAATATAGCAAAAATATCTTCCAATAAAATAGGAAAAATATTTAAGAAACATAATAATATGCGTAATAATCTCAGTGTCATTTACCGTATTCCATGCAACGGTTGTCCATCATCTTATTTCGGTGAGTCAGGTCGAGG
>NC_134777.1:39168646-39171146 GCF_046742065.1 Oratosquilla oratoria | reverse complement strand
GTGCGTGTGTGTCTGTGTGTGTGTGTGTGTGTGTGTGTGTGTGTGTGTGTGTGTGTGTGTGTGTATGTGTGTGTGTGTGTATGTTCGCACGCGTGTGTCTGTGTGAGTGTGTGTGTGTGTGCGTGCGTGCGTCTATGTGTGTGTTTGTGTTTGTAGTGTTTTATTTAGAGTGACTGGTTTCGCAGAAATCCTCAGTGACAACAAATACCTTTTCCATTTTCCTCTTTTGACTTTCATTATTTTTGTGTTTTTTTATTGCTCCTTTTTTGTCTTTATTGTGCAATCTAAACCATTATTTTCCCAACCCAGAAGTATTCATTGTTTGCATATTTAAATTTTAGTTCAACAAGTGATAGTTATCAATAGAATTATACGAAAAGTACCGAGGTCGTCAAAATATCCCCCACATGACACACATTCATCATTAAACTACGAACCTGAAATTCATTGTAGTCTACTTCCCACATATACAATGGCTTGGAGCTTTTAGCCTGTTCGTGTTCCGGCGTCCTTCATGGCAACCATGAAAAACCAGTCGCCGTTTCACGCGGCCCTTTTGTGTAAGTAACGCATCGCGTATTTGTTTGCGTGCTTGAGAAGAGGTCTGAGTGCTCCTCCAGAGTCTCGTGTGACCTCCCGCCTTTCAATCTCTTCCCAGACGAGCTCTCATCATCATTGATCCTCTTCACCAACCTTCTCTGCTAATCCTCCCCCTTTCTATCCTTCCTCGTCAGGGCCCTCACATGGAGGGGGAGGGGGTCATATGCACAGGGGCCGCACATTAAGGGGGTGGCAATTTTATTCTGTATATGCCGCCCACAAGGCTGACAAAATAACTATAATAAGAAAAGGGTCAAAGGCGCCCTGACTATTTTACTGTAAGATACGAAATTTGCGTTAGAATCAACAGAATGTGAATTTTTTTTCCCTTCTCCTTGCTGCAACAGGAAAATTAATTAGAAAAAAAAAATCTCTTTAATTATTTTGCAAACCAATAGCTATAATAGGCAGTAAGTGGTAGACATAGGAAGTGGTGATGGGGGAAGGGGGGACGCCACGAAGAACTTTATCCCGGAGCGACACTTAGGCATGTAAGGGCTCTGCTGCTCGTCCTTTTGTCTTCCCTTCTTCTTCATTATTCATCACTTTGTTCCACATTTCTCGCCTCCTTTATTCTTTCGTCAGCCTCAGTTCACCCAATATTTATTCATACCAGTATGGTTTTTTTTTGGGGGGGAGGGCGTATTCAATGCAAAAACGAAATAGAGTGACGTGGGTAAATTCTGTCTCGTGCGAGCTCAAATGCATTCACCAAGGATTCTCGCACAATCTCTTTCTCGATTAAGGTATGATGTATATGTATATATATATATATATACATATATATATATATATATATATATATATATAAGTATACATATACGACTATCTATCTACATATATATATATATATATATATATATATACATATATATATATATATATATATATATATATATATATACAGTATATATAAACACGTGTAAATACATAAGTACGTGTATACATTTACGAATATATATATATATATATATATATATATATATATATATATATATATATAAGATTTCTTTTTCATTGATGACTTTGTGTACCAAGACTTATTTTTATTTTCATGTGACTTTTTGTGCTTTACCAGTTCCTTTCCTAGTGTAATATTTCGTGTCATCTTGTACTATGCCAGTTCTTTTCCTAGTGTTTAATCTTGTGACATCTCATACTATGTCTGTTCCTTTCCCAGTGCATAATCTTGTTACTTTTAAACCTCTTTGTAACACAACTTTTTCTGTATTCCCCTGAAGATGTGAATTACACGAAAGCGCTTGGGAATTACTGTTTTCTTCCGATTTCCTTAGTGGTTACCAGCAAAATTTGTGGATCACGTGTTGTTTTTAGTGATCTTACTGCATATATATATGTATATATATATATATATATATATATATATATATATATATATATATATGTGTGTGTGTGTGTGTGTGTGTGTGTGTGTGTGTGTGTGTGTGTGTGTGTGTGTGTGTGTGTGTGTGTGTGTGTGTGTTTGTGTGTGTGTGTGTATATATGTGTGTGTATATATATATGCACACAGCTTCCTCTGAATGATTCGTCATCTCTGTATCCTGTATTCCGTCCACTGCCTTGCGTCAAAAGCAATGCAGTAAGGCACGGCACATCCACAGCAAGGCCGCTTCATTTCATCAGCAACCCCCTTTCTCCGTCTCCTCATGCAGGAAAAGAGAAAATGGGTAGAAATTCCTTCGGGCTATGTCAGGATATCATTCACACATAACCACTTTCTAACCTCACATCCCCGCACCCTCTCTTCCATGCATGACAGTATCATCTATTCACAGCCATTCTGCACTCATCCCTATCTCCTGCCTTGTCTTTTCCTTGCTCAACTCCTCTATCACCCCATCCATCCGTCTCGTCTTCGTTGATTCCCTCCAGTTCACTC
>NC_134777.1:39151146-39163646 GCF_046742065.1 Oratosquilla oratoria | reverse complement strand
CACACACACACACACACACACACACACACACACACACACACACACACACACACACACACATACACACACACACATATACATATATATATATATATATATATATGTGTGTGTATATATATGTATATGTATATACATGTATATATATATATATGTGTGTGTGTGTGTATATATATACATATATATGTATATATATGTGTATATATATATGCATATATATATCTTATATACATATGTATATATATGCATATATGTATATATATATATATATATTTATATATATATAAGAATAACTAAAAAAAAAAAAAAAAAAAAGACTCCCAGCTGTCTTTTAATGAACCCGGGTGCCCGGCTGTCTTTTAATGAACCCGGGTGTATGTTTGCCCCCCAATGAACCGACAAAAAGGGACACGTGTGTAATAAAAAATTTAACCGTTAAAAAAGGAGGGCAACAAATCTTACGATTAGATCACCAGGAACAATGCCTTTAGAAACCGAAGCCGACAAAAAGAAACGTCAAAGACATTTTTGGAAGTGGGTTACAGTTACTCGGAAAATTTCAAAAGCCGCTTTACAAAATGATAAGAGTTTGAGTTGCCGACTTCGGAATAAACATGCCCAAACTCTTCCAAGCTTATACCAGGCTGTCAAAAAAATTTGTGTTAAGGAATCTGTGCGGGAATTTCATCGAAATGTGATTAAGTTCAATGATTCTCTACGAAACAACAAAGATTTTTAATATTCCGATGAAATGTTTGACAGTCATGAACTTTTTGATGGACAAATTGAAGAGTGTTTCTGAAGGTTTTATGAAGCATTACTTTGTCGGGTAAAACTGGGCGTAGCCCGGGCGCAAAGCGCCCAGCGAGCGAGCGAAGAGAGCCGCAGGCCAGGCACCCACGGCGCAGCCGTGGCTGGCGAAGCCAGGTGCTTGTATATATTGAAATAGAAATGTTATGAATTCTGAAATTTTCTACCTCCTCTTCCTGTTTTTATTTCTATTGCTTCCTTGAATCCTCTGCCTATTACGAATGTTCCTCCTATTATCTCATCATTAGTTGGGAGCATAAGTCAATTACACGCCGGCGCCAGTCTCTCCGTGTAAGCTCCCATGCAGTTCCAAACAACTTTTGACAGGTCCGATCAACTTGCCCCAACCATGAATTATGTGGGCGTCCCCTTTTTCCATCGAGGATTGCCTCCTCTGGAGACTGCCCTATAAGTAGGATCAACATCGGGGAAACACACCACATGCCCATATAGCCGGAGTTGACGTTCACGAATTATGCTGATAACTGGCCTAAAATAAGACTGGTTTCTTTCGAAGTCATTCCAACGATACTCCATGATTCTCCGAAAGCACCTATTACCAAAGGCATCGATATTCCTCTTCAAGTCCACATTCAATGTCCATGTTTCACAACCGTACAGCAAAACAGGGAACCCAAATGACTTGAAGATTCGAATCTTAGTCCTCCTGCATAAGTAACGACAACGCCATATACTCTGGTTGGGAGTTCATAAGACCATGGGCAATGCCAATCCTTCGATGTACTTCTTGACATGATCCACCACTGTTATACACTGCACTACCAAGGTAAGTAAAGTTTTCCGAGACCTCAGTGTCCTCGCTGCATGCCTGGGCAAACTGAACTGTGTCATCCACAGGTCTTGGTCCAGAGGACCTGAAGTCCAAGCGGTCTCACCTCCCTTTGCAGTGACTCGAGGACTATAACCAGGACCTCCGATGACTCCGCAAGAAGGACAGTATTATCAACAAACACAAGGTCAGTGACCTTGGTGTTGCCAATAGATACTCCGCAACGACAGAAAATAACCTAGAATTGCTCCCTCCATACTTTACAATACTCTCTCCTAGATTATAAGCCAATAATCCTTGCAGGAATCTTTCAGATCCTTGTTATCTCGTTCCGCATTTTTTTTTTTTTTTTTTTTTTTTTTTTTTGCTTTCTGGGGCTTATTTGCTTAGCCTTTCTTATTTTTTCCTCTCTATATTACAGCTAATTCAGTATATTCATCATCATTTACTTCCCATATTTTCTGTTGCTTCTCGTTAATTTTTTTATTGATTTGGTTAGCATTCGTTTAGATATTTTTGTTACAATGACTTTTCATGCTTCCAGATTTATATAATTTTTTAATGATCAATTGATGAAATTATCTACTTGTTTATTTATTTATTTACTTATACGTTAACTTATTATGTATTTCTGTTTTTATTTATCACTTTACTTACATATTTATTTAATAATTTATTTATTCATCTATTTACCTATTTATTTTTTCATTTGTTCATTTATTTATAAATTTATTAATGTATTTAATAATCTACTTATTCATCTACTGATTTTTACATATTCAACAAATTATTGGTTTGTGCATTTATTAATTTCTGTTTACCCGTAGATTATATTTTCTTTCATATGCTTAGAAAATGTCGTACTCCAGCAGTAAGAGATTAACAATCGACAGCCAAGACCAGGAGAATGTAAATTTGAACCTTGGAGTCTGTAATTCCTTTTGTTCGAAATGTGAAAGAATATGCAATCACCCATTCATACATTCTCTCACATCAGTATTCGTTCACAGCTTCAAACATTCCTACACATAAACACATACACGGGTTGTTCTTATAGTGGTTGAAATCTCGGGCTCTCAACACCCTTGTACAGAGTAGGCTCCACGCTCGCGGCGTGAAAGCCTTCACTAATGCAGTAAGACGTTAATGTCACCTTTGAGCAATATGTGTGTGTGTGTGTGTGTGTTTGTGTGTGTGTATATGTGTGTGTGTGTGTGTGTGTGTGTGTGTGTGTGTGTGTGTGTGTGTGTGTGTGTGTGTGTGTGTGTGTGTGTGTGTGTGTGTGTGTGTGTGTGTGTTTCACCTTTGTCTTTGGATCACGTGTCGGACTCGTGATCAACAGCTATTTCCCTCCCGGAAGAGAGCTCAGAGCTCGTATGACCGATCTATGGCTAATATTGTGACCTTCCACGCACACACACACACCCAACTCCCCGCCCACGAGAGTTGGAGTAACGACTCGAAGCGTAGCGATACTGAAAAAAAAAATCAGCCCTGGGCAGGATTCGAACCAGGTACCGCTTGGCACCGCCGTACTGACAGTCTGGGACTCTACCAACCGCGCCACCGAGCCGTGTGTGTGTGTGTGTGTGTGTGTGTGTGTGTGTGTGTGTGTGTGTGTGTGTGTGTGTGTGTGTGTGTGTGTGTGTGTGTGTGTGTGTGTGTGTGTGTGTGCTTGTGTGCGTACTTTGTGCATGCCTGCGTGCGTATATATGCGTGCGTGTCTTTGTGTGTGTGTGTGTGTGTGTGTGTGTGTGTGTGTGTGTGTGTGTGTGTGTGTGTGTGTGTGTGTGTGTGTGTGTGTGTGTGTGTGTGTGTGTGTGTGTGCAGTGTGTAAAAGGTCACTTCATTACCAATTGTTCGGACTATATGAGCTATGATTTCTCATATGTGAGAGCAGTAGCTGTGGATTACGAGTTCAAGATGTGATCCAATATCTTGGTGAACACACACACAATGAGAGTAGGTAGAAACAACTTCGGCAACCATATAGTAAAGGAATAAAATAAACTGCCTACAGAGGCAGTGTAATGTAGTACTGTTCGAAGTTTTAAGATTCATTTAGATAAACACCTAAGCAGTATGCTGTAATGTCTGCTATTTACTTTATTTTGTTTTTATTGTCTATTAATTATTATCATCTATCTGTTTATTGTTTTTTATTTGTCTATTATAAATTATTATTTACATGTTAATCATTCATCAGTATCTGTTCACTCATTTTGTTTATTTATTTGTCTATTATTATTTTTCCACGTTTGACCTAGTTATGGGCCAAAAGGTCTTCTTTCGGCATGCTTCTCCTTTGTAATCGTTTGAAAGGGAGGAATGGTGAGTAGGAGAATGCACGAAAAGGAAAGTGATGGAAGAAGGTGTAAGAGAGAGGGAAAAGAAAAAACAGAGAGAGAGAAAGAGAGAGAGAGGAAGAAGAGAGAGAGAAAGAGAGAGAGAGGAAGAGAGATAGTGTAAAAGAAAGTAAGAAAAGCACGTAAGAAAGAAGATAGCGAGTTCAGGAGTTTCTGTAAATGACAAATATTTTATGAGTTGAAATATGTAAAAGTATTATTTTGTTCTTTGACCCCTCAACAAATCCTTCGATTGGTAGAATTGTTTTACTTTAAAGGAATGGAAGACAGGAACCGAAGCATAATAGTAATTACTTGTTTTGATCATTCATCTCGCAGGGCGATATATAGATGGCTACGTAGCCTCGGAAAGGAGCCATAAATCAACAAACATGTGGGCCCATTTCAAGTGTAAGGGCAGGGGAGGTGGGGATGGTGCGTGGTGCAGGGCCTCTCTTCTGGAATGGGGTCTAGGAACCCATTGGTCAAGAATGGGCTACCCTGGTCCTCTTGAGCAAGCAAGCGAGCGAGCGAAAGGGTCTGAGGTTCCTGGAATGGCTTTCCTCGGAAGAAAAACTGGAAGCGATTGTCTCGAGAGATTACTGTTATTCTGGAAAGCGTTATCTGTATGTACACGAAAGGAAAATAAACCCTCTTTTATTTTTAGTCAAAATATTTATCAATTGTGGAACACAACGAGAGAACAATGGTTCCCGATGAGGGCAGAAGGATACTTGATGGTATTACAAAGAGAATAATCTGAGTGTACAACGTAGACTTGAAATACGTTGTGTTCATAGCGGCTGAAGTTCTCTTGCAGTGTTTGATTCCTTCATCAACCGTAGGAATCAGAAACCTCACTAATATTCTCAACCCTGATGACTATACGGGATGGTCAACCTTCTCATGTCGTCGAAGCATTGTTCATGGAAAATCAATCATCCGCGTGTATTGGCTGTAATATACAGAAGCGTCGCCTCTTTTCTGTTCCCGAGCTGGGTTCTTATTCACCACTACCATTTCCAGCGTGCCTCCAACTGCGTCAGTCGTGCAGCAGCTGATAGATTTTTTGCGCCTGCGCATACTCATGCTATTTTTCTATCTCTTTGCAAGTTGTAAAGGTCAGAAAGATCGTTATTGGTATGGAATTAGCTCTCATGATATCGTACGTTATAACAAGAATTTACTTGTGGTAAAAATGAATGATGTAGTGTGAATTATTTATGTAAATTTAAAGATAATTGAATTTCTCTCTTCCCAAACGTTTGATCCAAATACTTACATCACGTTTTTATCGTCGTTATCAGTGGGAAACTTTAGTTTATGTACAAAAATAGATCTTATTTCATTTAGTGTGTTGGCACCATCACCCCCACCCACTCCTAGCAGAGTTGAGAGAGCTAGACTCGCGGACACCCGAGTCCGTTAGCGCGTGGCGGTTGAAGGCAACTCGTTTGAAAAATTCGAGTGATTAGGCCCAGCGACGACCAGCCAATAGCGAAGGATTATTCCGATTATGAAGTATCCGTCTCTCCTGCTTGACCTTTTTGATCTCGGGAGCGATTATTTGCAAAATTTTCCCTTTTCGAGAGGAAGTTTTTCACTTCGGGGGGAAATAGTGGCGATACTAAGTATTTCATGTTCATGAGATATGGTGTACTGGGAATTCTTTATTTTTTGTTGATTTGTTTTTTACCCATGTTACTCTATTTCTCTTATATTGGATATTCGAATCTCTTTTCTTTCATTTTGAACTCTGCATTTGATGGGGAATAATATCGCCCAGAAATAGAAAAAGAGAGAGTGAAGGAGAGATTCCAAACTAAATTATACATACTGCCATTCTCAATTCGAAAGGATATTTCATGCACACAGAACTTCATTAGCTCATCCTAATCACATCATTTACACTCTTGAGGTTTCTACAAACGTTTTCTGCAATACCATTATTTTGAGAGTATACCAGATTTCACTTTTTTTTTATTATATCTTTGGTATGATAAACTAATATCAAACATTACTTCTTTATTAAACAAACGCATTCAATCTCAAAAGAAAACTAGCAGCATCATTAATTGTGAGAAAGTAAAAGGCTTTGTTCTTCTGCAGAAGTTGTTATTGATTCTAGACGAGTATGTTGCTATTGATCAAAGTCAGTATATGGTTATAGGAGTAAAGGGAGACTGCAGTTGTGTCTGCAGTTCCTCCAAGTTGAGAGTATCGATAGCTATGAATACATTTGGATCCCAGTTTGGATGCCAATAAGAGACCCATTGCAGGTTTGTCGGAAGACCAAGAATACGTATTTGACTACACATACAGAATTAGAAGGATGCATAACACCATTTTTTTTATCTATACAAAGTAGTGCATAAGAGAGCAAAAAACTTTAGGTTCAAAAAAGCTTAGCATTGCAAAGAAAGTTCGGAGGATTTTCAACAAATACTCTGCATTCTGTACTAAGCATAGTTCACCAATGGTGTGTATGTTTCGCAGATATGTATATCTATGTTTACTTTTTGACAAAAAAATCGTGGATACAGTTGACAGTCTACCACCAGGGCTGGAGTTCAAAACTGCATTAGCGTGAACTTTGAAACGATAAAAGCAGAAACAAAAATACTTGTTTAATTTTGTTTTACATTGTGATTACGACAGGGCAAGTTGTCGAAGTTTCCAATGTATCTCATCCCATTCAGTTACTCTTAAATCCTTGACTGAGTAAAATTGCATGGCTGTAGCTAGAGAACCCTTTGGTACTCAAAGGTTTACATTCAGCTGGATACTTTCCCCTGACGGCAGACAGAATAAACATACAGGTCAGATTTGGTGGCTTGTCAAAGGGATAATGTAGTTTTAAAAATTTTTATCACCTCAGGTTTTCCCTTGGCTGAATTAAATTACCTGACGGTAGACAATAAACATCCAGGTCGAGTTGTAAATTCGAAATAGATGTTAACCAACTTTTGGGGACCACCTCACAAGAAGAAAGAAAAATGGTCAAGGGATAAATTGAACTAATTCAAACATTACACCGACGTGAAGGAGTTAATCATGGCACTTTGAATTAAGGCAGTCGGTCATTGTCCAAATATTTTCTGTAGTCATTATTTTTCCCTTCATCCAAGGTCTTCTAATTCGGGTTACAAATTATTCACAAGAAATTGCATCTGCGGTGCGTCACGCTAACCTGACTACTCCAGGGCCTTACACGAAATCATATACCTGCTGAGACACCTGCTGGAGTAACCACCGAGACACATGTTCCCCCATCTGTTGAAATGTCTGCTTTTCCATTCATTGTGACATCTGCTCCCCCATCTGCTGAGGTATTTACTTCCCTATCCACTTTTCCTTGTTGGATCGCCAGTTGAATTATTATTGCTTCCTAACCTGACCCATTCCCTTTTTACACCTGCAGTACTAAACCACCTGTTTTTACTGCATTTTGAGAGCCTTTTTTGCCTTGCAAGCCTACTCTCTCAAATCAGTGAATTACCAATTGAATTGCCTGCTTCTTCAACTGCTAAATTTCATTGTTTTCCTGCTTGTGTAACAACCTACATCTTTGATTCATCAGTTCAATTGCCTGCTTCTCCACTTGCCACACGTTGAAACGCTACCACATTTACTTCACCTAGTGCAGTACCTCATGTTAGACCGTTTGACATTCCTGTTACTTCACCGGTTGACAAAATTGCTATCATACTACTGTAGATGACACTACACTCTGACTATTGGATAGTAAGTTTTTCACTTTTTACTATTCACACCTGATATTTGATCGCCTTAGTTTGTTGTTGAACCTTCAGCTGCAAAATCTACTGCTTCGTTGAATGTTACCTTTACTCTTTTGCTAATCGGTGCCCTTGTCATGCCTACAGTTTAGAGTTAATAATCTACCTATTAGCCAAACTCTCCTCTAACTTTTCCGACACCTACTAATATCAAATATCTAATCTTAATGTTTGACTTATCTGTTGCTTTTTTGATTGGTACTTCTGCTTTTTTAGACAAATTATTCCCCTAATTCCATGCCTATTTCTTCTCCTGTTTGACACTGTAGAATAACAAGGTGGAATTATTGGAAGGATACACGGTTTATGTGGGTATGGTATATCATAAGTAGTAGTGGTAAAAACAAAAGCCTCCAAAAGCAGACATGGTCCTAAACAAAATGTAAGCAGTAACGTATTGAATATAAATCACACTGACATTGAACTACGATAATACACAATGTTCGACAGACATAAAAAAGGGCTTACCCAAGATCAAGATATAACGAAATGGCAAAGCTGGTTAAAAGGAATACACGTACTGGGAAACGTAATTATGAAATCAAAGTGGCCAGCCAAGCAAAATCCAACCCAAAGGTGTTTCTTTCACCTCTAGAGAACAAAAATTAAAGAAAGAATAGGACCAATTAAAAACGATGAAAATGACATGATAGAATCGGAGAAAAAAATGAGTGAGGAGTTTAACAATTATTTTCTATCGGTGTTTACTAATGAGAGGTTAGATAAAGTACTTGACTGCGATCCGATTTACAGAGGGGATGAAGAAAGTAGTCTATCTAATATCAGCATTAGTAAAGAAGAAGTAGTCAAGCAGAATGAAAGACTTAAAGCTACAAAATCTCCGGGTCCAGACGAAATTTTTCCAAGAATGCTTAAAGAGTGTAAATTTGAATTCTGCGACCAGTGAACTGAAATATTCAATAAATCGGTAGATACTGGTTTTTTGCCAACTGCTTGGAGGCAGGCAAACGTTGTTCCTGTTATTAAGAAGGGAGATAGATCGTCCACATGCAACTACAGGCCAATCAGTTTGACATCGGTTATAGGAAAAATGCTTGAATCAATGATAGTAAATAGACTCAGAGAACACATCGAAGGGCATAATTTAATTCGGGATTTACAGCATGGTTTCTCCAAGGGTAAGTCATGTGTGACTGATCTTTTATCCTTTTACACTAAAGTATATAAGGCGTCAAGGTGCCTCACCAGAGACTACTAAATAAAATCAAAGCCCATGGGATAGGAGGAAATGTGTTAGAATGGATTAGAGCTTGGATTAGTAACAGAAAACAGCGGGTCACCATAAATGGAATAAAATCTAGGTGGGGCAGTGTTACTAGCGGGGTCACCCAGGGTTCGGTTTTGGGTCCCTTGTTGTTCATTATGTACAGTACATAAATGACTTAGACGATGGGATAAATAGTGATGTTAGTAAGTTTGCGGACGACACTAAAATATGACGCCTAATTGGGTCAGGAGACGACGCAGAGATTCTGCAGGATGATCTTAATGAATTGTTAACATGGTCGGAGGAATGGCAAATGAACTTCAATATCTCTAAGTGTAGCGTGTTAAACGTAGGGCTACACAACCCCAAAAATAGATACATCTTAGATAACGCGTTTTTAGAAAAATCTGAGTGCGAGAGGGACTTGGGAGTTCTGGTGAGTCCGGACCTTAAAACCAGGAAGCAGTGCATTAGCGCCAGAAATAAAGCTAACATAGCATTAGGTTTCATTGCTAGGACGTGCAGAGGTAATTATCAAACTCTATCTAGCGATAGTTAGACCCATCCTTGACTATGCGGTACAGTTTTGGTCTCCGTCCTACAGAATGGACATCAATTCACTAGAATCAGTACAGAGAAGAATGACCAAAATGATACATGGACTCGGAAATTTGCCTTACGAAGAGAGGCTTAGGCACCTAAACTTACACTCTCTGGATAGACGCAGAGTGCGGGGTGATCTAATAGAAGTGTTCAAGTGGATCAAAGGCTATAACAAGGGAGATGCAAACAAGGTCATCATAATAAAACAACAGAGCAGGACTCGCAGTAATGGGTATAAACTGGACAAATCTAGATTTAAGAAGGAAATAGACAAGAATTGGTTTACTAATAGGGTTGTCGATGAATGGAATAAACTTAGTAACCATGTAGTAAGCGCTGAAACTATCAGTTGTTTTAAAAAACGATTAGACAGCTTTATGGATGGGGACGACAGGTGGTGATGGATACGGAGCTGCCTAGTGTAGGCCTTATGGTCTCTTGCACTCTCCTTTATTCTTATGTTCTTATGTAGTGTAGTCGATTGGTGAGTGAGGATTTGATAGCGTGAAATGATAATTAGAATAGAAAAAGAAATCACCAGACTCTAAGCTGGTTACCTATACTGTACTGGCGTGGCGGTTCAAATCGGGTTCGAAGGTCAACTAACAAACGAACGACAAACTATTACAGTGCAAATATTATTACACAAAAATACCAATGCATAAGACAAATAATATATAAGATACTAAAATACAAAATGCATAATATAAGAAATATCACTACACAAAAATATGAAACATTCATCACAATACTAATGAATGACGCTATACCAGTATGCTGTTTGCCGCCTCGTATTCATGCTGGTTTGTTGTTTGAGAGAGAAGGTATTGTTACTTTCTCTTAGTTATTGTATAATAGCTGAGGTGTCATCAGGAAATAACCTTGAATGCTGATTAATCAAAAGCCTGTGCTTCTGCGTTGTTGTTTTTTTTTTTTTTTTTTTTTTTTTTTTTTTTACTGCGCAAGTGAAAAACCTAAATGTCTCAAGTGTGTGACGCTGGAAGGGGCTTGTCCCTGAGGACGTTTAGTTATTGCCAGCCTCAACCCCACCCGGACAGAACTCTGGCAGTTAGGGCAAATGGGGGACCGCCCTATACTCAAAAGGACTCCCAGTTAGAAGGCCCAGTAGTCAGAAGGCCCAGTAGTCAGAAGGCCCAGTAGTCAGAAGGCCCAGTAGTCAGAATATTTTTTAATGTCTGTTATGGTATAATTTGAATGAAACGGACTGCTGCAATTTACAGAACTTTAGGTTATGTTAGGTTAGTATATTTTATGAAGTATATTTGATATGTTTTATTTAGTATATTTTATAAGGCGTATTTATATGAAGTATATTCTACAATTCAAAGGGTGTTCAGGGTATACAATAATATAGTACTTTATTTTTATATATAGAAAGGGTTCAAGAAGTCAGAGACCATCCATATTCCTCTTGGAATTTCAACATGCTCAACAACTCATGTATTCCCAAGGCAGCGACAGTGAAATTTTTCTTCGAATCTTTTTCCTACAGTATATCTTACCAAATTTTTGATAGCGGGCATTCTGACTACGGGCCTTCTGAGTACTGGGCCTTCTGACTGCAGGACCTTCTGCACACATCTTACATTAGCAGTGAGTTTACAAACGGTCAGACATTTTAAAAAGTCTTTGAGGAAGTATGGAATTTGGTAACACTTATTCTTTAAGACACTTTTAAGGTACCACGGTGATCTTATAAAAAGATTCACCTCTATAAGTCCTCCTTTACCGTAAATATACTGTTTGATCAAAACAAACAAACCCGATAATCTTATTAGAATTAGAACGATTATTACATCAATAGGATCAGCCACTTATAAGCTTAAAAATGGGTTGTAAAATTTTCATCCCTTTAGTGCTCTTCTTCGGTCGTTTATTTTTATAGTGATTACATATATATATATATGCTCTCAACAAAATTGTAGATTCTAATATCTGGTAAGGGATCGGTAGCAAAGATTGGAGAAAGCTTCTTAAAAAAAAAAAAAAAAAAAAAAAAAAAAAAAACGTCCAAAGTAATCACGGAGTGATTTGTACGGTCAAAACAGTGTTTCCCTGATAATCTGGTCTATATCATCTACAGTTTCTTTTTTTGCTGACGTATATCGATATCAAATGTTTACAGCTTGACCCTCATAAACACATATGCTTCCACCCAAGACACAGAAAAGGGAACAAAAGATTGATTACATTCTCTGTTCATGCCACAATATGATATGTACCTCATGAATATGATATTATTCTAATTGGATAATTCAATACCAGGGTCGGCACCAACCAACATGTGTGGGAAGGATTCATTGGATTTCATATAAATTAGCAAAAATAGCATACATCTATTGTCTTGTTCCGACTACGAGTTGGCATTGATCAATTCAGTGCTCCAACATGTATTTTCTTTTATTAATTTGAATGCATCCTAGATTCAAACAGTGGCACTTGCTCGACTATGACGTTACAGGATAACTTGTGTGTGTGTACTCTATGAGGAGAGCTGGCGGATGGACCGACCATAGTCTTGTCTGTTCGGTCTTCCGTCGCCAAACTCGACGCCAAACCGGCCACCAATATTTGATTAGGCAAATAAACATACGCGCTCTCGACTACAAGGAAAATCAATTTATATTGAAGGACAGATTTAATGAACATGTCTCATAACCATTCGACAGTGAGGAAATCGCAGCCACAGATAATCTCACAGGAGCATGGGGCGCTGTGCGGCATACTCTTGACCACCTCCCAGAGTGTATTCCACTTAACTAAAAAGGTTAATAAGGATTGGTTTGGTAAACAGACCAGTGATGTACACCAGCTACTTCAGGACAAGAAAAAGGGTCTTGTTGCAGTGTTTAAAATCGCAACACTGTCAGTGAGCGCAAAATTAGTAGAACTTTGAGCAAGAGCGCAGC
>NC_134777.1:39121146-39136146 GCF_046742065.1 Oratosquilla oratoria | reverse complement strand
TTGAGAAGACGCTATGTAAACTTTGTTTAATTTTGCTTCTGGTGGCAAAGGCCATGTTGTTAAGTCATGTATTAGTTAATAGTTAGTATGTATTAGTTAATAGTTAGGTTTGATTTGTAATCTAAGAAAAAAAACTGTTAAAATGTGAATGATAGGTATATAGTAACTAAGGGTAATATGTTATGCTTAGATATGGGAGGGGGGGATATAGTATGTCAACGGTTATACAGTATAATGGGATTACATATGTAAAATCATAAAAATATATATATACATATAATAATAATAAAATGTGGAAATAATGTGATATAGTAAGGAGTTAATTATTGTGATATTATACTTATAATAGAATTAACTATGGTTGTCATAAGGTTATACAGTATAACGGGATTGCATATGTGAAATCATAAAAATATGTATATATATATATAATAATAATAAAATGTGGAAATAATATGATATAGTAAGGAGTTAATTATTGTGATATTATACTTATAATAGAATTAATTATGGTTGTTCATAAAAAAAAATTACAGCAGTGAAATAGGTTACATTGATAAAAATGTATAAGTTCTATGTAAATATAAATGGGTAATACGTAGTGAAAGCAATTAAGGGTTATTGCATATATATATATATATTTATTTAAAGATAGGCAAAATATGTTGAATGTTGAATTTTAAACATGTAAGAGCTATTTGTTTAAACAAGAATTACTTAACTGGAAGAATGCATATGAATGTGATATTATTTAATAGTCAAATCTAGTAAAAGTTATTGCATATATAAATATATGTTGTTTTTAAAAATTAGGCAAAAATATAATTAGTGTTGAAACATATAATTATGAGAGCTATTGTTTAATTTATGAGAAAGGTATGATAACCAAAAAAGGTGTATATATGCTATATACATACAGGGAAATTTGTAATAATGTAATAATATTAACTGTGGAATATATATGTATATTGGTAATTGGTAGATTAAAGAGTATTACTTAATGATAATTTTTGGAGAGAAAAAATTCTAAATGACAATATGCTAACATAAGTGCGAGATTACATAGTTGTTATATGGCTAAGGTGTACGTGCGTTGAGCACGTGGGTATCTAAAGGCATGAAGGTTACCTTAATACCGTGCGTTGAAGCTAGTGGCATTATGACGTGCAGCTGGGATATTTGCTGACGTTGCGATTCTCGGTGGAACGCGACACTCGGAGGAGGAGGTTGGTGGTGGGGGTGAGCGGATGAGGTGGTTATTACCGGGTCTGTGCACAAGCGATGGAAGTCCAGAGGGCTCGGTGAATGATGTTCGCATAGAAAAAAATGCGAGTATCAGATTGGGATTTGGTTATTATATTGAGATGTAGTGGAGGTAAGTTGAAGAAATTTGTTATGTTACCTGTAGCTAGTAGGTAGTTGTGAGATGGGTCGGCGATATCACGTACTTATATGCACTGGGTGACAGGGACGTGATTAAATAGGCAGGTGTAGTGACTGTTGGTGCGCGTCTGGGAGGGAACGGTTGGTGTGGGGAGGTGGTTTACCTCTCAGAGTGTTCGCTCGGGCCGTTGTGGAGGGAGCGGTAGGTGCGAGGAGGTGGATATGTCTCTGAGTTAGACGAGCGATGGACCGCGCTGGCTCGACTGAAGTCGGGTGGCGGGGGTGAATTACTCGGACGTGTTTTCTTCAGAGACAGGCGGTTTTCTTCAGAGGTGTGGGTAGGACGTTCGCTGCCACCATTAGATGTGTCCGTACGTGGTCCCGTCCCTATCCAGATGTGTAGGCGAATATATCAAACACTATATGTCACCTATTTCCACTTTAATCACTTATTGTCACTACATAAAAAGTTTTACATCAATAGTAATTTATCACATCTTCCTTATCACTACAGTGCACATTATAAGTTATCGACCGACCTCCGCTCCTGTGGTGCGCGCTTCGGTTTTTGATCAGAAAACGGCTGACCGAGCACTATCTGGCGGGTCCCAGCAATCGTACTTGTACAGTTTTTAGTGGGAGTATTCAGTCTCTTACAATATGCTGTGTTGGTATTTAAGTATGTTACAATTCTATTTATATATTATAATATTTCCCGGGGGGGAAGAGCTCGTTATTATGGGGTAGTTCTGTAACGTAATGTGTTGGTGGTTGATTGCACTTATGAGTGTGTGTTCGTGTGTGTGTGTATTGGTTGATCCACGTGATGCCTAGCTCGGCAATTTCTTGGCAGGAAATGGTGGCGCCAATAGGTCCAGGGTGTGGTTGGGGTAGTTGAGATGGAGGAGTGTGTGGGTCATATGACTGACTGATACTTACATGTGTATGTGACGTATACAATATCATTAAAATTTGCAGCAGCTTCTGCGTTCACGAGTTTTTTGCTGACATTCTCGACTTTTCTTATGCTAGCGCGCTGTGTCGTGCTAAGTTCTCTAATGACCTGATCAAATAGCATTGGTGGTATAGGTAAAGGCTTGGGAATTATCTTCTTAATATTTATGCAGAGCTTTCGCCTAACAGTTAGGAATCTTCAGTGTTAATGAGTACAGTGTGTGGGAAATGATTATAAATACACAATACACACAATATATTGTGTATTTATAATCATTTCCCACACACTGTACTCATTAGCACTGAAGATGCCTAACTGTTAGGCGAAAGCTCTGCATAAATATTAAGAAGATAATTCCTATGCCTTTACCTATACCACCAATGCTATTTGAACAGGTCATTAGAGAACTTAGCACGACACAGCGCGCCAGCATAAAAAAAAGTCAAGAATGTCAGCAAAAAAATCGTGAACGCAGAAGCTGCTGCAAATTTTAATGACATTGGCCTAAAAGAGGATCTGCTGCCCAACTATAGCAATATATATATATATATATATATATATATATATATATATATATATATATATTTATATATATATATACAGTGGTTAGAGTTCATGACTGCCACTACAGCGGTCCTGGTTCGAATCTCGCACAGAGCTGAAATAATTTTAGTATCGTTGTGCTCCGAGTTGTTACTCCAACTGTAGTGGGCGGGGAGTTGTGTGTGCGTGCGTGTAAGGTCACAGCATTACCCATAGTTCGGTCATATATGAGCACTGAGCTCTCTTCCGAGAAGGAAATAGCTGTTGATATCGAGTCCAACACGTGATCCAAGACCATGGTGAATCACACACACACACACACACACACACACACACACACACACACACACACACACACACACACACACACACACACACACACACACACATATATATATATATATATATATATATATATGTGTGTATGTATATGTATACATATATATGAATATATGTATATGATATATATATATATATTGTGACATCATGGCAGGTGTATGAATGGTAAGAATGGAAAGACACGATTGAGAACAAGAGATTTTATTCCTGACTGGCTTCGCCTTTGAGGCTTCTGAAGAAGCCTCAATGTCGAAACCGGTCAGGAATAAAGTCTCTTGTTCTCAATCGTGTCTTTCCATTCTTACCATTCATATACATACGTATTTATATATATATATATATGTATATATACATATATATATGTATATATATATATATATATATATATATATATATATATATATATATATATATATATATATATTGTATATTTAGGGCGCAGATTCTCACTAATACACACGGAGTTAAACACGACAGCATTTTGGCACTGGTTAATCTTCTTACTGAGATTTTCAATTTTCCTCACAGTAGGTCTCATTTCAGGAGGGTGGGCAAATACAAGCCTTCCAAATTCTTCTATATTTAATTAACGTTTCGACTTCAGGGAGTCATCTTCAGAATAGTTACAAGAGAAAAGTCACAATTTTCAAAGCTACATGATTCACAATTGACAATGGTGTACAGACAACATGGGTTTAGATATGGGCCGCTTGGGAACGGTGCATGGTTCGTGACCCGCTACGTAGCCGGGCACTACGTCTTGGAGGGGAAGGGGGAGGGGGGGGAGGAGGAGGAGGGAGAGGGGGGGAGTCAGGTAAGGTAGGTCTTCTCGCTGGGTCACCACGCTGGTCATGTGGGGGTTGTTGAGGTGTAGGAGGGGGCGGGGGAGAGGAAGGAGGTGGGTGTTGCTGTTGTTGGGCTGCAAATCTCGTGGAAGAATTAAATAGCGGGATGGCAGAAATCATATTACATTGAATATTAATAATTGGAGCTCTCTCCCTAATGTGGATGGCTTCAAGCATTTTTAGTTCCTTAATTTTGGCACAGTGTGCAACTATCCTAGTGTTATCCACGATTGTCTTCCTATCGATTAAAGCCTGGTGGTATTGGAGGTGGTGTTGTTTAGTTGCTCCTTGTTGTAGATGTAGGGACAACCGTCTACTCAGTTGGCATGTCGTGAACCCAATGTATGAAGAATTACGGGGTGCGCAGCCCCCAGTTGTACAGCGATATTCATATATGACATTGGTTCTCGATAATATGCCGCCATTGCCAGACAGATTGTTTTTCACAACAAGGGAACAGGTACGGGGGTTGTCATAGAATATAATAACTTTTAAGTTATCATAATCACCTATTGGCTTACAATTTCTATGTATGATGTCTTTCATGTGTTTCTCATCTTGGCGGTACGAACTACAATAAATATTCTGGTAAAATACAGTAACGGTCTTGGCTTGGTCCGGTGTATTCACAGCAACTTTACGTTCTAGCAAATCCTTAGTTACACTATCAAAGTCTTGATTAGAATAACCATTATTTACTAGCATCTGGCGCAGGTAAGTAAGTTCTAAGTGGAGCATATGCCATGTATATGTATGTATATGTATATATATATATATATATATATATATATATGTATATATACATATATATATACATATATATATATATATATATATAGGTATATATATACATATACATATTTTGCTGTATTTCACATATGACACGTGAATATAATTTGCAGAAAAAAACACTGGTAAATAAGAAACGTAGTCCAAACGTTTTCGTCTATTTAAGACATCATCAAGGGAATACAGTAAAGGAGATACAGACAGTATATATACAGAAGTAAAAATATTTTAGGGAACACGGAAAGATGTGCTACACATGCCTGAGAAAATTACCAACAGTCCTCAGGTCACAGATGGACCAAATATCCGGGCAGGAAAACATGTAACAATTTTCTTTGAAATAAAATTATCACGCCTGTACATACCTAAGCTTAGATTGATATTTTGATCAAAAGTTTGTTTTATGTGGCTTGACTCAATTATATTCCTTGCAGTAAAGGAATTACAAGAGGTTACTTTACAAGCATTTTTCCAGTCAATTACATGATCTTGGTCCCTCACATGAACAAAAATACCACTAGATTTGACTTCTCACACTGTATTTATGTTGGTTTATTCTAGTTTGTAAATTTTTGCCAGTTTGTCCGATGTAAAATGTTTGGCACTGCAGACAAGGAATGGTGTTTACGCAACCTTCAGTGTTATGTGGAGAATTTTTAATTAGTATATTTTCAACAGTAGTATTGTTCTTAAAGACTACATTTATGTTGAATTCCTTGAATATTTTTGGTAGTCTTGCCATACTCTCATGAAAAGGAAGCACTAGAAGGTTCTTAGGAAAAAAAAAAAAATTCTCCTCTGGAGTTTTATAGTATTTTTTTTTTCTTTTTTGCCATAGTGTGGGAATTGTCTACCAGATGCTTTGGATATTTTAAGTTTGATGCAATGCTGTTCTGAGGAACATTGAACTAAAGACAGAAAGCTTAGTTTTTTCACTGTGAGCAGAGTAATAATGAACGTAAGATAAATAATTAGTGTTTTTTCTAAAAACATCATACTTAAAATATCTTCCGCTTCTGTGCAGTAAAATATCTAAAAATGGTAGCTTATTATCTATTTCAGTTTCGATGTTTTTTCTGCAATATATATATATATATATATATATATATATGTATATATGTGTGTGTATATTAGTACATAAGTGTATTCAGGAACAATGATTGTAGCCAAACGAGATTAAATGATGCTGATGTTTCTGCGTTGTTAACACCGCAAAAACAGTAGTATCGTTCAATCTTATCTGTTTACAAGAAAAAACGTACTTGTATATAGTATATGTAATATTATCAATATACATATATATATGTATATATATATATATGTATATATATATATATATATATATATATATATATATATATATATATATATATATATATATATATATAATATATATATATATATATATATATACGGGGCGCTTTTTTAAGTAGGCACCGTTTTAATATAAAAATGAAATAAGTAGACTTTTCGTAACGATTTAATTTTTACATGAGAGCCTGTACTGTAATCTACTTTTCAACATAATTTTCACCAATATTAAGGCATTTATTATATCGTACAACCAGCTTTTGAATACCATCTTCGTAGAAATCTACCGCCTGGTTAGAGAACCACTGCAACACGGCCGCTTTGACATCTTCATCGTTATCGTGGCGCTGGACTCCGAGATGCTTTTTGAAATGCAGGAAGACGTGGTAGCCACTGGGCGCTAGATCGGGGCTGTACGGCGGGTAATCTAGTTGTTCCCAGCCAAATGGTCTGATCGCGTCTTGAGTTTGATTGGCTGCGTGTGGAGTGTGAGTGAAGGTCGTCCACTTCGTTCCTCATCATGCACATTTGTACGGTTATATTTAAAAGATCTCACCCATTTCCGCACCATCCCATCACTCATAATGCTTTCTCTATACACTTCACTGATCTGACGATGAATTTCAACCCCTTTCACGCCTTTAGCAATAAGAAAACTAATCACAGAGCGTATTTCACAATCGGCGGTATTTTCAGTCGGAGAAGGGAATTCAAATCCTCACAAACAAACTTAAACACGGTAAGATGTTTCCCAAATAGCGGCTGTGGCTAGCCAAGAGATAGCGGTACACAACGCGCATGCGCCAAGTGCCGACCGCAGCGCCACATTGGCGGAATTTCAAAAAGGTACTTACTTAAAAAACACGCATCGTGTATATGTATATATATATATATATATATATATATATATACATATATATGTACATATATATGTACATATATATACATATGTATATATATATATATATATATATATATATATATATATATATATATATGTATATATATAAGAAACTATAATTCCCAAGCGCTTTCGTGATATTTCACATCTTCAGGGGAATCCAAAAGAAAAAAAGTTACACATGGTATATAAGAGGTTTGGAAATAAACTGGGAAAGGTACAATACATACCGAGAAAATGTAACAAATAAATACAATATATATATATATATATATATATATATACATATATATATATATACATATATATATATATATATATATATATACACACAGTATATATTAAATGTAATATGATTTCAAATTTGGTCAGTGATAAAATGATCCAATTTAAAAATCCTATGGCTAATATTAATGTTAGAACCTTTAGAACAACTTTAAATGATGTTCCTTTTGGAAAATATAAGGGATGATTTTACTTATACTAAACTTCACACGAATCCTCTCAATAAAGTGAACAGCCATTTTAATAAGATAATGAAATCCATGTTAAAGGGAAAAGACATTTTGATTAAACGTTTTTCGACCATTACGCCTTCTCTCCCTTATATGTATAGTCTTAAAAAGGGGAACCCTGTAAAACTAATTATTAACTCAGTGAAATCCATCTCATGTAATTGATCAAAATGGCTGGTATCTTTAGTCAGTCCGTTGGTTGGCACAATTTCCAATTCCAACATAAAAAATAATATTGATTTAGTTCATGAATTTAAGAGTTTACATATTGGTTATGATTTCAAACTTCTCAGTTTTGATATAACTAGTTTATTTACAAAGGTTCCAGTAGATGATTTAATTGTTTTCCTCTCTGAATATTTAGAAAAAATCTCACTTCCGTTGCCCTCAACTAAAATCATTGCACTTATGTATTAAAGAATGTAAATTTGAATTTAATGGTCAATTTTATTCCAGTCATTCAGTATGGCAATGGTTAATCCACTATTTCCAGTTCTTAGCCTGTGGTCCATCTCTGAGGATTTAAATGCATTTTTACAATCTCTGTATAATTCACTTCCTTCTATTAATCTTACTGTTGAAATAGAAAGTAATGGCAAGTTACCCTTTTGGGATTGCCTCATTCATAGAAATGAAAATAGTTTTTAATTTTGTGTTTATAGGAAGCCGACTAATGTTGTTGCATATATTCATTATTACTCTGCTCACCATGATAAAGTTAAATATTTGGTGTTTTCTTCTATGTTTTTACGTGCTATTCGTATTTGCAGCCCTGAATTTATTGATGAGTAATTTGAACATATTGTTAAAGTTGGTCTTGGATCAATATACCCTAAAAGAGTTTTAGATCACGCTCTTACTGCAGCAAAAAAAAAAAAAAAAAAAAAAAAATTATAGTGTTCAACCATCCCATTGTTTTGATACTAAGAAACTTCTTATTTTACCATTCAATAAGAATCTGGCTCAAGTTCCTCACATCCTAAAAACATGGAATATTAAAGTTGTATTCAATAATCCATATACTTTTAAGAAGTTAATTATTAAAAACTTACTTAGTGTTTGAAGTGGCTGTATGTACAGGATCCCTTGCAGAGATTGTAAAAAGTATTACATTGGGCAAATGGACAAGAAACTCTCAACAAGAATTAAACAACACAAATAGAGTGTAAAATCAGCACAAGAGTCTAGTGCGCTGTATGTCCATAATCGATATTTTGATCATTGTATTAATTGGTCTAATTCTTCACCCATCATGTCATGTGATTCATTTTCCAAAAGGAACATCATTGAAAGTTGTTTGATAAAAATCTGAAGGTTTTAACATTAATATTAGACATGGGATTTTTAAACTGGATCATTTTATCGCTGGCAAAATTTGTAATCATATTAATTTTTTTATTATTGTTTGTTTTTTGTATTTATGTTACATTTTCTCAATGTGTATTGCACCTTTCCCAGTTTATTTTCAAACCTCTTATATACCATGTGTAACTTTTTTCTTTTGTATTTCTCTGAGGATGTGAGATATCACGAAAGCGCTTGGGAACTTTAGTTTTTTTATCAGCAATATATATATATATATATATATATATATGTGTGTGTGTGTGTGTGTGTGTGTGTGTGTGTGTGTGTGTGTGTATGTGTGTATATATATGTATATATATATATATATATATACATAATTTTCTGTCTGTCTTCAGTTACATTGAACTGAAAAAAGCAGTCCTTCACGGACATCACCGTATTCTTTCGTTAGGTGATTTTATATCAGCAACAATACATTAGTGAAGAATGTTGGCCAGTCTGGATTCACTCTTACTGGTAGGTGACGTAATTTTTTTTTTTTTTTTTTTTTTTTTTTTTGCAACACCATATGATTTCATTCAGTTGAGGAACCTACTTAAATTAATAAAAATGATAATTTGTTTATGGTAATCACAAAAATTATTTTATTCTTTCTTAATCCAGATGATTTTTTTCATCTTAAATACCTAAAGGGAGTGGATATTTTAAGGAAAAGAAAAAAGGAGAGGAGGAAGAAGAGGAATTAAAGGAGGAGCAGGAAAAGAAGGTGGAAGAGGATAAGGTAAGAAAAAGGGGCGAAGGAAGAAGGGGAGGAGGACGAAGAGGAGTGGGAGGGGAAGACGAAGGAGGAGGAAGAGGAGGAGAAGGAAATTAGTATAATAAATTTTGTTGTTTAGAATTATGTGTTCCTGAAATCTAAAGAAGTAAAACTCCTTATCGCTAAGCAATTAAGCTCACGGAAAATGGAGGCTGATGCATGCGGAGTCACGTGTTAAAGAAAATGAACTTGGTAAGAAAATTATTTGGAACAAATCAAATGACCTTCATGCAAACTAGGAGAAAAAAAATGGCATATTGAAAATATATTTCATGATAAAATCTTATGTTTACTGCAGAGGAAATCTTGTATAAATTAAATAGAATATTCGAATGTGTAGACTCGCCCAGCAAGTTATGCTGATATTTTTATATCATAATTTATGTTAATAGGTTACTTATAAAGAATTTTATTCTTCTTCTGAATTGCAAAATATACATTTAATAATTGAATATAATCATATCGGAAACAGGTATTTTGTTTATATGATTTCAATTGTTTACTGGTGCCCTGTTTAGTTGAGAAAAGTAGTTCAAACCTTACCTGAATAAAGTAGATAAAAAGTATGATAAGGTGAGAGGTTAGTTCTTAAAGCCTTACGGTGATACCTCCCTTACTTGAATAAAGCCTTCTGACGTCATCCAAAACAAAATCTGTAAATTGCCTGACCATTTTGAAGGTGTCAAACGAGATCAGTGGAATCTCTTTAATATTGTTACGTCTGAGGTTACTGAAGATGCGCCTGGCGTTACTCAGAACAAATCACTCGCATGCAAGGTATGTGTTAGTAATGAAGGATTTACGAAGAATAGCTTTCACCACAGTACTACGTTGTTCTCCCTGAAACGCAGTAATCAAAACAAAATGAACAAAGCTAGTCAACCTGTTGAGAGTACTATTAAGATAATGGTCTCAGGTGACTCAGAACAAATTAATATCATTTTCAGCTCGCTCCATCAGACGTTTATCTCCAGATGAAACATGTGGAGCCAGACAGTCAAGGCAATCCACATTTGTTATTAGTTACATTATAAATCTAGAAATATTTGGTTTCTCTCTATTTGTAATGCACACCTACATACAACACACACACACACACACACACACACACACACACACACACACACACACACACACACACACACACACACACACACACACACACACACACACACATACACACACATAGACACACACACACACACACACACACACACACACACACACACACACACACACACACACACACACACACACACACACACACACACACACACACACATATATATATATATATATATGTATATATATCATATATATATATATGTATATATATCATATATATATATACATATGTCTATATATATATATATACATACATATATATATATATATATATATATAGAGAGAGAGAGAGAGAGAGAGAGACATCGGGACAAATTATGGGAAAGGTGGAAGGGGAAACACGGGTCTTTACCTGAATATCGAGATTATTCCTGACCGGTTTTGCTTATAATAGCTTCTTCAGAGGAAGAACACTCCTCTGAAGAAGCTATTGTAAGCAAAACCGGTCAGGAATAAACTCGATATTCAGATAAAGACCCGTGTTTCCCCCTCCACCTTTCCCATAATATATGTATATACAGTATATATATATATATATATATATATATATATATATATATATATATATATATATGTATTGGACCAGGGGGTGGACCCGGCATTCAGCATCTAGGTTCGAGTCCTCACCCCCATATATATATTTATATATATATATATATATATATATATATATATATATATATATATATATATATATATATATCCAGGGGGTGGACCCGGCGTTCGGCATCTAGGTTCGAGTTCTCACCCCCATATATATATAATATTTTTATATATATATATATATAATATATATATATATATATATACATATATATATATGTTGATAAATTGTTTAAGACAAATGAGAGAGTGATAGGTGGGGAAGGGTAAACGAAGATGGGCTAAGAATACATTTATTGTTCTTACGTTTCGGTTATTATAACCTTCCTCAGAGAACTTGTTACAGAACATCTTGGTCACAACATTTATACCCGTAGTGGGGGAACTTGTGAAGCTTCGAGTGTCAGGTTTTTTCTAGCGCATTTATTATCAAGAGACTGTCTGCTTTAGATAGGCATATAAATCCTTCTCTGTCGTTATTATTTTCTTTGACATTTATATGTGCAGCTTCAACTGTCTTTCTCATCTTCTTTTTTAATCCTTTGTGTAAAATTTCAACTTTACTCCATTCGGGAAGGTTGTTGCATATTTCGAGGTGGCGGACCAGGGAGTTGGACGTTCTGTGTGCTTTTAAATCATTCCTATGTTCGTTTATCCTCTTCTCGATTCCTCGACCTGACTCACCTATATAAGCCGAGGGGCAGCCACTACATGGAATGCGGTAGATCACACTGAGGTCGTTGTTGTCATTAGTGTGGTTTTTAAACATTTTACCTATTTTATTACATGATACCTTGGCGATGTTTATGCCACCTTTCAGTAAATATCTATCAATAATTTTGGTTTTATCAGAATTAGGTACAGTAATGAAATGCGGTGTGACTAGGTTTTTTGTTGCTGTATGGTCATTTGATCCGGACGCTTGGTCGTTTGGTCCGCTGGTTTGGGCGTTCGATTTATTGTGGATTTTTCTAGCTTTGCCTTCTGTTTTGGTTATCAGGCCCCCTGGATATTTTAATTCTTTAAAAGTTTTTCTGATAAAAGACAACTCGTTTTCAAGGAGTTCACTGCTGCATATACGGTAGGCTCGAAGAAAGAAGCCTATAAGGACACCAGTTTTAGTTCGTTTACTGTGGGCTGAGAAAAAGTGAACAAAGTCGTCTTTATTAGTAGGCTTTCTGTACACTGAAAACCTAAGATGATTAGAGCCTCTGTGTATTAGTGTATCTAAAAAGGGGAGTTTGCAGTCTTTCTCTTCTTCAACTGTGAACTGGATGTCTTCATGAACTGCGTTAAGCCTTCTCATTTTGTTTTCAATGTTGGTGTTATACATTTTCTCAAGGTAATCAATTTTGTTTAAAATTATCACATAGGTGGAAAAGGTAGTGGATACAACACAAACTTAAATAATAACTATAAATGGAATGTAAGCGATGTTGACAAAGGTTTCACCCAAGGTATTTTAGCATGTTATCAAGCTCTAGCCAACTGTAATCATTATGTCATCCCAAAAAGATTTAGACTAGCTCTGGAAACACTTAATAAAGATAATAATATTATAATCACCCGTGCGGACAAAGGTGGCGGAGTGATAATTTTAAACAAAATTGATTACCTTGAGAAAATGTATAACCTGCTGAATGACAAATCAACATATGAAAGGCAACCAGTTGGTAGCGCAGATAGAGAGGCAACTAAATTTAACGCGGAAGCAAGAAAAATATTACGTAAATCCCCCAGAGGTAAAAAGCTTCTAGGCCTACTAGAAGAAGCGCCAAAACCCCCCAAAATGCATGGTCTACCCAAAGTGCACAAGATGGGTATCCCTATGAGACCCATAACATCAGGGATCGGGAGTGCTCCTCATAGATTAGCCAAATGCTTGGCTAAACCCTTATCTAACACCATGGGTTCCATTAGTGGGGCACACTTAAGAAACTCATCTGACTTAATCCGAAGGCTTGAGAATGTAAATGTAATAAACAAGAAATTAATTAGCTATGACATAACAGCCTTATTTACTAACGTATCTATTTATAATGCACTAGAAGCGCTTGAAAAGGTGACTAATGATATAGATGATAACACCCTCCCAGTACCAAAATCTGATTACCTCAAATTAATTTCAATGTGTGTTAAATATGGATATTTTGTTTTTAACAACGCTGAATTTAAACAAACAAAAGGCCTCGCAATGGGAAGCCCACTTTCGGCTATTCTTGCTTGTCTGTTTATGGAGGTAATGGAAAATGATAAATATATTAACATCATGGGTAGAGGTACCACTTGGCTGAGATACGTGGATGATATATTCGTAATAACACCAAAAGACACCAACATTGAAAACAAAATGAGAAGGCTTAACGCAGTTCATGAAGACATCCAGTTCACAGTTGAAGAAGAGAAAGACTGCAAACTCCCCTTTTTAGATACACTAATACACAGAGGCTCTAATCATCTTAGGTTTTCAGTGTACAGAAAGCCTACTAATAAAGACGACTTTGTTCACTTTTTCTCAGCCCACAGTAAACGAACTAAAACTGGTGTCCTTATAGGCTTCTTTCTTCGAGCCTACCGTATATGCAGCAGTGAACTCCTTGAAAACGAGTTGTCTTTTATCAGAAAAACTTTTAAAGAATTAAAATATCCAGGGGGCCTGATAACCAAAACAGAAGGCAAAGCTAGAAAAATCCACAATAAATCGAACGCCCAAACCAGCGGACCAAACGACCAAGCGTCCGGATCAAATGACCATACAGCAACAAAAAACCTAGTCACACCGCATTTCATTACTGTACCTAATTCTGATAAAACCGAAATTATTGATAGATATTTACTGAAAGGTGGCATAAACATCGCCAAGGTATCATGTAATAAAATAGGTAAAATGTTTAAAAAACCACACTAATGACAACAACGACCTCAGTGTGATCTACCGCATTCCATGTAGTGGCTGCCCCTCGGCTTATATAGGTGAGTCAGGTCGAGGAATCGAGAAGAGGATAAACGAACATAGGAATGATTTAAAAGCACACAGAACGTCCAACTCCCTGGTCCGCCACCTCGAAATATGCAACAACCTTCCCGAATGGAGTAAAGTTGAAATTTTACACAAAGGATTAAAAAAGAAGATGAGAAAGACAGTTGAAGCTGCACATATAAATGTCAAAGAAAATAATAACGACAGAGAAGGATTTATATGCCTATCTAAAGCAGCCAGTCTCTTGATAATAAATGCGCTAGAAAAAACCTGACACTCGAAGCTTCACAAGTTCCCCCACTACGGGTATAAATGTTGTGACCAAGATGTTCTGTAACAAGTTCTCTGAGGAAGGTTATAATAACCGAAACGTAAGAACAATAAATGTATTCTTAGCCCATCTTCGTTTACCCTTCCCCACATATCTCTCTCTCATATATATATATATATATATATATATATATATATATATATATATATATATATACATATACATATTTATATATATATATATATATATACATATACATATTTATATATATATATATATATATGTGTGTGTGTGTGCGTGTGTGTGTGTGTGTGTGTG
>NC_134777.1:39106146-39116146 GCF_046742065.1 Oratosquilla oratoria | reverse complement strand
AGGAGCAGCAAGCTGGCAACCCAACTGAATCCATCGTTTGTGGCGAATCATCGAAAAAACAAAACAAAAAAAAACGGATCACCAAGCTCATGGAACGACATAAAAATGTTATAGATTATCTTCGTGATTTATTTTATTCATACTTTACCAGTGTTCAAATTAAACTGTTGAACTCTTGTGATTTATTTATAATTATACATTTATATCTGATCTTTCATTTAGTTGTAAATTCATATTTTATCTAAACATAAAAAACATAGTCATAATAATCCACTAATATAATATAATGAAAAAATAAGTTTTTATACAGCGGGATTTTGGTTGTCGGGGTTTTGGGCTTGTTGGGATGTTAGTTTGTCCAAATTTTGACTGTCGGGGCAATGGAGGTCGGTATTATGGCAGTCATACACACACACACACACACACACACACACACACACACACACACACACACACACACACACACACACACACACACACACACACACACACACACACACACACACACACACACACACACATGTATATATATATATATATATATATATATATGTATATATATATATATGCATATATATACATATATATGTATATGTGTATACATATATATATATATATATACATATATATATATATGTATATATATATATATATATATATATATATATATATATACATATATGTATCTGTTTTCCCATTAAAAAAACATAGACTCAGGGGTGACTTGATACATGTCCTTAAGATTGTAAAGGGGACTGACAACATCAAAAGTGACAAAATTTTTACACTGAATGAGAATCAGACAAGAAACAATGGTCTCAAACTGTCTGGAAATAGATTCAATTTGGAAGTGGGTAGAAACAACTTCGCCAACCGTGTAGTTGATGAATGAAATAAACTTCCTGCAGAGGCAGTGCAATGTACTTTAGTTCGAAGCTTTAAGAATCATTTAGATAAACACCTAAGCAAGATGCTGTAAAGACTATAATTTATTTTATATTATTATTTTTTTTATCATTTGTCTGTTTGTTTATTATTATTTGTTTGATTCTTATATATTATTAGCTATAAGCCACTTTATTATTATTTACTATTTACCTGGCTACTACCCGTGTAAGAGGGAAAAAGCCTTTGGTATATGTATGTATGTACCTGTTTGTTTATTATTTAACTATACCTATGCTTTTATTTACGTGTTTTATTTACTATTCACATTATTATATTTTTTATTTATTCATTTATTTACTTATTTATCATTATTATAATTTTTTCGTCTTTGTAATCCTTTGTATGTATGTATGTATGTATGTATGTATGTATGTATGTATGTATCTGTATATATATATATATATATAATACTGATGACCCACTTTCGGAGAAGAATAAGCGAAGATATAGAGATCTGTATATTTCGATCACTTACTGTGATCCTCTTCGGCAGATATGAGTTACAAAGTACAGAACAATGTGTATTTATAGTAAAGCAGTGAGGTAGCATGAGGGGACGGGGCTCAGGTCAACACACCCGGCACGCATGCTCGCATCTTGGTGGCTCAGGTCACATGACCGGCGTTGCATGGGCCTTGGTGATTTTTGTCCACCGCTAATGTTGATGGTAACATTTTATTTATGGCAAAAGAAGAAATACAGTCTGGTGACCATTGACCATGGGAAATGTTATAATTTGGGAAATTATTTATTAAGGAGGATTCTACTATTTTTCTTCTGAAACTACATTTGGATTTATAAATTATTTCAGCATCGTCCCAATTTATTCGGTGGTTTTTATTGGCGACGTGCTGAAATACTGCGGAATTTTCCTGTCCGTATTTAACAGAGTTCTTGTGCTCCTTAACCCTGGTATTGAGATCTCGACCCGTCTGTCCCCAATATACATCATTGCAATCTAAACAAGGTAATTTATAAACTCCAGGAGTTGTATTATAAATTACCTTGTTTAGATTGCAATGATGTATATTGGGGACAGACGGGTCGAGATCTCAATACCAGGGTTAAGGAGCACAAGAACTCTGTTAAATACGGACAGGAAAATTCCGCAGTATTTCAGCACGTCGCCAATAAAAACCACCGAATAAATTGGGACGATGCTGAAATAATTTATAAATCCAAATGTAGTTTCAGAAGAAAAATAGTAGAATCCTCCTTAATAAATAATTTCCCAAATTATAACATTTCCCATGGTCAATGGTCACCAGACTGTATTTCTTCTTTTGCCATAAATAAAATGTTACCATCAACATTAGCGGTGGACAAAAATCACCAAGGCCCATGCAACGCCGGTCATGTGACCTGAGCCACCAAGATGCGAGCATGCGTGCCGGGCGTGTTGACCTGAGCCCCGTCCCCTCATACTACCTCACTGCTTTACTATAAATACACATTGTTCTGTACTTTGTAACTCATATCTGCCGAAGAGGATCACAGTAAGTGATCGAAATATACAGATCTCTATATCTTCGCTTATTCTTCTCCGAAAGTGGGTCATCAGTATTATTTTACATATGTGCTACGACATATATATATATATACATGCACACACACACACACACACACACACACACACACACACACACACACACACACACGCACACACACACACACACACACACACACACACACACACACACACACACACACACACACACACACACATATATATACATATATATATATATATAAATATATATATATATATATATGTGTGTGTGTGTGTGTGTGTGTGTGTGTGTGTGTGTGTGTGTGTGTGTGTGTGTGTGTGTGTGTGTGTGTGTGTGTGTGTGTGTGTATTCCCTGTGGCGGGGGGGAAGAATACTGCCACCAAGTTTTCCCACTTGGGTCGTAAGAGACGGAAAAAAAAACGGGACGGGGATTAGGACTAGGAATCCTTTTCCCTGTAGCCCCAAAGGGGACATTCCTATAAAAAGGAAAGGCATAAGAGAGTCTAGGAGTTTTCCAACCAGTACCCTAAGGTTTGAGTCTTTTAATGTGTGTGGATGTGGTACAGATGAGAGTAAAAGGGAAGAGATAGGAAGTGTTTTTATGAGAACAAAGATGAATATGTTGGCATTGAGGGAAACAAGGTTGAGAGGGAGGGGCGAGTGTAAGTTTGGGAGTGTAGTTAGGAGGTTCTCAGGAGTGAAGAAAGGACGAGGGAGAGAAGGGGTGCCATACTAGTAAGTGAAGAGATAGGTAAGTGCGTAGTGGAGTGGAAGGAGGCTTCTTCAAGGCCAATGTAGAGTGAAGGTGAAACTGGAAAGGGAGATGTGGGTTTTTGTAAGTGCATATAGTCCTGGAAGTGAGAAAAATGTAGAGAGAAGGGAGGCTTTTTGGATGGATTAAAATGAGTGCATAGAGCGATTAGGGAGAAATGTCAATGTGGTGGTATTGAGAGACCTTAATACTAGGATAGGAAATAAACCAATAGACGGAGTGATTGGGAAGTGTGGAGTTCCAGGAAAAAATCGTAGTGGGGAGTTGATGGTGGAAATGTGTCTAGGAAAAGAGTTGATGATTGCAAATAGAATGTTTAGGAAGAAAGTCAAGCATAAGTACACATGGGAGAGGGTGGTGGACGAAAGGACGGTAGATAGAGCGTTAATGGACTATATAGTGGTAACCAGGAATATAATAGGAAGAGCTTTGGATGTACATGTTTTAATGAAAAAGAGTGGGGGAATATCAGTACATAAATTCTGGTGGAAGGTAAGTTGAAAGTGGAGGATACATCGAGAAAGAGGAAAAGGACAAAAGGTAGGGAGATGTTTAGATTGAACCGCTTAAATAAGAAAGAAAAGGAAAAGGAGAACAAGAAGTAGCTGAGAGAGAAGTGGGAGGGAGTGAAGGATAGAATAGAACTAGGAGTGGAGGAGAAATGAAGGTGATTTAAGAAAGTTACAAGGTGTTCAAATATGGTGTGTGGAACAAGGAGGACGGAATGAAACAGAAAGGAATGGTAGTGAGTGGTGGGATGAAGAAGCAAAGAAGGTTGTAGAAGAGAAGAAGCAAACTTTCACAGATTAGTTACAAAATAGGACGAGGGAATTATATGAGAGGTACAAAGTAAAGCATAAGATAAAGAAGGCAAAGAGGAGAGCAGATGTGAAATGGTGTAAAAATACGACAAAAATTTGAAAGTAATTAAAAATTGTTTTGGGAAGAAATTAAAAAAGGAAGAGAAGTCAAAACAAGTAGAGAAGAAAAGATAAAAAGGTGCAAATGGAGAGATGATAATGGAAGAGAAGGCAGTGAGAGGAAGGTGAGGAGAGTATTTTAGGGAGTTGCTAAATGTGAAGGAGGATAGGGAGGGAAAGGTAGTTGCAGTGGGAAGCGCCAAGAAAATGACAGTGATGAGCGAGGAAAATGGAGGAGAAATAAGAAAAGTTGAGCTGAAGGCAGTTAAGATGATAAGAGCAGGTAAGGCACCTGGGTTGGATGGATGTCATGCAGAATGTCTGAAAAAAGGAGGTACAGGGATGGTAGACTGGCTGGTGAGGTTATTTTGTCTTTGTTTAAGAGAGGGTAGAGTGCCGGAGGACTGGAGGAGTGCCTTTATAGTTCCACTTTACAAGGGAAAAAGGGACAAGTGTGAGTGTAGTAGTTTCAGAGGGATAAGCTTGTTAAATGTAGTTGGGGAGGCTTATGGGAGGGTCTTGATTAAGAAGATTATAAGAGGAACAGAGGGAGTAATTGGTAAGGAACAGTGTGGTTGTAGGATAGGTAGGGGTTTCGTAGTATTTGTGTTAAGACAGATATTTGAGAAAGCTATTGGAAACGTTAAGGATTTTTTTTTTAGGGGGGGACTTTTATGGATTTGGATAAAGCTTGTGACAGGGTAGACAGGAAAGCACTGTATTGCAGATATATAGAATAGGGGAAAAGCTGTTAAGAACAGTCAAGATTTTTTTATGGAGTAGTAGAGCATGTGTTAGGATTAGAAATGGAGAGAGTGAGTGATTTGAGGTAAAGGTGGGACTTCATCAGGGGTGTGTTATGTCACCCTGGCTGTTCAATTTTCACATGGATCAGGTTGTGCGAGAGGTAAATGCAAAGGTAGTGGATCAGGGATCAGATATTTTTAAAGAAAATGGAGAAAAAGGAGAGATAAGCCAGCTGTTGTTTACGGACTACATTGCGCTTGTAGCTATATAAATCGTTAGTTTGTCCACATTTGGAATATGCTGTTTCCGTATGGTCACCGAATCTCATTAAAGACATTGACAGATTGCAAAAAGTACCACGGGGAGTCACAAAACTGATTCGAAATGTAAAAAATGAATCATACGAAAATCGACTACAACATATGAATCTGTTTTCCCTAAAAAAAAAAAAAAAAAAAAAAAAAAAAAGAAGACTCAGAGATGGCTTGATACATGTCATTAAGATTTTTAAATGGAATTGACAATATCAAATGTGACAAAATTTTCACGCTGAATGAGAACCAGACAAGAAACAATGGTCTCAAATGTCCGGAAATAAATCTAATTTGTAAGTGGGTAGAAACAACTTTACTAACCGTGTAGTTAATGAATGGAATAAACTTCCTGCAGAGGCAGTGCAATGTAGTTCAGTTCAAAGTTTTAAGAATCATTTAGATAAACGCCTAAGTAAGATGCTGAAATGACTATAATTCATTATATATTATTTGTTAATCTTTTTTATCATTTGTCTTTTTTATTTATTATCATTTGCTTGATTCTCATTTATTATTAGTTATATGTCACTTTATTATTATCTATTTACCTGTTTGTTATTTAACTATGCCCATGCATTTATTTATGTATTTTATCTATTATTTACATTATCTAATTCTTATTAATTCATTTATTTATATATCACTATTATGATTTTTTTCGAATCCGACCTCCATATGGACCAAAAGGTCTGTCGGCATGCTCCACCTTTGTAATCCTTTGTAGTTTTATATATATGTATATATATATATATATATATATGTATATATATATATATATGCGAGTGTGTGTATGTGTGTGTGTGTGTGTGTGTGTGTGTGTGTGTGTGTGTGTGTGTGTGTGTGTGTGTGTGTGTGTGTGTGTGTGTGTGTGTGTGTGTGTGTTTGTGTGTGCGTGTGCTTGTGTGTGTGTATTTGTGTATTTACCTAGTTGCACCTACTTGTATTACACGGGAAGGGAGCTATGCTCGTAGTGACCCGTCGTTGTATCTTTCAGCATCAAGTTTGTTCTTAAATTCTTGAATAGTATTTGCACACACTGTTGTCTCATCCAGTTTATTCCAGATATCCATCACTCTGTGTGGGAAGCTATTCTTTTTCAGATCTCTTCTATAGCTATCCTTTTTGAGTTTCTTTTCACGTCTTCTTGTTTTTCTCTTGTCCCACTTAATAAATCAAGCCTATCTATGACTTTTCATTACTTTCATAATTCTGTAAATAATCAGTAGATCTCTGTTTTCTCTTTTTTTTTCCAGAGCTGGTAGTTCTAATTTGAACAATCTTTGTTCCTATGCCAATTTCGAGGGTGTTGGTGCTATTTTTGTCGCTGGTCTTTGTATTCTTTCTAATTTCTTTATATTCTCTTTAGTACTGGGTGTCCATAGTGTCGCAGCATACTCCAATCTTGTTGTGAATGCCAATTGCCTGATGTCTTGATTTGAGCCATATTGTATTGGTCCATTATATATGTGAATGCCAATTACATGATTGCTAACTGTAACTCACGGCGTATAATGTCTTGATTTAAAGATGTAATTCACGATGTAGGAAATATGATATTGAAAGTGTTACAAATCTAGATTTGAGTTACATTGGATTGGTTCATTATGTATGATATAATTGTGTTGTGAAATTGGGTTGTAAGATGATGGTATTGTCATGAAGGAATGTAAACTACAGATTTTACGACGCTCCTGTTGTATTGTTCCGCGATAGAAAATAGTGCTAGCATATGTCATAGAAAGATATTACAGTAAAATGACAATATTTTGTATTGGAGCCAATAAAATGTTGTGTATTGTCAAACTGTGAACCAAGGAGGACATGTATGGGTTACTATAAAGTACTGGAATTGTTAGCCTCTGAATACACAGAATGGTGACGTAGACTACCTCGGTAGATATCACCTCAGAGCGTTCCTTTGGTAACTGTCCTTCACGGGGACAAGACGTGCATTAAGCAGGCAGAAGGGAACCGTTTTGGTGAGCATTAAGTGAGAATCTGTTTCCTTATACTATGTTGAGTATGTAGTAGGGAATGAGATGAAGAGGTCACGTTGTTAATAATTAATTATGGTTTGTCAGACCGTGATTGGATGGGAATAATAAGCAGCGAATTATGGTGAAGCCATGGCAGCGAAATAATCATGGTATGTTTCATTATGTCAGTGCCAGGTGAAGTTGTGTAGTGTAAAGAATCATGGTGTAATGATTTTTTAATGTAATGAAGTAACTGGGTTGATTTGTTAATGTAATAGAGTAACTGAAATGATTTGTCAATGTAATGAAGTAGTTGGATTGAATTGTTAATGAAATTACAGATACCATAGTCTGTAGAAGCGAGGGCTTCTAATAAAGGACGATGAGTAACATGAATCCTTATTCCTTGTACCTCAAAATGAAGAGACGGGCCACAGGCTGTGACACTTGGTCTTATCAGAGTAACTAATATTTCCTTTACCATTTCCTCATCCAAATAGTTAAAACCCACTTTTATCGACCTTAGTAAATTGAATTGTGTATGTGTGTGTATGTGTGTGTGTGTGTGTGTGTGTGTGTGTGTGTGTGTGTGTGTGTGTGTGTATGTGTGTGTGTGTGTGTGTGTATGTGTGTGTGTGTGCTTGCGTACTTGTGCATTTTTTAAATTTTGCTAAATTGTCATTATTTTATACTTTATTCTTAATTCTTTAAGCCAGTAAACGACCTCCATAGATGTTATTCCGACCAAATGCAGACGGTTCTTTTTAAATTTTTGTTTCCATTCTGTAATGAAAACATTAAAACTAACACGATTAACGCCTACGAACGGGTAACAAATTCAGCAACTTTTGATCTCGACTACACCAAACAACGTTTATTAGGTGTAACGATTCCCTCATATTAAAGGAACCTCATGGACGCAATCTACAAATAACATTACTTTATCGTCAAAACATTTCTCAACTACAATAAATTTCCACCAATTTAGTCCCAACAGAGTTTAGTCAGTGTTTGTATTGTATTTCCGCTTTACGCTCCTGATCTTATTCGCCCCTCCCACTCTTCGTTACTCTATTCGTCATTCTCTATGAGTTACGCTTTTTATTTTTTAATCTTTCTATTCGTCACTCCTTCTGGTTGTCACTATTTCTATACATTTTTGTTTATTTGTCTTGCCCTTTATGTGTCACTCAGTTTATTTCTACACGTCGCTCTCTCTCCTCAATCTTTCTCTTCACCTCACTCTGTTAGTAATTCCTCTTGCTTGTTACCTTCTCTATTTGCCTCACTCTTTATTTGCAACACCCCTAGTTCGCCAGTTCTTATATCAATTACTCTTATTTTTTCGATTTTCCTCTATTCGGCACACTGCTTCTTCTCTGTTCACTTTTTTCTTGGTTCCTCACTCCTGTTTTGTACGAATACTTTTATTCGTCACTTTCTCTCTTTATGTCATTCTTCGTCTGTCACTTCTATTCCCCACTATTTTTGGTCGTTATCCCTTTTGTCTTGCTCTTCCTTCATTTCCCCTATTCATCGGCCCTTGTGTCAATGTTTGTTCTTCTCTTCGTCTCCTCGTTTGTCTATTACTTGTCCATTCGCCGTCAACCTGTTTCAGTCACAGGGTTGGCCTTCAGCCGGATAAATTCCTTTCACATCAGACCATGAAGTAAGTCATTGGGTTGAAATGGGATCAGATGACATCGATTTATTAAATTCTGCAATAAGAATTCTCCTTAGCTGAATAAGACCGTCTGGTGTGGAGAAAAACAGTATTATACTTTACCTGGTTGAAGTAGAATCTCTCAGCTTGAGGACTGATTTTGGTTTATAAGATAAGAAAGAAAATATATTCAGATGGTGTTTGGTCCTTGGCCTAAATGATTAATTTTTGTAAGGGGATCCCCTCAGCTGAATAAAGTCACCTGGCGTCAATGATAATAAACATAAAAATCGAATAAAGTATTCAAAGATTTAAGAATGGGTTCATTCCTTGAACTTGATGCAGTAAAGTAGAAGTTTTGTTCTGCCTAACGATTAAAGGTTTTATGTATCTAAGATGCGGTCATTAAACTCACAAAGTTAAGCTTTCATCCATCTCAACTCTTTTCTTTTTTCTCTTTCTTCTTTTACTTTTGTAATTTTTTTCTTAAATTTCCCCCTTTTCCGTTTTATAGATTTCATTCCCTACTTTTCGAGCGTTTCCTTTACTTTTTCTGTTCCATCTTCTGATAACATGTATCCATTCTCTTGTCTGATGGCCTTCACTTCACTCATGTAGTTAATTTTCTTTGTTTCTCTGGGATGTCGTTTTGTCGCTATCCTTCGTTCTTTTTCCACTCGTCTTCTCGGCCCCTTCCATCTTTTATTCCGTATCTTTCACTCCGTCTCTTACTTCCCTATTCGAAAGCAAAGCCAATTCAAACAAGCAGCACTTTTAAGGAAATGAAACCTGGAAGTCACTTACTCTGATTATATAATTATCCACCTTGAATGTCATTTCAAACACATTAAAGAAAAAATTTCGATATTTTTTCTGATCTATGCTAATCCTGGCCTTAGACACTTGAAAAGAGAGGGAATAAAGTTGTTTTGGAGAACATAGAGAAAAGGAGAGTTTTGATTCTTCTTGAAAGCTTTAGATAATACTACCAGTGCATTATTGACATTTTTGTTTATGTCGGTGCTGGGTCTTATAACCTCCTATAACAAGAGTTATGTAATATCGCTGAGTCGTATGGAGGAATTCGTCTGTGTGTGTGTGTGTGTGTGTGTGTGTGTGTGTGTGTGTGTGTGTGTGTGTGTGTGTGTG
>NC_134777.1:39091146-39096146 GCF_046742065.1 Oratosquilla oratoria | reverse complement strand
ATGTATCTTGCATAAATTGACGGCTTTTTAAAACAAATACCTTTTTCAACCATCCCTATGAAAAGAATTGCAAAGAGAACCTCAAGTGGGGATCCCATAGCTACACCATCAATCTGTCTATACATATTGTCTTGAGGACAGACGAACGGAGCTTTGAGAGCCACTTTTGCTAAATCGAGTTTGGGAACACCATTCTTGGAATAGACCTCTTCCATGATGTAGTTAATAGTCCGTAAAATTGGTACATGGACGAATAGACTTTCGGCGTCTAACGATGTAATAACACCATTAGTATCAGAGTTACTGAGGAGATCTAAAAAGTCAGCGGCTGACGACAAGCTAAACCTAGAAGGAACAAATGGTGTAAGTAACTCGTTCAACTTTTTAGCAATAACGTAAGTTGGGGTGGGAATTTGACTGGTTATGGGTCTGAGGGGAGATCCTGCTTTGTGAGTCTTAATAATAGCATAACAATAACCTAAGCCATAGTTACCTACGAGCCTAGGAAGCTTCAGTATTCTTGCTTTGACATTGACAGTTTCCACAATTCTATTCACCTTCGTTTTAATATGTTTTGATACATATATAAATACAGAAGTCGCTGCACTTTTAACCAAATAGGCCTACAGAAGAACCTGCTGCCTAAATATTCAAATGTTAAACTACATGATCAGGCAGTTCGCAATGTTCGATTTACCTTAGAATACAGAAGCAGGCTCGTCGAACACCAAATGAAGACCAAAAGAAAATATCTTACTTCACTCAAAGAACATCTACATAAAGCCGAAACAAAGTGGAAATATTGTGACATCTCCCAATCAACCAGAGATGAAATTAACGTTGCTCTCGTTGAAGAACTGGACCATCACCGCCGTATTGCTGAGAGCAGGACCCGGGAAAAACTCATCCGTCTTAACAAAGGTAACCTAAGATTCCCTGCACCTACTACTGGCTATATCAATATGAGAAAGAAGACCTTAACAAAAGATCAAGAGGAACTTATTAACTTGGGACTTAAATGCCATGTACTTTCTAAATCTCGTTCATGGGAAAAACGCCTTGAGATAGAAATTCTCCTGGATAATATCCACCAGCTAGCTAAGGATGGTAAAGTAACCGTAGAAGAAGGTCTACATGCTGAATTCCTGAGGGAGGCTGGTAAAAGCAGAGGGAATTACAGGAGCAAGATAATTATTAAGACACTTTGAGGCACAATACCATGAACTCAAGCCCTTTAATTAAGCAAAATATGTTGAATGTATTTTTGTCAACGCTGATACTGAAGTTTTTCTCAGATCATTGAGGTGTTCAAGAAAATATCTTCCCTCAATTTTACAAACGAACTGAAGTTGGATTACAAACTCCCCTTCCTTGACATCGTTGTACGCATAGGCACAGGCAGTATTTCAACGGAAGTGAAGGAGGACTTTGACCAACTGCCTAACCTCGCTTATAATAACGAAGAAACTTATGCAACAGACCACCCAGCAAGTGATATCCTATGACTCAGAGGAGTCTGGTGACTCCTTATAATAGTAAAATCGCATTGAGGCAGTCAGAAATTAATACATGAGAAAACACCTTCCTGGTGGATTATTTCTTAACTCATTCAATTTTTTTTATTCATTTATTTTTTCATTTCCTTCACTATGGAGAATGGTGTCCCTATTTTACCTATGTTCCACTGTGTTTACTACTCTGGGTTTCAGAGCACGTGGATGTAAAATGTTAGCTAGATTTTTTTTTTCTGCAATCTATTCTTTGTTTATTAATTTATTTTTTATGTTCCTAGGATAATAAGGACAACGACAAATACCTGCAAATGGCATGTAAATAAAAATTTAGTAAAGATGGACGTATAAACAACTCTTGCCAATTTTTCGAAATTCTCAAGACCAAAGACTGAGACTTTTTTTTATATAAATGTCAAATAAATGTCAAATTGAATGTCAAATAAAGTTTTTATATCTGTAACCACTGGTTATAACTCATATAATATAAATATAATTCGCATAATTATAATGGTACATTGATATAGCTTCAAATGGAAATTCGCATAACAGTTTATTAAAAAAAAAATTAAAGTCTTGTAAACGGCTGATCGCAAATAAAAGAGAAATATATAAAAATTTCTTGATAAACCTGATAGTGTGACGAAAGGTAACTAATAAAAAAAATATGCGTGAAAAGACAGAAGCGTTATAATGTTTTTCATTCTGTCAAGTTTTTCTAAAGGTCTTTTGATCCTCATAGAACTTCTTCCTTAGCAGAAACAATTATCAAGCTTCTTTGTTCATAGCTTTTGTTAAATCCTGCAATGTCACCTAAAAATACTTACGATAAGCTTTGGTCTGTTTGACCAGAACCTTTTCCAGTTTCCTATGAATCACATTTCCCGTAGATCAAATAGATTTCACGCTCAACTACCTTCTTCGATTCCCACAGTTTTTGAACAAGCTACATAGTTATCAGTGGTTGTAAGTCTATTTGAGGAGTTAATTTGATTTCCTGCCAATTGCAACAAACAATCAGAAGGAAAAAACATGTTTCATATTTGTAACTCCTTTCTTTCTTATAGAGGTATGCTAATACTTTTATCACGTCTGTTTTCTGGTGATTTTATTATTCTACGAGGTACACCTTTTGTGTGCTTGTCAAATTCATCCAGGTGAACTAGTTTCGAAACGCAAGTACCTTGTCATTTTATCCCGACTCTCCAATGTATTGTTTTCATATTCTTGTCACTTTCGATAAGAGAGACGTCACAATGCAATTCCTAAACGTTTTTGGACGTAGAGACTGAACATTAAGACATCGTAAACAACGCCAACTTATTTGACAATTATCAGTTGTTCTTAAAGTTTTTTAAGTCGACTAATATTACTTGTTATAAGAGTCTTCGTCAGCGTTGTTAAGCCTCAAATACAAATTTATATTACAGCAACTTTTGAAATTTATGTTCTATTGAACTATTCTATCTCATGCACTTCCTTTACTTGAAATTAAAATATGATAGATTAAACTTATGTGGAGCTGCCTCCCAAACTACCAACCTCTTAACACTGACCGTCAAAAATTCTCATGGGCTGAATTACTGCAGTGAATTATTGAAATTTTACATTCAACACGGTGACGGGTTTGATATATTCTCAGGTTAATGCCAGATAATGCTATTAGGCTGAAAGGTGTACTCGAGACAAAATGGAGCCTTTGGTGGATTGAGAGTTCGTCCTTAGCTGAAGAAAGTTTGTTAAAATTAACCGAAATATGTATATATGAATAAGTGGTAGGGTGGTGAGTTCAAACACCAAGAATCCGTTGAAGTTTTATTTCTGATGTTTTTTCCAACTAGGACTTCACTCTGAAGAAGTCCTAGTTGGACGAAACGTCAGAAATAAAACTTCAACGGATTCTTGGCGTTTAAACTCACCACCCTACCACTCATATATATAAATCGCGTCATCATGATGAAGAAATTGGTATTTCTGACAATGCATAGAGTCTTAATAAAGTTGGTCACATTTCACAATCTCCAATAAATGCCATTTTAGCTACTCACAGACAAAGAGAGGCAAACTACTCCAATCAGAAAACAACGGGAATTTGAAATGATATGGATTGGTTTTGCATTCCCTTAGGATATGCAAAGTCAGAGCCATGCTGAAGATCTGATATGGATTACACGATTATCGTCTACTTCTGACTTACCAACTTAGAGTTGTGGTTTCGGTAATCAAAATACAGCAAGGGAAATGGGTCTGGCCTTTCTCAATCCTAAGAGCAATTCAACTTCTATTAATTATCGCGCGGATAATGTGTAATAGCGCGAGCAATTTTTGCCATCTTGGAAGTACCTCCTCAGAAGAAAGCTGAAACTGACCTAAACTTGTGCCACATGAAAGGTGATGAGTAATACTTTTAACAATGTTCCACCATGTGTCAGCATTCACTGGGCAAGACTCGAGTGATTATGATTCACTTTTTGTATACGTACGATTGTACATTATTTTATTTAATATCTACAATAGATAGACACGAGATAGTATTTATAAACAACTGGTGACTGTTATCTGAGTATAATTACAACAAGTTTCAACCAAGGATGGATTGGTAGATATCTAAGATCTATAGCTGAAATAATATTGAATCAATACAAATCTTTCGTATCTTCATACTGTTTAAAGCAAAGGATGTACAAGTTATTCTTTAAGTTACTGTAAATATTGGAGTACTTGGGGTAAATTAGGCTCATTTGTATTTAGAGGGAAGAAATTATGAAATTCTGAGTTTCCAATGTGGCAATGGATATCAACTTCTTCTGCATTGTGAAGGCGAAACATTTTGCTGTGGCATGCGCCCGGCAGTTATATTAACAGTTGTTTAAGGGATGAATAGGGTCTCGACTAATATCTTCCACAAACCAGAGACTATTCCTGAGCTGAAGAAGAGGTTTTTGTTCTTACCACATAGGATATGCACAGCCTGTAGTAGTATTGAAAAGTGAAGGCGTCAAAACAATGCGATCACGACAGGGCGGCTTGCCGCAGGGCAGTGGCGCGCCGTGGCGTGGTGCGGGGTGCGGGGTGCGGGGACGGGCGAGGGCAGAGATGAATGGTAAAATCTATATCGGGATTCCGTGCCGAGACTACAAAAGGCGGGGCAATTATGCAAATACCGGCACGTCTTCGGGTTGGCTAATTCCCGCCTCTGTCTCGTAACCAAAGTCAAAATACGGACTTTAGTGAGGCTATGGACCTTTCCAGATTCATTTATTCACGGGAGTGTCTTTTATTATTATTAGAAAAACATAACCTCATACATTCGCCCAGGATCTCCTTTACATACGTTTACGTGTGTTAATATTCCATCATGAATATTGCCTGCCCTCGTTGTAATTCGCAAGTGGCGGCGGCTATTTTTCTCCCCTATTTGTTTTGTCTTTATCGCTCTTGCATGAGATCCAAATTTATGGCTGGTCACTCTGCAACGTGGAGTCATTC
>NC_134777.1:39086146-39088646 GCF_046742065.1 Oratosquilla oratoria | reverse complement strand
GTAGAAACAGGGGTTAAACAAGGAAGTGTGTTATCCCCTCTGCTTTTTATAGCATATATGGAAACTGTAATAGAGGATTTTAAAGAAGGTAAAGAAGAAAACTATAAGAACAGAATAATGGCTTATACAGATGATATAGCTCAATGGAGCAGAGATAGGGAAAAAATCGAAGAAGACATAAAAAGGTGGAATGAGTGCTTTGTAAGGAAAGATATGAAAATAAATGTAGAAAAGACAGAGATACTTACCGTTAGCAGAAGAGAAGAACATGAATTCAGCATCGCCATGGGAAATAAGATGGTAAAGAATACAAACATCTTCAAATATCTTGGAAATGTAGTCACTAAGGAGGGTGGAAATAAGAGGGATATTTCAGAAAGAATAAATAAATTTAGTGCAAATGTTGGAGCTCTTTGGCCAATAATAGAGGAAAAAAATGTACCTTTAGAAGTGAAAAGGATTATTTTCAATATTGTCTTGAATCCTATCCTAATATACGTTTCAGAAAGTTGGATATTGACAAAAGTAGACATAAGCAGGATTCAGGCAAGTGTTTAATCGAGGACTGTGCAACTCGTAACTCAAGCTACAACGGACTTACCAGAAGTATTCTAAGTAGGAGAATTTTAATGCATTTACGAAATGGAGCTATCAAACATCACATGAAAAAAGTCATAACCAAACCGCCACCCGTAAGAGTTTAGTTAAAAACACTAAAACAATCACAAGTAGCAGAGACCCACCAAAACTCAAGGTAATATAAGCAATGTGTATATGAGAATATAGCCTCATTATATACATCCAAAGTAATATGATTTCAATCATTAACTTATACGATCATTCTTTCTCCCGTGTTTCGAACCCCTCCATCCCTCTCCCTCCAACCGGCCCCTCCGTCTCCACACCAGCTTCCCATACCGACGCTGTCAAGACAGGTCAAATTTGCCTCCTCTCATCCAATCCCTCAATCTCCCCCAACCAGTCTCTCCTTCACGCTATCCCCCTCCGCTCCTTCAACCCCCAAATGACCGTTAGGATGCAGCCTCGGCTACACTATATAAGCTAAATGCATACGCTCTCGTGTGCCATTTCTTTGATTTGTAAGTACTGTTCCCCCAGTTACTTCTCTCCATTAGTTTATTTATCTGTACTAAAAATTATCTGATTTATTGTAACCCTTTATGTTTTGTACTTGTAAGAAATTTGTAACTTCAAGTTTTAAAAACCAATGTAACTATCTAAGTTCTTTATTTCTGTATGGTTGTATTTTATATGTTTCACATATTTCCTGAAGATATCTCAATGAAGACGAAACATTGAAAATTAAATGTATGAGTTTGGTGAACTCATTTTTGGCCACCCCCCAAATGGCCAAATCCTTGTTAGGGAAATTGAAAATATGCACAAGAAGATTAACAACTGTCAGAATACTGTCGACTTTAACACACACACACACACACACACACACACACACACACACACACACACACACACACACACACACACACACACACACACACACACACACACACACACGGAGCTAGTGTGAAGCACACTGTAACGGAAGATTTCCGAATTTTTTAACCCGGCACGAATCATCATGATACAGGTCACTTTCTTCCAATATTCCAGTTCTTTCCAGTCGTCCATGCTCTCTAGCTCTCACACCCACCAATAGTACACAGAATCAGCTACCCGTTGCATTTTGTCACCATTAAATCCTTCAAATGGTTCTGAAATGGCAGAAGAAAAAAATTATCCTGATAACCTTGTTTATATATATATACATATATATATACATATATATATATATATATATATATATATATATATATATATACATATACATATATATATATATATATATATATATATATAGAAACATATATACATACATACATATACCAAGGCTTTTTCCCCCTTACAAGGGGGGTAGCCAAAAAGAAAAAGGCATAGAATAATTCCCAACCATTCCATCCCTGAATACACTCCACACCCCTCCACCCTCCCTCTTATCTTAGCACCTCCTGAATGACGGGTCATCCCTGCACCTTGTCCACTGCCCTGGGTCAGAAGCAGTGTCGCAAGACACAGCACATCCACAGCAAGGCCGCTTCATTAAATCGGCGACCCCCCCCTCTCCGTCCCCCCATTGCATAAAATGAGAGGACGGGGAGAAATCCCTTCGGGCTGCGTCAAATTTTGCTCACACATACTACCTCTCCCCCCATCCACCCGCCCATTCCACCTCATGCAATCACAACATCATCCATATACAACCATTCTCCATTCACCCCTGTCTTCTGTCCTCTCCCGTCCTTCCTCAACAGACATTCCCCTCTTCCCCAAAGCCCCCTTCACCCCATCCATCCATCTCATCCTAGGACGTCCCCTCATGTTCACTCCCTCCACATCTGCCTTCCACACCTCTTTTACTAGTCTTTCTTCACTCATTCTTTCCATGTGTCCAAACCATCCTAATATTCTTTCATCAACCCTA
>NC_134777.1:39063646-39073646 GCF_046742065.1 Oratosquilla oratoria | reverse complement strand
GTGCTTGTCGTTTATGCTAATATCAAACTGCTCTGAGATTTTTTTTAAAATTTTATTCGCAATAGTTTTTGACATAAAAGGTGTTGCCAAATGGCAACGCTAGGAAGATCCGTGTAGGCTACAAAGATTACGTGTGCAAAAGTAACGGACGGAGAACAATCAATACTTCAAGCGTTTATTTACATGCAATGTGTACGTTTATTTACATGTAAAGTGGTAAAGTCATTGAACTAACAGTAAAAACAACATATTTCAATTAAATATTCGTCTTCAATTTTTGTGGTAGTTTTGAAAACATTTAACACATAATCCAACATCATACTTTGAACACTGAGTGCGACCTATTGATTGACACTCAGTACTTGAACACCTCCTTTTTTCTTCGTGGCACAGGCTCAACGAAATGTCCTAAATTACCGTATCTCAAAACATGAGATGCTGGCAGATTAGCTGGTCTCCTTCCCTTAGCTTTTACTGGTTTACTAAATTATTGTAAATAACAGCAGGTAATTTCACGGCGAAATTGTAAGTGTATCATTGTACTGCCTTGTCCTTTTGAAAGCTGCCAAGTATTTTGTACGGATACATCCAGCATCCAAGTGATCAATGACCACCTCCATTTTTTGCTTTTGGTGGAAATTCTGTATATGTTTATATTCTGGTCCATTCTATCAGTACCTCCCATGCCTCTATTATACATCTCGATTGAATGAGGAATGTCGACTTTTATTTTATTTTTGTCAACTCTGCTCCATCTGTCCACCGCACCAACTGGGTCACTACCATAGATGGAAGATGCAACTGTCACCACCGCGTTATCTTTCCACTGTGATAATACCACTTGATGAGTTCTGCTCGACGCCGTGGCAGTGACATAATGCCCTCTATCTTTTTTCTCCATATCTATAGGCTGCATCAGAGGGCAGCCTCTTTCCACATTGTTGGATTTCATAGTGCCAGTACCATTATATCCTCTATTTCTTTTAGTTCCATCAGTAGAGATATTGATGTAAAATAACTATCAAATTAGAAGTTATATGGCAAGTTCTTTTTATCTGAACTGTATCTGTCGATCAATGCTAAAATTTTTGCTGATAGCTTCCCAACTTCAGCTTGCATGTGATTTTCCTTGGCATAGGTTCGAAGGAAACAAGGCATCCAGATAATGTGTTTTGACACCATACTTTGAATCCAAATCGTATCGGCTTATTTATAATGGAATGTTTGCAGCCATGTTTGTCAAAGTTCTAAACCATAGCCTCATCATGGGATATTTCCTGCATTGGAATGAAGGGTTTCATCAAGTTTTTCTGAAGGTGTCCGATCAGAGGTCTTAGTATTGTATATTTGTCTTCTCTGTCTAGGCTGGTGGTGTCATTGAAACGCAAACATATCATGGTCTTGTCAAACCTCGCGACCAATTAATTTGAGAACAAAACAAATTGAATTGATGAACTATGTGCTCATAAAGCTCGTCGTCAAAAAATAACTCAAATAATTCATTTGGAGTAAAACCTCTGTAATTCCTATTATTTCGTTCAGGAAACAGAGGTATTTTGCTTGATGGAAGCTTCCCTTAATCTCCATTTGATGACTTCTATCTTTGATTTTGTTTTATTTAGCAGTATGATCTTCCGTTTCTGGGTATACACTATCCACGTCATCCCTTCGGCGAATTTTCGCTGCAGCCAAGAGTTGATTCCCAGATAGTCTTTCTTGTTGTAGCTCATCTTCGCTTGCTGAATCTTCATCTATTAATTCACGAACTTCAGGCGGCTCCAAATATGCATTGCATGGCATATCATCCTCATCCAATATGTCCGAAATGTCATTAAAATGGAGAGATCTGGAAATCAACATTTGTACACGTATTCTCCTATCGTGTCCATATGGCAACGCTCACATCTTCATTTTATATGTATAAGGAAAAATCATACGGATATGCTTCTAAAGGAGAAATAATATTGAAGTGTTATCCAACCGAATGTGACAAAAGAAACTATACAAATTCAATGATAAAGGTTTTACAGATACACCTTTTTTGGTAAACCATTTTTGATATGACGAAATGTGAATTGGCAGCACTACGAGTCAATGTTCAAGACTGAACAGCATTTATGGTTTTCAAAATGGGCGCCGAGTGGAGGGATATAGATTACACCGCAATAAAATTCGGTGCGTCACTTAGACAAGATGTCAAGTGGAGCTTTGTTTTTCAGAAAACCTGTTGCCATAATGCAACGCTAGGACAGAAAGGGTTAAACATGTCTGAGTATCAATTGTGAACGGACTACCATTGTGTGTGTGTGTGTGTGTGTGTGTGTGTGTGTGTGTGTGTGTGTGTGTGTGTGTGTGTGTGTGTGTGTGTGTGTGTGTGTGTGTGTGTGTGTGTGTGTGTGTGTGTGTGTGTGTGTGTTGAAATACTGTATCGCCAACCGTGTAGTTAATGAATGGAATAAACTCCCTGCAGAGGCAGTGCAATGCAGTTCAGTTCGAAGCTTTAAGAATCATTTATATAAACACCTAAGCAAGATGCTGTAATGATTATAATTTGTTTTATATTATTTGTTGTGTTATCATTTGTCTGTTTCTTTATTATTATTTGTTTGATTCTCATTTATTATTAGTAATATGTCAATTTATTATTATTTAACATCTAACTGTTTGTTTATTATTTAACTATACCCATGCATTTATTCGTTTATTTTATTTATTGCTTACATTATTATAGTTTTTATTCATTTATTCATTTATCTATTTATTTATTCATCATTATCTTTTTTCGCATCCGACCTAGATATGGATCAAAAGGTCTCCTGCCGGCATGCTCCGCCTTTGTAATCCTTTGTAATATATATATATATATATATATATATATATATATATATATATATATATACATATATATGTATATATATATATACATACATATACATGCATACATATATATATATATGTATATATATATGTGTATATATATATGTATACATGTATGTATGTATGTATATATATATATATATATATGTATATATATACATATATATACATATATATATATACACATATTTATACATATATATAATATATATATGTGTGTGTGTGTGTGTGTGTGTGTGTGTGTGTGTGTGTGTGTGTGTGTGTGTGTGTGTGTGTGTGTGTGTGTGTGTGTGTGTGTGTGTGTGTGTGTGTGTGTGTGTGTGTGTGTGTGTATCAGTTGGATGCATGCGACTGGGGGCGCATTGCTTCACTGATACACCGGCACCATTCTCACGGTCTCCCCAAGCAAGATCCCATGCTACCACCCTTCCCATTCCAAACAACTGTCGATAGGTTTGATCAAGGTGCTCCAGCCATGAATACTGTGGTCGTCCCCTTTGTCTCCTCCATCGAGACAAACCTGTGAGTAGGATCATTGTCAGGGAAATGTGCTATATGCCCATATACTCTAGCACGAGTTGATGTTCAAGAATTATGCTGATAAGTGGTCCAGACTGAGTCCCACAGTAAAGTCTCTGGTTTGATAGGAAGTCATTCCAGCAATACTTCATGATGTTCATCAATACAGGGAGTACAAGTGACTTGAAATTTTGAATCTTACACATACCGCATCATATCATCATGGATAAATCTAGCATCTGATGATTTGCTCTTTGTGGTCTCCGATGTATATATATTTCAACAAGATAATTCCTTCAAAAGTTGTATTGTACTATAATCACTGACTTACCCTATGGCTATAAGGGGCCATTTAGTGTTTATAGGCTTGATTAAGGAAAATGTAGAGCACGGCAGAAGAAAGAAAAAGCTCATTGCATCTCTCAGGTGTTCAATTAAATAGGTGGGAAATCTACGCCTGGTAACACTGCTAGAAATTGTAGAAGAGTGCGGGATTTGGACCCAGAACTGAGTGCGAGAACAGCACATTTTCGATTATACCACCAACCAGCAGTGTTCATATAATTAAATCTTTAGAATGTGAAGCATATTACAAACAGTCTCTTCATAAGACGTTTTCCTATTCATAGATGATATTTTTGGTAAATTTGTTCCTTCATACCATTTAATGAAAAAACGCAGAAAAAGTTTCAAGACTTTCAAGACTTTCTAGTTTGGTTTACGTTCAAAGCGTAAATATTGTAACTTTTGATGTTACACTTGTGTACTCAAAAGAAACCTTGCAGGGTTGTATGAGGTCATGTGATCCTTACTTATTATACTTATTATCAATGCAGTGGGTTCTTATTGCCCCTTTTGTCAAATCTCTTCTTTAATGTGACCAGTTGCTATTTCATGGCTAGCCAAGGAAAAATGTAGAAGTTTAAGAGAGACTCTCTATTAGTGACGATGAGCATCTTCAGAGATGGGAAAGGTGAGAGGTTTGATATTTTGCCCCGACGTCAGATTGACTGATTGAACATATTTTGGTACGTTACTAAATTTATAAAATACCGCAAAATCATGTAATGGTCATTTCTATATTACAATAATTTACTTACTTCTTGCTGGTATTCTTATCAGTGTATTTATCCTTATCCTTATCCTTATCCTTATTCTTATCCTTATCCTTTATCCTTATCCTTGTATTTATCCTTATCCTTATCCTTATCCTTATTCTTATCCTTGTCCTTGTCCTTGTCCTTGTCCTTGTCATTATCATTATCCTTATCCTCGTCCTTATCCTTATTCTTATCCTTTTCTTTATCCTTACACGCAAAACAGTTTAATTCTTTCCACATGAGATCCCTCTGAAAGATTCTTCGCATCAAGTGGCAAGACAGGATCCCTGACACTGAAGTGGTCCAGGGGGTTATAGTAATGGTAATAAATTTCGTCATGCTGATACGCTCGCAACTCAGGAGGACTGGATGTGTGTGTCGCCTGCTCGATGAGCGTCTACCGAAGAGTATCATGTACTGGGAGTTGAAAGCAGGAAAGAGCTTCCACGGTGACCAACGCAAGCGCTTCAGGGACACAATGAAGTCCTACTTAAAACGCTGCAACATCCTCTATATTCTGTAACAAAGATATATATGTATTGTAAAAAGATTTTAAATGGTTGTATGCTAAACACAGAGTCAATAATTTCGCCATCATTGTTGTACATAGTATCATCGACATTTTTAATAAACAGAGATCAGTCATGGGATTGACTTTAAAAATCCTAGCTATTCTTCTAGAAGATAGCTGTTCTTTAAGGAAGAGTACCAGCCGTTGGCACTGAACACGGAAGTGTTCATCTCAAGGGTGCGTGAGGGTAAATACACCGCGGCGAACTTATGTTCTTACGGGTGCATTCCGACGATAACACCACCAGCCGTCGGCACAGAGTACGGAGGTGCTCATTCCAAATGTACCCAAGGGAATCATACCACGGCAAACTCAATGGTGTGTTCTGACTCCCCTTTGTGAAAAAACCCTCATACCTTGTCTCTATCACTCGTTTCAGGCTGGCTGCTTCCAACAAGGGCGACTAGTAGTGGAACCAACATTGGTGACACTACAGTTTGTATGCCTCTAGTCTAGTTCAACTTCCCTATTGTTTCTCTTATTTCAATAAGTAGTCAAAAAAAAAAAAAATTACGTCCTTTTTTTATCCTAACAAATATATATCAAATTAGGATGAACAGGCTGTAGTATACACTAGCAGTTGCGCTGATATAATCTTTAGCACTACCGATATCAGTAACATTAACATTAGCTTTAACATTAGTGTTTTTGTCAGCGTTATCGTTAGTGTGGGCTAGCATTAATGTCAACATAAATGATAGCATTTATCCTAGCGTTAACATCAACGCTTGTGTTATAAGTAACGTCAACATTAGCCCTATTACTTTCTTTAGGATTAGCATTAGTATATGCATTATCGTTTGCACTGGCATAGGCGACGTGAATCTCAGTGGGACAGTAAAGTGTGGTTACTCAATGCCACAGGTGTATGAGGAAGATATTCAGGGGAATGTCAACACTGTACTCAGTCACCTCTAACAATAAAAATCACGTAAAATTGAACTCGGGTTATGTCATAATGCTTTTTAATTGCATACAAAGCGCATTTAACTCTTCACTGATGTATAATAAAAATTTTAGTCATTAACAGACAGTTGCACAACTAATATAGCGAGCTATCATGATGGTACAAAGCATTTTAATTCAAATGAATTTAGATTAGACAGTCATTATAGTAAATTTCAAACCTTTGTTGTTTTTAGTGCAGCTGAATCATTACATTCACTTTGTTTTGCCTAATTTTCTTTTGTGATGAAATAATTGGTTTAAGTCAGTTACGTAACCAGTGTTTTTGCAATGTTAAAGCCGGCCAGCATTACAAACTTCCCTTGAAATGTCGCGACCATTAACGTAAAAATTAAGATAAAAAGTTATAAGAAAATATATGATATTGTTGATTATTTCTAATGATATTATATATATATATATATATATATATATATATATATATATATATACATATACACACACACACACACACACACACACACACACACACACACACACACACATATATATATATATATATATATATATATATATATATTATGCCAAAGTTATTTTTGTGTTCTTATATATAAACAAACTGATTCAAAATTCGTTTTTACCATTTCTCAACATTTATAAACAGTATTAGAGAATATTTATTGATAGATATTGGTTTTGATAAAAAAGTAACTCCTTCCGTGCTGCAGTTGGTTATTTTCTACGATAATACTTAGTTATTACTATGTTATTCTGTGAAGTTCCGAGTAGTTTGGGTGGGGATAAGGGTGGGCTGTTGCTTCATGCACGAGTGACCTGATTGCGAGTCCTCGATACGCTGTGTATGTATGTTTGTACTCTGTCAGGCTCACTTGATGCTTTATTCAGACAATGCATACGCACAAACACACACACACACACACACACACACACAGAAACACACACACACACACACACACACACACACACACACACACACACACACACACACACACACACACACACACACACACACACACACACACACACACACACACACGAAAGCAGATACAAACACAAACATGCACGAAAGAAAACACGATAGGAGTGACGTTGTGGTACTAATAGATGATTTCAAGTGCGGAGATATAAACAGAGTAAAGGGAGTAAACTGTTACATGAACTTTGCTGTCGATACCAAATTACTCAAGAGAGTAAAAACGGAAGAAGATTGTAGATGACTACAAGAAGACCTAGACAAAATATGGGAATGAAGTCAGAAATGTGAAATGAGCTTCAACATTAAGAAATGTAGCATAATAGAATTTGGAAAAAACAAAAATAGAGTATCGAGTCAATACAAAATTGGAAACAAAGAAGTAAAAAAAATCAATTCAGAAAGGGACCTGGGAGTAATCATCTCAAGCGACTTGACACCTGACAAACACGTCAACAAATTATTTGGAGAGACTTTTAACTTACTAAGATCAATGAAAGTGGCCTTCGACTACATAGACGAGGAGATGATTAAAAAAGATAGTGGTTACACTGATAAGACCTAAACTAGAATATGCCGCAACATTGTGAGCACCCAGCACAAAGAAGAACATAAGAAAATTAGAAAGAATCCAAAGAGCAACGACAAAAATGGCATCTACACTGGCAAATCTGACATATGAACAAAGATTGGAGAAACTACATCTGTCAACACTGGAACAGAGAAGAGAAAGAGGTGATTTATTGAACATTTACAGAATTATGAAAGGGATGGAAATCTTCGATAGAGATGACTTATTAAAGTGGGACATAAGAGAAACAAGAGGACATGAAAAGAAACTAAAGAAGGACACTCATAGAAGTGACCTGAAAAAGAATGGCTTTCCTCATAGGGTGATTGATGTCTGGAACAAACTGAACAGAGAAACAGTGAATGTCAAAGCTATACACGATTTTAAGAATAAACTGGATGCGGAGAGATACGAAAACAGGTCACTACGAGCATAGCTCTTGTCCTGTAGAATACAACTAGGTAAATACAACTAGGTAAATACACATACACACACTTGCACACATACACACACACTCGTACACACACACACACCCGTAATCATGCACATACACAAACAAACGAAAAACACAAACAGAAGCATACAAACAAGCAATGAAAAAAGGAATAAGCAAACAAACGAGCAAACAAGCAAACAATTTCAGCCCTAATCCTTGCTACTACATGCACGCTCCCCTTACACTAAGTCCTTCACTGCATCCATTTCGACAAGCCTCGGCATGTTTGGGTGATACCGGGTCATGTTTGTATAACCGAAAAGAAGGCAAGACACCTTTGGCCTTGCTGGGGTTTTTCCTAAGTCTACTTACTAGGGTCGGGTTATGTGACAGCCTGCCACTATATTTCTCAGTCACACAGTTAATATTCTCAGTTCCAATTACTATAATGTAGCTGACTCGAGATAAAAGCCGGGGTTTTGGTTCGTCAAAGATTTGTTTAACTTCCATTAATTACATGAAAAAATCGCCAGACGTCACCCTCTCAAATAAAAAACTTGTAAAGTACGTTGTCTTTTTGAAAAGTGCTAACACGTCTGTCAGGCCCGAAAGAGTTGGTCATTGATGTTAAAATCGAGGTGAAGAAGCCTCCACTAGTTTATTTACTATTCTATTTTCCAAATGGTTCGCAACACTTTAAAATCATATAGACTTAAAAGGGGAAAAGAATACCAGATGTAAAACTATTCTTCTAAGTCCAGAAATTCAAACACTTAACATAATTTTCATTAAATTGGCAAATTTTACTTACTTTTTACTTACTTCAGCTCCCAGTATGTAGTAGGCGTTATGCCTGTCAGTGGTCCCAGCATGTTCCTCCATCTGGCTTTATCATTGGAGGCCACTTCCTCCCTCAGTTCTTACATTCAACTATAGTCTACATCATCTCCTGGAGGAGATAAACTATATGATATGCCAATTTGGTTACTATGCAGAAAGGGTATTGAAAGAGCACAACCCTTACACTACTAAATAAATCTCAGGTTCTTGCAGTTCTCGTGAGAATCTGCAGGGGAACCGGAGAGCGTCTCCGTCTTCTGAGGCTGCATCGCATCAGCTGGTGCTGTGCAGTTTTAACCCATTCAACTCCGATGACAAGATGTCTTGTCATTTGGTCAAATAAAACAAAAAATCATAATAAAACAACAAAATGTTTGATGATCAAACAGCACCAGAAAAATATGACGTCGTCAGTCCTCCTCGAGGAGGAGGACTGATGACGTCATATTTTTCTGGTGCTGTTTGATCATCAAACATTTTGTTGTTTTATTATGATTTTTTGTTTTATTTGACCAAATGACAAGACATCTTGTCATCGGAGTTGAATGGGTTAAGCAAGGTTACCTTAACCCCTTTGGACCGATGCCCCAAACTTCCACCACACCCAAGCTCGGTTCCGTGTTCTTAGCATTTACATTTTGTGAACACACTTGATATTAAAGGACACCTGTCTAGTCGGATACTCTAATGTAAACATAAATGTTGCACTACAATTCTTACAATGTAAATACCATCACAGTCTCTCCCCATGGTATGGGTTAGAGTATAATTCAAGTACATTCCTTCAATGAACCAGTATACTAATCAATTAACATAATCAAACAAACAAGCCAGCCAATCGATCGATCAATCAATTAGTCATTAGATCAGTGAATCAACCAATAAATCAATCAGACAATTAATAACTAAATCAGTGAAACAATCGATCGATCAATCAATCAATTAATCAATCAATCAATCAATCAATCAGTCAATCAGTCAATCAACCAACCAATCAATCAATCAATCAGTCAATCAATCAATCAATCAATCAATCAATCAATCAATCAATCTCTCAATCAATCTCTCAATCAATCTCTCAATCAATCTCTCAATCAATCTCTCAATCAATCAATCAATCAATCAATCAATCAATCAATCAATCAATCAATCAATCAATCAATCAACCAATCTATCAACCAATCAA
>NC_134777.1:39046146-39051146 GCF_046742065.1 Oratosquilla oratoria | reverse complement strand
CTAGCGGAGGCCATTGCTTTCTTTGTAACCTAACATTTTTTATTGGACAAATATATCAAAAATAGAAAACTAACATTGTATATAGGACAAATATATCAACTATTGACTTATTCAATGCAGTATAAGTTAATATAAACTTTTATAGTGAAATAAGAAACTATTTTTAAGGCACTGTTATGCTTAACAGGTATTATTGTATGAGGTTAGTGGACACCAGGGTTGGCGATTTTTTTTTTTTCTTAACAAATATATAAATAGATTTTTTTTTAAATCAGATTTATTTTATTTAAATAGTTTTTTTGTAGATTTTAAATATTGTGGGATTGCTATCTGATATGCGATCTGATTGCTAAAGGACATTTTTAGCATATCAATATAAGGAGCAGTGTTATATAGACTTGCCACAAGTATACAAGGAACGGTATAACATGTAGTATATATCACTGTGCAGCCCACAAGTTCTAGGTAAGCAGCTTCTCACTGAGTCAGTTGCTGCTTTGGAATCAACCAGGAAAGATGTCTTCTGGACCTGGCAGAGTGGTTCCTTCAGGCAGAAAAAATTATCCTGTCTGGAATTATTTTGAAAAACTACCAACAACTTCTGGCAAAGGGTACCGAGCTAAATACAAAGACTGCAGCCAGGAACTACAGGGCATTGTGATAAGATTAAAATCTCACAGAGATAAATGCTAAGGTCAGCCACAGCATACAGAAGAAGAATTGATGACCCATGTAAATAATTTTACTTATACTGTGTGCATTTCTCCCTTTTCATACACAACTATATAAATTTGGAGAACAATGGAGAGCATGTGCAATAAAAATGTAAAGGCCTAAAGAGATGATACTTCAACTTCATTGCTTCTAAATTTGGGTAATGACTATATCACCATGATATACTGTATCCACTCAACTTTGGGGCCTAGATGATTGTTATTCATTTCATTCAACATTGTGTAATATATTTCATAGGTTCCATTGGAATTCAGCCCACATGGGATTCAGCCCAAAGGGATTTAGCCTAACCTAACCCAACTAACCCATTATCTTTAGTGAATTTAAAAGTGGACTGAATCCTGTGTGGGCTGAATTCCAAGCCCACCTATTTCATATCCTGTTAATTATTTCCAAATAATTTAGTGGCTTGTGTGAATATGATCATTATCTAAAAAAATAACTACTGTACTCAAAAGTAGCCTAAATCACAATGTATTCACTCATTTATTTATTCATCTATAAATTATGCAATATGCTAATATTTTCTGTTTCCATTTCAGGATCTGTATCAACAGTTTCAATCCCTTCATCATCGGCTCCACTTGAAATATCTGCAAACCTGACTCTACCATTAAAAAGGTCACTATCAGACTCCTCCACAGGCGCCACTTCTGCTAAATAATTTTCATCTAAAAGAAAGTCATCAACATCTCTGGACAGATTTATCATAAAAACTTCAGCCTCTCAAAAGGAAAATCTCGACAAAGAAGTTGCAAGAATTAATTTGCTACAAATTCGTCTAGTTCGTCTTGTTCAGTATCCTCAGTTTCTCAAGATAGTTCAGAACCTGAAGCCAGGTTATATTTCTCCACCCAGAAAAGATATTGCTGATAAGTACTTGGATCTTGTGTATGAAAAGGAATATAAAAAATGTGCAGATGACCTGGATAATGAAACTGTATGTCTTTGAGGAATCTAGTGAACCTGAGCATACCGTCCTCACATACGGCTTATACCGTTCCTTGTATACTTGTGACAAGTCTATATAAGACTGTGAGAATCAACACCGTGTGAGATCGAAACCTTTATTGGTATTGTGACGACGTACGACGTACGACGTTTCGCTTGTTACATTTTTTTCCACTGGAAAAAGCTGTAACAAGCGAAACGTCGTACCAATAAAGGTTTTGATCTCACACGTTGTTGATTCTCAGTCTTGTCAGCTTTTACCATTGTGTTTCAAGTCTATATAACACTGCTCCTTATATTGATATGCTAAAAATGTCCTTTAGCAATCAGATCGCATACCAGATAGCAATCCCACAATATTTAAAATCTATTAAAAAATATATATATTTAAATAAAATAAATCTGATTTAAATAAATCGATTTTTTTTATATTCTTTAAAAAGATAGAAAAAAAAATCGCCATCCCTGGTGTCCACTAACCTCATACAATTATACCTGTTAAGTCCGGTTAAAATTGGCATTTCAAAGCATAACAGTGCCTTAAAAATAGTTTCTTATTTCACTATAAAAGTTTGTATTAACTTATACTGCATTGAATAAATCAATAATTGATATATTTGTCCTATATACAATGTTAGGTTTCTAGTTTTGATATGTTTGCTCAATATAGAATGTTAGGTTACAAAGAAAGCAATGGCCTCCGCTAGCGGACCCAGGGATCTTGGTGCGCACGTCCTGTGTAATAGTAGTCCTTGATATATATGTGTGTATATATATATATATATATATATATATATATATATATATATATATATATCACTTGGACAAAATGTAGTTGCACATTTGTAAATAATAATTACGAAGAACCCATAGTCGGAGTAAAAGGAAACTTAGAAGAAAGTATAACCTCTATATTTTGGCTAATAGCTATAGCCCTCTTCAGGGAATTACAAGTTAAAGGAATTTGTAGAGACATAAGTACAATAGAGATATGAGTAGAAGGGGAACACGCAGAACTAAAAACAGGACAATCCGTCGCTCAGGGTGGAGTCAGAGGGGAGGGGATGTGTGGATGGAAGTGTGAGGTCAGAAGGGAACCGGGGTCAAGATTGTTGAGGGAGCGAGGTCAGGAGGGTAAAAATTCTTAACCAAATCGTTCACAGCTAGCCGCACGATTATGTCCAGGGACCATTGACCTTTGGAGATCTTCAAGTTTGGACATTCTTCGATTAAGGTGGATTCAAAAATTTTTCTTCTAAAGCTACAGTTGGATTGAAACAAAATCCTCGCCTTGCCCCAGTCAAGACTGAGATTTTTGGTCCTCACATGTTGGAACACCTCGGAATTTTCCTGGGTATACCTAATGGATATTTGGGCTCCGTTAAACAGGTATTAAGATCCCTTCCGGTCTGACCAGGGCACTCTAAATCACAATCTTTACAAGGAAGGCTATACACTCCTGGGGCCTCAGTTCCCTTTAACCTTTGATGAATATTAACAATTTGTTTGTGTACGGTGTTAGGGTAATGGTAGGCAACAGTGAGACGCTTGTTGGGAATTAATTTAAAAGAGGGACTGATGGAGTTACAATAGGGGATTTTTAAAACATCTTTGAAAGCGGATTGCGTGGTGGGAACTGAAGGTTTATAGTGGCTAGCTCTAGACTTGCTGAGGGCTTCATCCAAGAAATAGGACGGGTATGCCAACTTCAAAAGTTGCCTTTTGATGAGGTCACTCTCCCTGGCCAAAAATCTAGGATTACAAATCCTAAAACCTCTCAAAAAAACAGGCCGGAGGCATTACTCTTTTTGACTTGTCGGGATGGTTACTGAAAAAGTGGAGATAGCTACTTGAGTGGGTGGGTTTCCTATAAACTCTGTTACTAACTCTTACTAACATTTATCTATAAAATTCTTCTTTCACACACTTTCCCAAACTCTGTCACTAACTTCCTTAGTCCCTCCTCTGATCCAGCCACAAGCGCAGTGTTGTCAGCAAACTACTGTCTAATCTCCCATTTTTCTCCATTTTCTTTAACAGCCTCTAATCCCTGGCACATTACCCTTGCCTTTTCATCTCACACCACCCCATCCATGTACAAATTGAACAGCCAGGGCGACATAACGCATCCCTGGCAAAGTCCTATCTTTACCACAAACCACTCATTTTCTCCATTTCTAATTCTAACATAGGCTCTGCTATTCTCGTATACACTTTAGACTGCTCTTAACAGCATTCATCCCATCTCATATATCATCACTACCTCCCACAATGCCTCCCTCTCTACTCTGTCATAAGCCTTTTCCAAATCCATAAAGGCCAAAAACACATCCTTACTTTTTCCTAAAGCTTTCCCACACATCTGCCTTATTACAAAACTCCGATCCACACAACCCCTACCTGTCTTAAACCCACACTTTTCCTCACCAATTACTCCCTCTGTTCCTCTCCTAATCCTCTCGATCAAAACCCTCCCATAAACCATCCCAGCCATACTCAACAAACTGATCCCTCTGAAACTAGTACAGTCACACTTGTCCCCTTTCCCCCTTGTAAAATGGAACTATACGGGTAATCCTTCACTCCTCCGGCACTCTACTATTTTTTATACAAACATTTAACTATCTCACCAGCCAGTCCATCATCACTGTACCTCCCTTTTTTTAGTCAATCCGTATGACACCTATCCAACCCAGGTGCCTTACCTGCTCTCATCATTTTAATAACTGTTTCCACTTCATATTCCTTATTTTTCTCATTCGTCACTATCATTTTCTTAGTGTTTCCCACTGCAGCTACCTTTTCCTCACTATCCTCTTTCACAAATAGTAACTTCCTAAAATACTCTGCCCATCTTCACCATCTTTCTCTTCCATTATCATCTCTCCATCCTCACCTTTTATCTTTTCTTCTCTACTTAATTCGCCTCCTCTTCCTCTCTTAATTTCCTTCCAAAACATCTTTTTGTTACTCTTAAAATTTTCTGTCATACTCTTACCTCATTTCACATCTGCTCTCCTCTTTGCCTCCTTTATCATATGCTTTACTTTTCTTCTCTTTTCTTTGTACCTCTCATATGATTCTCTCGTTCTATTCATAGCCAATCTATGATGTTCGTTTCTTCTATTCTACAACCTTCTTTACTTCATCGTCCCACATCTCACTACCTTTCCTTCTATTTTCTCCGATCCTCCTTGTCTCACACATCATCTTTGCCCACCCTGTGACCCACTTCTTGAACAATCCCCATTCCTCCTCCAGTCCTAGTACTACTCTATCCTTCATTCCCTACCACTCCTCTCGCAGCTTCTTCT
>NC_134777.1:39026146-39031146 GCF_046742065.1 Oratosquilla oratoria | reverse complement strand
GCAATAGAAAACAACATGTGAGCAATAGAAAATGGCAGCCATTAAACTTTTTTAGGTTAAGGGGTGTATTCAGGTATGACTATCAACTGTCTAGTGCTGCACACATATGTATTGCTACTGAAGAATAAAATCACAAGAGACAAAGAGAATAAAATGTATAAACGGAACAAGAAAATGGATAAAGTAAAATTACAGCAATGGTCTCGAATTCTTTCACTCTAGGTGCACACCTTGTATATTTTGTTCATAATGCCAATATACAAATCTACCCAGTCAAAGGATAGACTAAAGAATCAAGGTATAAAGACTATTTAGATTAGATCCTCCAGCCTGTTGACACACTTTATAGCCATATTTCTGACTATCAACTGACGATTCTGTTTAGGTAAGAGATGACCAGGAAACTGGTGGTTCCTCAGGCCAGGGAATTGAAGGAGGGGTGAGGATGGGTTGCGTTCCTGTCCTAAATAAAATTATTTGGAGTTTGTCAGGAGAAAGTTGATAAATTATGCCACCAAGTTCCACGAACTATTCGAGATAGATTTTATCCTATTCGTTCAGGTTGGGGTGGATAATTTTAGGGGTGGGAAAGTGACTAGGGGCACATTTTAGTGGAGCATATTCACACTCCTTTAAGTCATTCGGAATACAAAGCTTCTCTAAGTTTTACCTTAGCCATGCCAGACTGTTTTATTCAGCTGAAGGAGACCTCTTGCTGCACAGAATGATCTATGAGTTTTTGGTCTGATCCCGTAGGCGATTTAATTCACGAGAAGGATTTCCCTGCAGTCAAGGGTTGACATAGATTCAAATAACCGTCTCGCTTTCTTCGTGATTTCTAAATTTCATTTTGGTCATTGTTATAGATTTTTATTCGGGATGGAGAACCCTCCTGCGGTTAAAGTGCTAAGTAGAAAATGTGACTTTTTACTTTTTTCACAACGAAAGCTATTTGGTATTCTAATTTAGTTACCGCTAGCCATTTTTATTCAAATTTGTGATATCTCTCCGGGTTCTCAATTATCCAATTTCGTAACGTATTACAGGGCTACCTTTTGTATTACTTCTATTTAGAGCAGACGAACTTATTAACTTTTTTAACAGAATCCAGGATTTCCCCACATCTAAATAAGAGTAAAGTATTCGAGGAACTCATCAAGATAATTTTCATTTTCAGGGCTTGAACCCGAATAGAAATCTTTGGTGTCATAAAGAATAGGAATGTAACTTGAATATGATAGCCATCGTGTGATTCTGCGTACGGGTTTTTCCTGGCATGTTACATATTTTCATTGGCTTGTATCTACGAATTACTTAAGATTTTTCATATCATTTAGTAAGTAGCTCTGCCCTGTCGTGAATAAAATCGTCTGGTATTAACCAGAAAAAAAACATAAAAAAGACGGGATCAGAATAAGGTAATAAAGCCACCATGAAGAAGATTCTTGCATCTCTTTTATCTGTTGTCAAATAACCTTATTCAGCTTAGATAAACCTACCTTACCTACGAGTATTACTCCTGGTCCCAATAATCAGATATATATGAAAATTTTCATCATCATCAACATTTCATCAACTCTCAGCCTATTTTGGTGTTACTTGACTCTTTGAAATCGATCTGGATGATCACATTGCATTAGAATCGATACAAAATACATTAGAGTTTATTTGAACTTGGTTGATAATTTCTTCACCAATTTAATTTTACTTTTCTATTGCCTTAACTGCTATTTGTTCCATTAAATAAAAGTAAATAAAGAACGTTACACAAAGGTTTCTGTGTCAACATCATGACATTAATTTCTTCGTAATTACCGTTATGGCAATATTGCTGTATAAGTGCTGACATGCAACTATTGTCGCGTGAGAGCAACATGCAATGTTTCCAACAATCACTCGATCAATCAATCGATCAGTCACATCCTGGAGGTGAGGGAGGGAGAGGGAGAGGTAAACACCGTAGCAATACATAACTACTCTCTGCATTTTCCTCCATCCCTATGGGTTATACCAGGGGTGGGGAACCTTTTTGTGCATGAAGGCCACCTTACAATTCATCGTCCCACATAGAGGCCGCACTGAACTTTTTTTTTTTTTTTTTAAATCCCTGAACACAGTTAACTTTGGTTTCGTCTATGTGTGTGGTGTATAAGTTTCAGGTGTATAATGATTTCAGACTCAAAAAATATTCAAGGTCTTTTAAAAAAAATAATATGTATATCAAAGGCCGCAGAAGGCCGCACTTGATGGCCCAGAAGGCCGCATGCGATTCATCTTCAAAGTCTCCAACCACAAGCAATCACATTAATCCTTTTCGATACTGAGAAAATACAAAGCAACTGAATATATTCGTCTGTTTAGAATAAAGTAAAAAAAAAAACTCAAGATTATTGAAGGAAATGCTCGAATTTTACAACCACTTTGCCGAGATAGAGTTAATCATACAAACTGAACGTATCTCCTTAATTCGTCGAGACTGAAATCATTACCTCAATCAGAGGACTACTATGCCCTTCTTAGATAAAATCACCTGAAACTATCCATATCAAGATATATAAGGTTTTAATATGATTTCGTTACTGATAACCAGTTCTCCTATATTTGGATATGATATGACGCCGAAGTGGATTCGAAGAGGAGAGAGTTAAGGAATATAAGAAAAATAGAAGTTAAATTAAAAGGATTTGTTTTACAAAGATAAATCACCAATCGTAAAAGAGTGCTATGTGACTTTGGATTGTAGGATTTTTAACAAAGACCATAACATATTATCTGTATAAAATTTATGCAGTCAATGTAATATTTAACAAAGGAGATGCACACAGGCATGATCATCATATTAAGACAACAGAGCAAAAATCTTGGTAATGCATTTAAATTGGACAAGTTTAAACTCAAGAAGGAAATAGGCAAGAATTAGTTTACCAATAGAATAGTAACCCTGGAGTGAGCGCTGAAACTATCGGTTGTTTTAAGAAATGGTTAGACAACTTTATGGATGGGGATGATAGGTGGTAATAGACATGGAGCTGCCTAGTGTAGGCCTTTGGTCTCTTGCAGTTTCCTTCATTCTTATGTTCTTATGTTTTTATTCCTCGCGTGGAAGATATAAAACAGATTATTGGATTAAAGAAGGGGTTGTACAGGTGGTATTCAGAGTCGCCGTTTCAAATTCACTCTAAGTAAACTATCAACTCCCTTCCTTATTGGTTGGTACTTTTCCATATATTATTTATACATCTATCCCATTCAATTGTGTGAATGTGTGAATGAATCCTTCATGTTATAAGTGGGGCCCAAGCCTGTTTCAGCTCATTTCTTCAGTTTTCATTCTGGCAGCCGCCAGGTTATTCTGTTCACTTGCATGTAACCTCTCCATCTGGGAAGGTGTGCATAGCGTAGGAGAGCTACTGTGCTAGTAAAGCGTACCATGCAAACACCCCAAACCAAACACGGCCGCTCAAACAGAGAACGCCAAACAAAGCCATGCACTGGCCTACCATCGTGGCCAAACCCTCTCAGCAAACACAGATCCCGCAAACAAAATTTCGCGCAAGCATTGTTTGGGAAACGTGGACTTCCAGACGCCGTCGGAAAGAGTAGAGTTCCGTAAATTCTACCAGGAGGTTTCAGCTACAGTCATTAAATACCTGTCCACATGTGCCTTTTGCCATATAGATACAGTTTTTGCCGACACATACAAGCCAAAATGTTCTCACTAGAATATTGTTTTATCAACATGATTAACAAGAGTGCCTAAAGGAGGTTTCTATCGTTGTTTCTCCTATCGTGATCCCAGGGATAATTATGTTGTAAAAGCTGACACTTCAATTCCTGCTGCTGGCAGCAAGAAAAGGCCTTTCTAACCTGCAAGTACGTACGATTTTACTTACGGGATGACACAGCCCACAAGGAGTAAAAAACCTGTAGGAGCCGCTGCTGAAATCTATAACCAAAAATACCCCAAGAACTCAAAATTAAAACAAAATAGATAAATGAATAATAATAATAATAAAAAAAAGATAAATGAATAAATAAACAAATAAATAAACAAATGAATAAATGGTTGATTGATGTATGGTTAGGTAACATGAAAATAGATAGCTATATGAATTAGAAAGTATATTGTTGAATACATAGATTAATACAAGCACACAGGTAAGATGCACTATTGACGGGTTTGCTATATCCGAATGCGATCATTAGCGACTTTCGCCATCGAAGATACATTACTATACAAACATTTGTGCACAGACCCACGAGTATTTATGCCGAGCAACTCCTGCAAAAAAAAAAAAAAAAAAAAAATCATCGTCATGAGTCATTACAGCCCATCCAATATCCACACACGAAGTTACATTAGACTGTTCCGCGACACCCTTACGCTTGAAGTGTCTCCTGTACGTAGACCAACCTTACTTTGCTATATTTATATCTATATCTATCTATACATATACATACATACATATATATGTATATATATATATGTATATATATATATATATATATATATTGCATATATATATATATACATATATATATATATATTTATATATATATATATGTGTGTGTGTGTGTGTGTGTGTGTGTGTGTGTGTGTGTGTGTGTGTGTGTGTGTGTGTGTGTGTGTGTGTGTGTGTGTATACATATATATGTATGTATATATATATATATATATATATATATATATATATATATATACATTGCAAAAATAATCATAAAAACGCGTGACTAAATGATCATGCAGAAACCACAGGGAAGTACAATTCGGAATACTAAACGTTTTCGTTTATTACAACATCCTCAGAGTACAAGAAAGAGAAGTAGAACACAATATTTATACAGAAATAAGAAAACTGGGAAAGGTTACAGCCACATAAAACCCTCAGAATTTATACATACACACACATTCATATACGCATGGAAATAATAACAGTAATAATATTCACTAAATTCAAATCCATATCTTCCACGGTGTCCTTGTTAGTTTTTAGAGCGTC
>NC_134777.1:39013646-39021146 GCF_046742065.1 Oratosquilla oratoria | reverse complement strand
GAGGATATATGAAAAAGGATATGAAGAGGAGAACGAGTATTAGAAGGCGAGGAGCAGGAAAAAGGAAGGTGGGGGAGATAAGGAAAATAGAGAAGGAATAGCAAGGGTAGACAAAACGGAAACAATAATAGGTAAGTGAAGAGAAATTCAATTCGTAGAGGAGGGGAGAAAAGGGGAGGAAAAACTTTAGGAGCTGAAGGAAGATGGAGGAGAAAATGGGGAGTAGAGGAGAGAGGTGGTAAAGCCAGAGGGGCATAGGAAGAGGGAGAGGAAGGAGGAGAGTAGGAGGAGAAAGAGGAGGAGGTGGAGGAGGAGGAGGAGGAAGAGGGGGAAGAGAGTGTGAGGAATGATGGGGTGAAAGGTGCAATGTGAGGATGAGAGGAAGGGAAGAGAGAAGAAAGGTCTGGGGATTGGAGAGATAGATGAATAGGAGGAGGAGTAGGGGAAGATAGAGGAGGGGAGAGAGAATAAGGATTGAGAGAGCGAGAAGTGTAGGAGAGGGATGAGATGAAGAGAAGGGAGAAGAGGAAAGGTCCAGAGATAGGAAAGGGACAAATAGATAGTAGGAGAAGGATAGGGGAAGAGGATGAAGAGAAGGAGGAGAATGGGAAGGAGGAGAGGAGGTGGAGGAAAAGGAGGAGAAGAGGGAAGGAGGTGGAGGAAAAGGAGGAGGAGGAACAAAGCATCAGCAGAAGGAAAGGGGTGGTCACAACTGAATAAGTATCGAACTTGGGGACCGCAGAGGGAGAGGAAGTAAAGGGACAGAGGATTCGGAAGAGGGGGGAAGAGAAGTCTGAGTAGGCCTAGCATGGACGGAGGGGAGACAGAAAGAGCGACAGAGGTGAATCAGAGCAGTCGACAGCCATTTAATTTTGTTCACGTAACATCAGTATTACTTTAAATGGTGTATTCAAGATAGTATGTGCCCTAGGTTTATGTTTTTATATATGTTTTTATTTTTGGTGGGGATTTTAGGTTTGAAATATCTATCACAATGTTGATTTTGGTTTTATATATGTTTCAGATGTAAATTGTATGGAATGATGCCCTTTACTGATATTTTTGTTCTTATATACCCATCTGAGTTGAAGTTTCGTTACCAATCTACACTGTTCCTACTCCCTTTATAGATTATCATCGTCATTCTCAATAAACATCATAATATAATTATAGAAGGTAAATAAGAGAAACAACTCATATTAACATAATAATGGAGATGATAATAATGATGAAGCAACTCATATTAATTAACATGATAATGGAGATGATAATAACGATGATTATCGTAAAGATGATGGAGGAAGCGATGGAGATGAAAGAAATTAGAATAAGGTTCCTAAACACTATTGATAAAAATACTACTAATGATCTGTAGTCATGATAACTGTTACATTGATATTAACAACACTAGAGATAATAATGATTCATAATAATAATGATTCATAATAATAATGATTCATAATAATAATGATTCATAATAATAATAATTCATAATAATGATGATGATGATGGTGATGATGATGATGATGATGATGATGATGATGATGATGATGATGATGATGATGATGATGATGATGATGATGATGATGATGATGATGATGATGATGATGATGATGATGATGATGATGTTGATGATGATGATGATGATGATGATGATGATGATGATGATGATGATGATGATGATGATGGTGATAAGAATATTAGTAATAACGATATTTATAATAAAGACGGGAGCCGTTGTGATTACAATTCCGGGTCTACTATTGACCACAAAAATTATACAAGCAATAAACATCATGTAGCAACAAAGAAGATAAGGATGATGGCAGCAATGGATGGAAGATACTAGTAACTAAGAGTATATAAACAATGCGACATACAAGATAATAGTAACTAGTATATAGGGAAGACGTAGAGAACTAAGAAGAGAGAATTAATCAGAGAACAGAGAGAGAGATAAAAATGAGTCAGAGTATGGATGGAGAGGCAGACTGGAAATAAAAAGCAAGAAAAAATTCAAAGGAAGAAAGCATATGTATACATAATGAAAGAAGATGAAATACCGTTACACGGAAAGGAAAAAAAAATACGAAGAGGGTTGTCTGGACCGAAGTGAATATATGATTTAGTAGAGTGGGTATGGATATTAGTTTGTAAGTTGCAGGATGTCACACTGTACTGTGGACAGCCCTCACCACAGTTGAGGAGCCATTGAGGATATTCTGGAGCCTAAGCTGTGTTCTCTTCTGCCGCACAGGCATGACCTGCCTTCACCCAAATATTGTGGAGCATGTTCCCATGGATACAGAGAAGGCCTCGGTGTGAGGGAAGTGTTCATATCATGAGAAGGTGCTGGACTCACTTTGTTTGTGCTTGTGTGTGTGTGTGTGTGTGTGTGTGTGTGTGTGTGTGTGTGTGTGTGTGTGTGTGTGTGTGTGTGTGTGTGTGTGTGTGTGTGTATGTGTGTGTGTGTGTTTGTGTGTGTGTGTGTGTGTGTGTGTGTGTGTGTGTATGTGTGTGTGTGTGTGTGTGTGTGTGTGTGTGTGTGTGTGTGTGTGTGTGTGTGTGTGTGTGTGTGTGTGTGTGTGTGTGTGTGTGTGTGTGTGTGTGTGTGTGTGTGTGTGTGTGTTCATAAGACATCAAGTAAGGCAAACAGGGCGTAAACACACGTATATATGAGGCCTTACCACCACGATTTTTTTTTCTTCTCTTTCTTTTAATTTCTTTCTTTACCCTGGAAAGTGAACTTGCGTGACTCGGAGCGTGCGTGAAGCCCGCGCGTTACCACCAAACGATGCAGGGGTCTTAAGTACGCGCGTGAAGATATTATTTGAGTGAGTGTAGTAAAGTGATTGAGTGAGGAAGGTGAATGAATGAGCGAGTGACGAAGGAAGGGAGAAAAGACGGAGAGAATGAACCGAGTGTGTAAGAACAAACAGAAGCAGTAAGAAGAGAGGAAACTGGCAATGGTGGATGAATAAACGATAGAAATGACGTTATACGAGCAACTAAGGGAGACTAATCGAGGTAAACAAAGATGGATTCTGGGTAAGTAATAGGAAAAGATGAACAAATGGACGAACCAAATTACGCACGTAAGACCGAAAACGACCTCCATGCGGATGAAAGAATAGATCGTTGGAGCGACGACAGGGAAGAGGAGGAGACAGAAGGAAGAGGACGAGAAGAAACAAGAGCAGGGGAGGTTACAGGCAGGAGAAAGAGGAGGAGGAAGAAGGGACCAGAGGAGGAGGAGGAAGATAGGAAGGAAAGGACAGAAAGAGGAAGAGGATTGGGTCACAATTTACCAGCGATTCTATCCTTGTGGAAGGAGGAGGAAGAAAAATAATAGAAAAAAGGAGAGGATTAAGAAAACAGGAAGAAAGCAAAAGGAGAAAGATGAGAAGGGGAAGACGAAGCATGAGAAGAAGAGTATTATAATGATTGAGACTGTCGAAAAAGGCAGAAGAGAGAAATGTAAAAAAGAAAAAGAGGAAAAATTAACCCTTCCGTAGGGTTAACACACAGTGGTATGAAACCATCTGGTGATAGCCAGAATAAAACAATAAATACTTCCCGTCAAGAAGATGGCTAGATAGAATGGGTTTATTTATTTATATATTTTTTTTATTAATTTAATCTAGCGTTAGCCAGAAAAGCAGTAAGAGTCTTTGTGTAGAGGAAGAACAAAAGAGAGCGACAGGAGACACAATAAGATGGTGGAAAGAAACGAGAGAATAAGGAAGGATGTAGGAGGAGAGGGAATGCGAAGGAGAACAAAGAATAGACACATAGGGAATAATGAGAGAGAAAAAGGCCCAAAAGTGAGTCAAAAGAAGTATGAGTAAAAGAGGGAAATAGATGAAAAAACAAAGAAAGAGAAGAGGAAAAGTGAAGACATTAATAGCAGAGACAGAAGATTAAAAAGAAAATTAATAAAGAAAAAATGAGCATGAGGAAGAACGGTAAAGGAAGGGATTGGTGCGAGAGGTGAATGCTAGGGTAGTGAGTCAGGGATTGGAGATGGTTAAAGAAAATGGAGAAAAGTGGGAGGTGAGCCAGCTGTTGTTTGCGGACGACACTGCGCTTGTGGCAGGGTCAGAGGAGGGATTGAGGAAGCTGGTGGCAGAGTTTGGGAGAGTATGTGATAGAAGAAAGCTAAAGATAAATGTGGGTAAAAGTAAGGTGATGAGATGTACAAGGGGTGAGAGTGGCAGTAGACTGGAAGTGAACATTAAGGGAGAGCGACTGGAGGAAGTGGATAGTTTTAGATACTTGGGTGCAAGTGTAGCAGGAAAAGGTGGAGTGAAGGTGGAGGTAGAATGTAGATTGAGAGAAGCGAGTAAATGCCTTGGTGGTTTAAAGAGTGTGATGAGGAATAGACATTTGGGAATGGATGCAAAGAGGAGACTGTATGAAGGAGTGATTGTGCCAACAGCACTGTATGGGGCAGAAACGTGGAACATAAGAGAAGAAGAGAGAAGGAGTTTGAATGTGTTTGAGATGAGGTGTCTGAGAAGTATGGTGGGGGTTACTAGGCTGGATAGAGTAAGAAATGAGGAGGTGAGGAGGAGAACAGGGGTGAAAAAGGATTTGGGAGATAGGGTTGATGAAAGAATATTGGGATGGTTTGGACACATGGAAAGAATGAGTGAAGAAAGACTAGTAAAAGAGGTATGGAAGGCAGATGTGGAGGGAGTGAACATGAGGGGACGTCCTAGGATGAGGTAGATGGATGGGGTGAAGGGGGCTTTGGGGAAGAGGGGAATGTCTGTTGAGGAAGGAAGGGAGAGGACGGAAGACAGAGGTGAGTGGAGAATGGTTGTATATGGATGACGTTGTGACTGCATGAGGAGGAATGGGCGGGGGGTGGGGGGTGGGGTAGTATGTGTGAGTAAATTCTGACGCAGCCCGAAGGGATTTCTCCCCGTCCTCGCCTTATATGCAAAGGGGGACGGAGAGGGGGGGTCGCCGATTAAATGAAGCGGCCTTGCTGTGGATGTACTGTGTCTTGCGACACTGCTTCTGACCCAGGGCGGTGGGCAGGGTGCAGCGATGACCCGTCATCCAGGAGGAGCTCAGATGAGAGGAAGGGTGGGAGGGGTGTGGAGTGTATTTAGGGATGAAATGGGTGGGAGTGTTTTTATGCCTTTCCCTTTTTGGCTACCTCCCTTGGAAGGGGGAAAAAGCCTTGGTATATGTATGTATTTTTTTTAAGAGACAAAATGGTAAAGAGAGTAGAAGAATTCCTGTGTAGACGTTAGTAATGTACCAGAGATTACAAAGGAAGAAGTAGAATTTGCTCTAAAAACTATGAAACGAGGGAAATCAACTGGGGAAGATGGTATATCAATAGATCTGTTGAAAGACGCAGGGAAATCAGTTCATATATAATAAGCTGAGTTGTACACCCAGTGCTTACGTCAAGAAAGCGTCCCTGATGCGTGGTGTAATGCTATAGTGATTTTGCTCCATAAAAAAGGAAACTAGAAGGACCTTAGTAACTATCGACCGATTAGCTTGCTATCAAATGTATATAAAGTATTCTCCAAGATCCTTACAAATAGACTAAGTAAAGTTTTAGATGGAAACCAACCGAGAGAACAGGCAGGCTTTAGGAGCGGATATTCGACTCTAGACCATTTGCAGGCGATAAACCAACTAATCGAGAAAATGACAAAATACAATATACCTCTGTGTTTAGCTTTTGTAGATTACGAGAAAGGCTTTGATTCGGTAGAACAAATAGCAATACTAAACTCGCTACGCAAACAAGGTACAAACGAACAGATCGTAAGAGTTTTAGAAAAGATTTATGCGAAAGATACCGCTATAATTCGACTACATAAAGATACAGAAAAGATCAAGATCGAGAAAGGAGTACGACAAGGCGATACAATTTCACCCAAATTATTTACAGCTTGTTTGGAAGATATTTTCAGAAGGTTAAGTTGGGAAAAGAAAGGTTTGAAGATTAATGGCGAATATTTGAACCACCTAAGATTTGCGGACGACATTATTCTTATTTCAGAAAGAGCAGAAGACTTGCAAGATATGCTGAGCGATCTAAACAAAGAAAGTCTCAAAGTAGGTTTAAAAATGAATAAGAGTAAAACCAAAGTAATGTTCAACACGAAAGTTCAAAGTAAAGAGATTGTAATTGACAGTGAGAGTATTGAGGAAGTTGAAGAGTATAATTATTTGGGCCAAATGGTGAAGGTGACGAAAGATCATGATAATGAAATAAAAAGACGCATTACAATTGGTTGGAAAGTGTTTGGTAAGTATAATAAAATCTTGAGAGGCTCTCTACCTTTATGTTTGTAACGTAAAACTTACAATCAATGCATTCTACCAGCAATGATGTATGGGTGTGAGACATGGAAGCCGACGAGGGCGATGGAAACAAAGCTAAGGACTGTACAGAGGAGAATGTAGAGGTCAGTGACGGGAATAACACTGAGAGACCGAAAGAGAGCAGGTTGGGTGAGAGAGCAGACTAGAGTGAAAGATATTGTGGAGGCAGTAAAGCAGAGAGAGTGGAATTGGGCAGATAATTTGGTGCGTACGACTGATGAAAACAGCGGGTCACCATAAATGGAATAAAATCTAGGTGGGGCAATGTTACTAGCGGGGTCCCCCAGGGCTCGGTTTTGGGTCCCTTGTTGTTCATTATGTACATAAACGACTTAGACGATAGGATAAATAGTGATGTTAGTAAGTTTGCGGACGACACTAAAATAGGACGCCTAATTAGGTCAGGAGACGACGCAGAGATTCTGCAGGATGATCTTAATAAATTGTTAACATGGTCGGTGAAATGGCAAATGAACTTCAATATCTCTAAGTGTAGCGTGTTAAACGTAGGGCTACACAACCCTGAAAATAGATACACCTTAGATAACACGTTTTTAGAAAAATCTGAGTGCGAGAGGGACTTGGGAGTTCTAGTGAGTCCGGACCTTAAAACCAGGAAGCAGTGCATTAGCACCAGAAATAAAGCTAACAGTGCATTAGGCTTCATTGCTAGGACGGTAACGAATAGAAGTGCAGAGGTAATTATTAAACTCTATCTAGCGATAGTTAGACCCATCCTTGACTATGCGGTACAGTTTTGGTCTCCGTCCTACAGAATGGACATAAATTCACTAGAATCAGTACAGAGAAGAATGACCAAAATGATACATGGACTCGGAAATTTGCCTTACGAAGAGAGGCTTAGGCACCTAAACTTACACTCTCTGGAAAGACGCAGAGTGCGGGGTGATCTAATAGAAGTGTTCAAGTGGATCAAAGGCTATAACAAGGGTGATGCAAACAAGGTCATCATAATAAAACAACAGGGCAGGACTCGCAGTAATGGGTATAAACTGGACAAATTTAGATTTAAGAAGAAAATAGGCAAGAATTGGTTTACTAATAGGGTGGTCGATGAATGGAATAAACTTAGTAACCATGTAGTAAGCGCTGAAACTATCAGTTGTTTTAAAAAACGATTAG
>NC_134777.1:38986146-38991146 GCF_046742065.1 Oratosquilla oratoria | reverse complement strand
ACCCATAGATCGGTCATACGAGCTCTGAGTTCTCATCCGGGAGGTTAATAACTGTCAATCACGAGTCCAATACATGATCAAAGATCATGGTGAATCTCTCTCTCTCTCTCTCTCTCTCTCTCTCTCTCTCTCTCTCTCTCTCTCTCTCTCTCTCTCTCTCTCTCTCTCTCTCTCTCTCTCTCTCTCTCACACACACACACACACACACACACACACACACACACACACACACACGAAGAAACACACACACGAAGAAACACAAAAAACGCCCACATACATAAAAGTTATATACATACATGCATACACATACAGTACACACGCACTCATACATACACACACACATACATACACACACAAACACACGCATACACACATACACAACTACACACACACACATATATTTGGAACAGAATTTGAAGCCTTCAGATCCTGCAAACACCTGACAAAGGGCACAATAAAGAAATATAGGAAAATACGCATACTGTAATACAATGAGGAATCGATCATGGCGTTACTCACTGATCAAACAGGGAATCGAAACAAACCCGTTGACCCAACGTGACGTCGATAAAGACATATAGTCCTTATTTTTCTTACGTCTTTACCCTCTTCCTCAGATAAATAAACAGGAGAAATATAAAAATTCAGTATATGTTAGGATCAAGTGGGAAAGGCTCTTCATGCTGAATGAAATTTCATGGGAAAAGTGAATATCAATGACTCCAGACGTGTAGTGGATCATTGAAATTGATAAAGAACATCGAGAACAGAAAATCATTCTAACTACAAGAGCGTAGGATTATTGAACGTAAAAAAAAAAATAGAAAAAAAATAAATAAAAGATGGGCCGGAAGAAATATTGGAAATACGAATTATGAAAGAGTTAAAGTGATACAGTGAAGGAATATATACACATGCATATGCATAGTTTCGTATGACTCACTACCTTTATTTGTTTGCACATGTGGTCAAGCCTACACGCATGCCACTTCACAGGAGAAACGAAAAAAAAAAGGGAAGAAAGAAAGATAAGTGAAAGTATTCGGAAAGAAAGCAGAAAGGGCAGGGAATGGAACAGAAGATCAATAAGGGGGAGAGAAGAAGGGGAACGAGGGATGAAGGGGAGATGGGGGAAGAGACAAACGCATGAGAGGTGAGGCCATGAACGAGAATGGGCGAGTGAGATAGAGGGCGAGAGTAAGGAAGAATAGCCAAGCAATTGGTGGAGCAAGGGAGAGGTCGGAGGCCAGTGGAGGGGGAAGAGTGGTGCGGCAAGGTGAGGAGAAGGAAGAGGAGAAGGAAGAGGAGAAGGAAGAGGAGGAAGAGGAGAAGGAAGAGGAGGAAGAGGGGAAGGAAGAGGAGGAAGAGGAGAAGGAAGAGGAGGAAGAGGAGAAGGAAGAGGAGGAAGAGGAGAAGGAAGAGGAGGAAGAGGAGAAGGAAGAGGAGGAAGAGGAATAAAAAAAGGGAGGGAAATAAAAAAAATGATGATATGGGGAAACAGAATTAGATAAAAGGAGCTCAGGGAAATGAATTTTGGTGAGAATGAGAAATTGAATAAACGAAGGAGGTGAGATGTGGGAAAAGAGTGGAAACGGAGGATAATCATGGACAAAAGGAAAGTGGAGAACAGGTGGAAATAGAAGAGACTTAAAAAAGAAGTTTGGAATTGGGGATATAGAGAGAGAAGAGGAAGCTCGAAATGAAAATAAAAGAGAGTTTGGACGATGAAAGTACACAAGAGTAGGAAGACGAAGAGGAGAAACAGGATAGAGAAAGAGAGGGAGGAAGATGATAAAAAGAGAGAGGAGAAAGAAAAGGAGTTATAGCTGTGGAGAGAGCGTAAAACTGAAAAGAGAGTAGAGAAGTTGAAAGTAAATGAAAAAGAGGAGATAGAGAGGAGCTCAATGAAAACTAAGAACAAAGAGCAAGCGAGGGAATGATGTGTGAACAATGAAATAACCATAATTGTTATTGCAAGAGAGAAGCGAAAATGATCAAGAAAGAGAGCTGAAGAGGGGAAGACGGAGGAGAGGATGAGAGTAAGGGAGATGGAGAAGAGAGAAGGTAGAAAGACTTTAGAGTACACAACGTTATGAAGAGGTATGTTATGTAGCACAGGTCCTGCAAAGGAGATTAGGGAGTTATTTAGAGCTTATGACATACTTTACAGACGTCATTTCTCCTCTTTCTGTGTGGTATGCTTGTACATTTGATTATGGCCTGCGTTAGGCAGTTTTATTGGACTTCGAGGTAAGTTGGAAGCTTAAAATTTACGCACACTGTGACCAACCCCTTTATTCGGTGGCGTATCTTGAGCTGAGTAAAACCGTGAGACGCCGACCAAAACAAATTCGGCAAAGAGGATCGCCCTGGGGCAGAGCGTTTGAACTATTTTGTTACGCTGAATGAAATCAATCTATTTTGTTACGGTGAATGAAATCACTCGGCGTTAGAAAGAAGAGAATCGCTGAAATGTTTCGTTGTGGTGAAACGGGTGACAGAAAGTGTGAACCAGCCCAAAATGTTTTAGCGACATGCAGATTGTGTTTAGTGTGGCCACCAAACGGAGCGGAATAAGAAAAGTAAATCACAACTTTGAACAACAGAAATAGAAAAAAACAACAACAACAACATAATGACAACAAATAAATTGTAAGGAAGAATAAAAAGATTAAAAAAGAAAAAGAAAAGGAAGAAATAAGGAAAAGGAAATAGAGGAAGAAGAAAAAGTAAAAGAAGGAAATTTTTTGAAAAAAAGGAAAAATAAAATAAGAAAGAAGTAAGGAAAGAATGAAGGAAAAAGTAGATATAAAAAGAATGGAAAGAATGAGGAACAGAAATAAACAAATAAATATAGAAATGAAGAAGGGTAAAAAAAAAGTAATGGAAAAAGAAGATATAAAAGAAAAAAACAAAACCGATTCATTGAAATAAGGATAAAGAAAATAAATAAAGGATGGTAAAAAATGAGAAAAATAGACAAAGAAATAAAGGAAGAAAAAATAAAAAGACAAAAGAAAGTGAAAAAAATGAAAATAAAAATAAAAGGAAATATAAAGAAAGAAAAATAGAAAACAGAAACATAAATGAAAAGGAAAGCAACCTGGAAACAAACAAAGAAGAAGAAAGAAAAATTGAAGAAAACATAAAGAAAAGGGAGAAAAAACGGAAGTAAATAAAAAAGAAAGATCAAAGGCGGAGGAAGAGGAAGAAGGAAGAGGAGGGAATGTAGGAGGAGGAAGAAGAGGAAAAAAGGTGGACAGGTCCCTCACCATGGCCACGGAGTCTGGGAATAGTGAAGTTGGATGAGAGTGACAGGTTTGCGAGATTTGAAAGGAAGAGATGGGAAAAATTGGATGCCGGATTTGGAAATAGCATATTGAAAAGGACCCTCCTCACATTTCAGGAATTTAAAGAAGGAAGGAAAGAAGTGCAGGAGGAGAGAGGCAGGTCATTAACAATACGTGTACGAGTATATCCATATACTGTACGTATGCTTTTACATTTATGTATGTTCTCGTGTATGCACGTGTGTTTGTGTTTCTGTTTGCATATATACAGAATATATATATATATATATATATATATATATATATATATATATATATATATATATATATATATATATATGTGTTTCTTGGGCACAGGTTTTCTCTCAGACAATTCTGATTAATATATATATATATATATATATATATATATATATATATATATATATGTATATATTGTATATATGTATATATATATATACATGTGTAAATATATATATATATATATATATATATGTATATGTATATATATAATATATATATATGTATATATATAAATTTATATATATATAAATAAATATATATATATATGTATATATATATATATATATATATATGTGTGTGTGTGTATATAATATATATATATAATATATATATACATACATACATAGGTACATACATACATACATACATACATACATACATACATACATACATACAAACATACATATATACATACGTACATACATACACACATACACACATACATATAACAAAGGCTATATCCCCCTAACAAGGGAAGTGGCCAAAAAACAAAGGCATAAAATCCACTCCCACCCATTCCATCCCCACATACTCCACTCCCATTCACCCAACTCCCTCCCTCTTATCTTGGCTCCTCCTGGATGGCTGGTCATCCCTGTATCTCGCCCACTACCCTGGGTCGGAAGCAGCGTCGTAAGACACAGCACATCCACAGCAAGGCCGCTTCATTAAATCGGCGATCCCCCCCTCTCCGTCAAAACATGCAGAACAAAGAGAAGACGGGAAGAAATCCCATCGGGCTGCGTCATATCATTTATTCACCCCCATCCCACAACCACTCCCTTTCATGCATCAAAACATCATCCATACATAACCATTCTCCATTCACCCCTATCTTCTGTCATCTCCCGTCCTTTCTCAACAGACATTCCCCTCCTTCCCAATCCCCCTTTTACCCCATACATCCATCTCATCCTTGGTAGCCCCTTCATGTTCACTCCTACCTCTGCCTTGTACACCTCTTTTATTAATCTTTCTTCACTCATTCTTTCCATGTGTCCAAACCATCCCAATACTCTTTCATCAACCCAGTCTCCTAATTCCTAACTTATCAATTGTACTATTATAGTGGAGATGGGTTGAACGCAAAAATTCGTGTACGTGTATGTAACTCGAGCATACAAAAAATAAGAAAAAGTTGGCGTAATTGGTTAAGTCACTAACACTTGTCGAGTGTTTGCGCAGGTTCGAGTCCTTGGCTGTACCACGTTTCAATTTCTGCATGTTGGCCTCCTCAAATCTCTCGATGTTGATGGTTTAGAATTAAAGTGTATTATGGTTGATAATATATATATATATATATATATATATATATATATATATATATATATATAAATATGATCATCCAAGAAACTAAGGAAGACAATTGAGGCAGCATATATCAACACTAATAACAACATTAACCAT
>NC_134777.1:38956146-38958646 GCF_046742065.1 Oratosquilla oratoria | reverse complement strand
TAATATGTGTATTTTCAGCCTTTGGCTGCCATGTTTTCAATAAATCGTTTATTATCATAATTTATTATTATTATACACACACATATACCTATATATATATATACATATATACACACACATACACATACATACGCACATGCACATGTTCCAGCCATCTACACCGAAAACCCACCGGAAGTTTGCCTTTGCCAGGTTTGGCGTCTTCTTTCCTAATCTGAACAGCCACCAACTACTTACCTGAGTTCTTGGACTTGATAAGGCGGGTTGAAAGCTCACTCTCACCAAAAGCATCATGTGTGGATGCCATATGCTCAAGTATAGAGATTCAGCCCGAGCGTCCCCACCGAACATGTAGCTAAACTAGAAGTAACTAAGTAACCCATGACTCAGGAAAGCTATGGGTCATTGAAGACTACGCACCCACAACCTAAGCGCTGTGAGGGACAGCATCAGATTGTGCACCCTGTTGGTTTCAGGGGGTGCACAATTTATTCTTTTGAAGTGTCAAAACTATCCCAACAGACCCCTTATTTACCTTTTATTTCGCAATAATTTTCTTTTTAAATATTATCTTGTGTACCTATATGAAGCGCACTCTATCTCATTACCAAAATGATTATCAGCCTGCTTCTATTCTCTGAAACCTTTTCATAATATGTTACAACCCCCCTACCTACTCATATCCCTATAAGGGTATTTATTGTTCAAAAGGAATTACATTAACATCATCACGACGATAATCTCTACAAAATCTGTTTCGGCTAAAGCAGGACTTATTTACCGAGGTAATGGCGCGTCATTCTGGTGGATTGGTTATTTTATCAAGAATATTTTTTCTAAGGTGTGAGAATGATAGGGTGTGAATGATATTTTTACGCAGCCCAAAGGGATTTCTCTCCATCTCTTTTTCTGCGTGAGGGGACGGAGAGGGAGCCGCCGATTAAGTGAAGTGTCCTTCTTGTGGAGGTACTGTGTCTTGCTACGTTGCTTCTGACCACGGGCAGTGGACGAGAGACAGGGATGACCCATCATCCATAAGGAGCTAAGATGAGAGTGAGGAAAGGGTGGTGAAGGGGGATGGAATGGATGGGGAGTGGGTACTCGCTTTTGACTTGTGTACCTCCCTTATAAGGGATGTGGGGGGGAATTTTGGTATAAAGATAGACTTTTGCTAAGGTGACTTACATATGAATTATGGTCCGGTTAAGAACAAGTGATCTTATGTAGCTGAGGGTAACCTCCAGCCTGAAAGGGGTTTCGACCGAACAGAATTTCTTTAATAATCCTTTAGCAGGTTGCCTTCATCAAGATCAAAATACGTATGAAAGATTACCGTGCAAAGGGATCAATAGTTGTGAATTATATGGATGGTAATTCGCTACTGATGATTTGAATGCCTGCTAAAATTCATATATTTTCGGTCTACTTCTTAGGTATGAAATAGTTTCATTTTATTTCCGTCTGCCATTCATCCCATTTTTCTGTGCCCGTAAGCCTAAGGTCATGTTTCCCTATGCAGTTTAGCGCTTCCTTATGTTTACTACTTACTGTCAAGAACTTCCTGTCTCTTGGCCTCCTTGGTCAATAGATGTGGTCGAAAATGCCAGGGTGCTTCGAATTTTCGATACCCAATCTGTGGAACTCTACGGCCGAGGTGCCAGAGGTCTCGAATGCCACTCTCACCACCCTTAGACGGGGTTTACACACGGTTCGTCGAACGCGGTTCGACAGACACGTGTTTAAAGTGATGTGTGAACGTGTGAACGGGGTATTTGGTTGTCGAACACGTTGTTCGACAACCAAATATCGCTGTACCTCTCTCACTCGCACAAAGGCATATGAAGTTCAATACGACTGGATTTTATGTTATTCTTGATACTCTTGATATAGACACACATCTAAAACATATGACTATTTTGAGCAATCCTGATTAAGATAATTAGGTATAAATGAGCAAAGTTAGGTACTATTGGGATTTTAATCCAGGCCAACGACAGAAGATTTTATTCAATGTAGACGAACACTACAGAGTTGACCGCTTTAACACGATAACGTATTCTTGTGGCCTTTCCTTCCAGCCAGTAATAGACGACTTTATCCAGCTGTGGGGAATCCTTTTCTCGTTAAAACCAATTTGTTGAACCTCGGAATGCCAATAAGGCATCAACAACAACTAGCTAACAGACAATGACCTAACAAGAGCCTGGCAAGAAGTGGGCTGAACTCAATCGTCAGTTTGTGTTGAGCGAAATCCTCTGGCATTGGATGAAGAACATATCTCCAAAGAATACCACCGTGATAAATAGCATTATTCTTTATTAGAGTGTTTGAACTTGAATAATTTAATTGAATGAATGGTTAACAGTTTAAGCTTACTGTATAGTTCCTGTGAAATTTAATTGAAAGAGATGGCATCGTCACGTGTTCATTTTTCTTTATACAGATACAATATATGAATGCGTGTTTGCTTTGAATTCCATCGGCGTGAAAAAAAAAATTC
>NC_134777.1:38948646-38951146 GCF_046742065.1 Oratosquilla oratoria | reverse complement strand
CCAAGTCAGAGGATTCCTCAATCATTCTTTTGACAACCATTTCTCCCCATTCATCATTCCTCTCTTTTGCCCTGTCTAAGATGCTGTTTGAAGGGCATTGTCTCCACATTACTGGTCATCTTCTTCCCTTTTGTAGTAAGTCTGCCACTATTTGGCAGTACTTCAGAGCAGAACAAGCAGTGTGTGGTGATGTCAAACTATGGAGTTTTTTATCTTATGGTGGGTGGCTGAACCTCCTCTTGTAGTACAGGTTCTTCTGACATCCTCTTCGCAGACCTGATGGAGGACTCCCGGGTGTAGGCCTTCCTGCAGGCAATGTGAAGTGTCAGTGGGTTCTGTATCTCCAAGGTTTCATGAAGTCCATACTTTCTCTCCAGGCCTGCTGCTACTAAGGTTGTCCTTCCCTTGGCTCCTACTTGTACATAATCCTTGGTGCATAATTCGTTGCAAATAACGCACGAATCCATCTTGAACTCTAAAAAACAAACAAAATTTAACATCACATACAGCATATGAATCAGGCTATTACTTTCATCAATTGATAATCATGGTTTTACATGTATCACTAAAAAACTTTTTGGCGTTTCAGAATTACTTGTTACAACATCTGTGAATGTATTTGTAACTCAAAAACATGACACAGGCTGAATTTATCACACATACACTGACATAAATGAATTCCTTGGATCTGAAAACCTATATTTTCATACTTCATTTGTGTTTCTATTTTGACTGAAACCTGAGATATAACAAAATATGATATCGATGGCCATTTTGGACGCCATCTTGAATATCTCAAAACCCTCAAGGAGGATTTTTAGGGACTTTTAGTATGCTATTAGGGAAGATCTCTTGAGCACTTTCTAAAAATTTCAGCTTGTTACTAATTTGTTCCTGTTTGAATCCATATTTGAACTAATGCTCCTGGATTAGAAGTGATTTTGAATTGTTGTTTTGTTTTATCTATAGTATTTTTTTTAACAAATATTATACTGAATATGAGAAGAAACTTGAATTACACATTAGGATTACAAATACTGTAATCAAATAGATGCTAATTCATTAATGACCGTATATCAGGCTCAAAGACCTCTTCTTGATTTCAATCGGGCAAAATTTTGCATTCGTAACTCTTTTTCTTGTAAGTCTTCTCTGTCTGATCTCTTCTAATCGTTCAGCAGTAGTCCTCCACAACGTGTCTATCCCAGTGACCTTGGTAGCGCTCTCCCATCGTCATTAAATCTTGATGGAAGCATTCCCCTCGTTCGTCACTCATGGCTCCAAGATTCTCTGGGAATCGGTCGAGGTGACTATTTAGGGAATGCAGCTTCACACTCATGTTGCATCCCAGATCACGATATGCTAAAAGCATATTAGTAAGACACAGCACATCGTAAGGAGTTACGAACAACGGCAGAAAATGAGAGTCAAGCTGCCTTCTCATTTACATTCATGGTGTTCACGAATCTAGAATCACTTAGAAGTCTTCGGACTTGGGAACAATCAAATACTCCTGCTTTTATTTTTTCGTATGACACAGCAGGTAACGCCGATACTATGTACTGAAAACAATCACTGTCAGTTCTCAACGTATTGACATACTTCTTCATCAACTCCAGTTTCAGATGAAGTAGAAGAAAAATGATCTTTTCTCGACTTACGACTGGCTCATTAACAATGTTTGGCATTCCTGCTTCCAAAGTTTCCCGAACTGGCCAATCTTTTTGGGTCCAGTGTTTGCCACGGGCTCGACTGTCCCACACACAGATATAGCATGGAAACTCTGTATATCCCCTCTGCTGGTCAAGGAGAAAGTTTATCATCTTAAGGTCTAAATATATGACCCAATTGTGTTCATGGTATTTAATTAAATCCATGACCATTCTTATGTTATAGTGAGTTTCTCGCAGATGGACATAGTGACCGAGTGGAACTGCACCAAAGCCATTGCCATTATGCAAAAGGACACACTTGAGGCTACGATTGGAGTTATTTAAAAACAGTCTCCACTCAGCAGGGCTACAGATACCAAGTCTCAACTCGGTAAAAGACCAGAAACATTGTGGCAGTATACAAATTGTTTGTCTTCAGAAAAATACTTAACAAATGTACTCTCCCTTGTTCGGTAAATATGATACCCGTACAGACCTATCAAGCTATGTCTTTCACTCAACCTGGAGGCTAAAAGTTCTGCAGCTTTCTTGGAGAGCGCCAAATCACGTATCAAATCATTCAAATCCTCTTGATTGAAATGGTGAGGAGCTAATGACTGTTCAGCATCTGATGATGAATCTGCCGACTGAATCCATTCCGTGGACGTCCATATCAGGTACATCATCTTCATCCTCGAGGAAGCATATCCAATAAAATTCGGAACTGGCAGAGACTCAGAATGAGTTACTGGACGGATCGCCGAGGGAATGTTGGGGTTGTCAATTTTGTGCCGATTTTTCTTGCCAATCCCTTTAGTATTCACCAGACAGAAATAACAGTCCAATAC
>NC_134777.1:38936146-38938646 GCF_046742065.1 Oratosquilla oratoria | reverse complement strand
TGCTCTGCACTAGGTGATGTTATGTAATCACATTTTTTATGTTTCTTATAGTCAGTTGAATTAACTCTCGTCTATTTGACCATACCTATATATATGTATGTATATATATATATATATATATATATATATATTTATATATATATGTATATATATACATGTATATATATATGTATATATATAAATATATATATATATATAAATAATATTTATACATATTACGGGAAAGGTGGAGGGGGAAACACGGGTCTTTATCTGATTATCGAGTTTATTCCTGACCGGTTTCGCTTACAATAGCTTCTTCAGAGGAGTGTTACTCTGGGTCGAAGTTGGCGGTGTATATAGTGAGTCAGGCCCACGTTCCCTCCTTGCGGAGTGGTTGGTGGCTGGTTCCAGTACATGTCAAACAGCATCGGTACAATATAATACAATAATAGTAATATAATAATAATACAACACAACACGATCTATGACACAATATACAATATAAAATATGATATATAATATAATATACCAAACCAAATCATATCATAGTATATCACATTATAATACAACATAATAATTAGCATCGATACATAATCAATAAAATTATAATAAGAATAAATATACGAGTTTTGAAAAATGGAAATATATATATGAAAATAAATGTCACCGTGATATTTTGTCACCGTGTTATGTCTGAGTTGTCCTGGGCGTCTTTTAGCTGCATACTCCGCCGTGCATTCCGTCCACTCCACTTCTCCCACCTCCCGGCCCGTGCTGTGTCCGGCAGTCATGTGTAATGTTTCAACTGTTCCAGTATAACACCTCAAACAGCATCGGTATAACATATGATAATAATAATAATAGTACAAATAATAATAATAGTAATAATGATAATAATAATAATAATAATAATAATAATAATAATAATAATAATAATAATAATAATAATAATAATAATAATAATAATAATAATAATAATAATAATAATAATGATAATAATAATAGTAATAACAATAATAATACTGTAAAAATAATAACATACGATATAATATATAATAATGCAATATAATTATATTACAGTATAATAACATAACATAATACTAATAATTAGCATCGATACAGAATGCATAATAAAATAATGAGAATAAAACATGATTTTTGATCAACGAAATGTCACCGTAATGTTTTGTCCTTGTATATAATCCCCGTGTTACGTCGGAGCTGTCCTGGGGCGTCTTTCTATAGTTGCATATTTCGCCGTGTATTCTGGCCACTTAATATTTCCTACTTTTTGGTTTATGTTGGGTTTAGTGGCTATGTGTAATGCTTCAACCGTTTTTCTTTTTCTCTTTGTTAATCCTTTTTCCATCACTTCTGATTGTAGCCAATCGGGCATATGACCTTCTTGTTCTATATGACCCACCATCGCGTTGGAAAGCCTGTGGTATTTTAGGTCTGCTTTGTGCTCTTTGATTCTGGTCATAAGCCCTCTGTGGGTCTCGCCATAGTAAGATTTATCACATTTGCTGCATAGTGTCCTATATACAACACTTAGGTCGTTAGTTGTTTGTGTAGTTGTTGTTGTTACTAGATTTTTAAGTTTCTTTCCTGCCTCGCTGATTATTTCTAGACCTAATGGTCGTATTGCATCCCCCAGTGTTTGTGAAAATTCGGAGCCTGGTACGAGAAGGTATCTAGTTTCTTTCTTGACCATTTTCTCTTTTCGTTGCCTGATACTTTTTGCTTTTCTCAAAGATGTGGATATTAGCGCCTCTGGATATTGTAGCGCTCTGAAGGTATTCGTAATATGTAGAATTTCTTCGCTTAGAAATTCATTGCTGCATATCCTTAGTGCTCTGAGAAAAAAAACAATTATTATTCCTATTTTGGTCCGTTCGTTGTGTGCGCTGTAGAAGTGTATTAAATCGTCTTTGTTTGTGGGTTTTCTGTAAACTTTGAAGAGTACTTTGTTTTCTTGTCTGTGTATTTCTGTGTCTAGAAATGGTAGGCGACCTAGAGACTCATTCTCCATGGTGAATTGAATATTATCGACTACCTCATTGAGTTTAGACATAATATCACTGGTGTTATTTTCCGCTGGAAAAATGAGTAGGCAGTCATCCACGTATCGAAACCAATGTGCATCTTTAGGGATAATTTTGAGATAATGGTCTCTTTCTAGCATCTCTAAATATAGAGATGCAGCCACTGCACTTAATGGTGACCCCATTTTACCTGATATTGTTTGGCTTACTTTTTGACAGATAAAATGATCAAGTTTATATAAGCCCTTGTGTTGGTTGGTATTTTGATCACTGGTGGTATGGATCAAACTACACTCTATCAAGTTTCTTGCTATTATGTTGTTGGTATAATAGATTGCCTGGGCATTACCCCAATCAACTGGATGATTATTTAATTCAATATGCTTGAATATTCCACCAGAATTATTGCCATCCCTAAAAAATTTCTTGGGTTGTTCAATTCTAATCTTTAAGGGTTTGGCAGTTTGACCTAT
>NC_134777.1:38921146-38926146 GCF_046742065.1 Oratosquilla oratoria | reverse complement strand
TGTGTGTGTGTGTGTGTGTGTGTGTGTGTGTGTGTGTGTGTGGTATGTATATATGTACACACACACACACATGTGTGTGTGTGTGTGTGTGTGTGTGTGTGTGTGTGTGTGTGTGTGTGTGTGTGTGTGTGTGTGTGTGTGTGTGTGTGTGTGTGTGTGTGTGTGTGTGTGTGTGTGTGTGAATGTATATGTATACATCTAGAACTTGGGTTTTTCCGAGGAGGATTTTTTTTTTCTTATCCCCTCGAGGTAACACCCTCTCTAGGATTCTTCTTCTTGCACATTTCTCTAGCTTCTCGTGAACGCTATCATGACATTCCTCAAATTTCCTAGGTTAGGTGAGTAGCATGTAAGACAGAATAACATTTTAATCTTGGTATGTACGATTCATTAGGAATACAGCACTTACGTTTCAATAAAAGCTACTGTTGCCCACATGAAGGGATATTTTCCAAATGTAGCAAGGTTATTTGTCTAACCCATTTGTCAATGCCTGATCAACTTGTTGAAAAAAATACGAATGATCATGAAACTTAACGTACGCATTCAGGATACCAAATGTAGTAAATTATAAGATTTTAGAAAAATCCTTTATCTTGTTCTTGAAATTATTTCTACGGATAGGTTAGCTAGTACACTCTATTTTGTCCTCATGTTCTTTCCAAGAATATATCGGTCATTAAACGTTGTCTCATCTCGGCACGAAGTCATTAATCGTGAGTGTCAAAAATACCGTTTAGTAAACGTTTGATGACTAACACAAACCGATTATGGCTGTTTTATTTGTACGGACATTTGGGAACATAGGAACTTGACAAAACTTTTCTATATTTTATGTGTGCACTTTGTGTGCACCGATTAATCCATTTGTATGTTTCGTGATAATAGTGAATAGAGGCACATGAGCAGGTTGTGAGATATCATATCCTGTCAGTAAACAACATATCGCTGCACACCATGTTAGATTATTGCCTCAAATTTTACACTCAGCAATCAGTTTCAAATACAAAACCTTGAAGAGTGGACTTGGTACAGGGAACGAGAAATTAAGTGGAAAGCAATCTGAGTATCACTAAACATTGAGCACACGAAGGCAATAAAGACGTGCAGTCTCAAATCCCTGAGCTCAGGCAAAGGCATTCATGCCGAGTCTACTTCATAAAACGAGTAACTGATGAGAATCAGACCAAAAAGTCTACGCTATCGGAGGTCACATCTCCCTTTTTGCTGTGTTCAGTCTTTTTTTTTTTTTAAGCCAATTTTCACCTTAGTTGTATGATGAGCCCGAAAGTCGTTGAACAGCCTTGATACCACCATAATTTGCAAATGATCGAGCTTATCATTATATGTATATATTTCCTTCGAGTAACCACCTTCGTCAGATCGTTTTCCCCCTCCACACTAAAACCAAGTCGCTGTGGGGATATATAGTGATATAACTTTCAAGTTTCTGTTCAGACTTGTACAAGATTATAAATTCTTCAACAAAAGGACAACATTAGGTTTCTAAATGGGTTTTGCATGACCTGGATCCCATTTTGTCTCAGGTTTGTCTCTCAGCTTAGTAAAATCGCCAGTTGCTAGGGCGTGACAGCTTCACATAATCACAAGCCGTAAGCTGAATTTAATATTGCGGGATTTAAACACTTTCATCAGGATAGAAACCACAAGAAAGGTGGGGGTGTTCTATTGTACGTTAAAAACAATGTTCATGCTTGTGTTTTAGAGAAAGTGAAACAGGATGCATATGACAGTTTGTGGGTTGAGTTAACCCAAACAAATGGACAAAAAATGAATATAGGTGTAATATATAGGCCAAAGACATTATCATTAGCAGACGACAAACTGTTATTTCAAGAACTGTCTAGTTTCTGCAACCGGGATTTATTGATAATGGGTGATTTCAATTTTACTGACATTGATTGGATGACCCTTGAACATGGCCATATAGGTAGTCGCTTGATTGATTTTCTTGGTGACAATTACTTAATTCAGCATGTAAAAGAGCCCACAAGATATGGAAACTTACTCGATTTATTGATCACTAGCCGCGAAAGCATGGTAACTGATGTAGAAGTCGGTGAATCTGTTGCAAATAGCGATCACAACTTAGTCAGATTCAAACTCCTAAACAATTTTAGAATAGATACTTGTGCTTCTAAAATACCCGATTTCAGTAAAGCTCAGTTCATAGAACTACGTCAGGAGCTTCAGCTTACAGATTGGGAGGCAAAATTAAACGAAAGGCCTGTAGATCAGATGTGGGAAATATTTCAAAATACGCTCACTAAGATGATTCAAACTTACATTTCTTTTAAGGACAGACGTCCCCCAAATCAGGCTCGCCCAAAGTGGCTCGACAAAGAAACTGAAAAAAGTATTGCTAAAAAGAGACAGGCTTATAAGAAATATAAGTGCTCGGGTGCATCTAATGACTATGAAAGTTATGTATCAATACAGAGAGATTTAAAAAAGACAATAAGAAAAAGAAAACGACAATACGAAATGAACATCGCTGAGAAATCCATAGAGAATCCCAAAGAATTCTATAGTTACATTAGAGATAAAAAGGTTGTTAGGAATCACATTGGTCCACTATTATCTGCTGACGGTCAACTTGAATATTCAAATGGAGGAATGTGTAATATCTTAAACAATTATTTTAGCTCGGTATTCGTAAACAAAACACCTCAAAGTGAATTCCAAACTGAAACCTGTGAAAAGTCTGGACGGTAAATATAACAAAAGAAAAAATTAAAAGGTGTATAGACAAACTCAAAGTTAATAAAACACCAGGGCCTGACGGTTGGCATCCAAGAATCTTAAAGGAAATGAAAAATGAGATTGTTGTTCCATTAGAAATTATTTTCAAGAAATCCATCATATCCGGAGATGTCCCAAGAGAATGGAAGCTAGCTAACGTTACTCCCATATTAAAAAAAGGTGACAAAAAGAAACCAAATAACTATAGGCCTATAAGTTTGACTTCAATCGTAGGAAAAATAATGGAAACTATCATCAGAGATGCTATCGAATATCATTTAGAAAGTAACCGTTTGATAAATGATAGCCAGCATGGTTTCAGACGGAAACGTTCTTGCGTGACTAACTTACTCGAATTCTACAACACAGTTATCTCGAATTATGACAAAAGAAACAATATAGATTTAATATATCTAGACTTTGCAAAAGCTTTTGATACCGTCCCACACGAAAGACTACTTACTAAATTAGCTTTGCATGGAATAAGTGGTAGCCTATTAGGTTGGACTAGTAATTGGTTGAAAGGTCGAAAACAGAGAGTTGTTTTAAATGGAAAAAATTCTGGATGGAAAAGTGTTGCAAGTGGAGTTCCTCAGGGTTCCGTTCTTGGGCCACTTCTATTCATAGTATATATAAATGATATAGACCATGGACTAAAATCTACTGTTTCCAAATTTGCTGATGATACAAAACTGTGCGGAGTGGCAAATGATCACTCAAACCAATTAGATATTCAAGAAGATTTAGATCAATTACAGCAATGGTCTGAAAAGTGGCTAATGAAATTTAACACAAGTAAATGCAAGGTAATGCACATAGGTAAAAATAACAGTAAGTACGATTACAAGTTATTTGGAAATTCGTTAACAAAAGTGGATAGTGAAAAAGATCTCGGCGTAATTATCAGTAACGACCTCAAATCATCCAAGCAGTGTATTTCAGCCTCTGAGAAAGCAAATAAGATTCTGGGATTGATTGCGCGATCTTTTGATTTCAAAAGTCCATCACTCATTAACAAGCTATATAAATCGTTAGTTCGTCCACATTTGGAATATGCTGTTTCCGTATGGTCACCGAATCTCATTAAAGACATTGACAGACTGGAAAAAGTACAACGGCGAGCCACAAAACTGATTCCAAATATCAAAAATAAATCATACGAAAATCGACTTAAGCACATGAATCTGTTTTCCCTAAAAAAGCGTAGACTCAGAGGTGACTTGATACAGGTCTTTAAGATTTTAAAGGGAATTGACAACATCAAAAGTGACAAAATTTTCACATTGAATGAGAATCAGACAAGAAACAATGGTCTCAAACTGTCCGGAAATAGATTCAATTTGGAAGTGGGTAGAAACAACTTTGCCAGCCGTGTAGTTAATGAATGGAATAAACTTCCTGCACAGGTAGTGCAATGTAGTTCAGTTCGAAGCTTTAAGAATCATTTAGATAAATACCTAAGTAAGATGCTGTAATGATTATAATTTATGTTATATTATTTGTTTTTGTTTTGTTATAATTTGTCTGTCTGATTTTCATTTATTATTAGTTATATGTCAATTTATTATCATTTACTATTTACCTGTTTGTTTGTTATTCAACTATACCTATGCATTTATTTATGTATTTTATTTGTTATGTACATTATTATAGTTTTAATTTATTATTAATATTATTATTATTATTTTTTTTTTTTTTTTTTGCATCCGACCTAGATATGGATCAAAAGGTCTCCTGTCGGCATGCTCCGCCTTTGTAATCCTTTGTGAGGTATATGGAAAGGTACATCATCACACATAAGTCGGAATAAATGAGCACTGATCTCTCAACCGAGAGAATACTAGGCTATCGATCAAGATTTCAGAAAGTAGTTCAAGACTATCAAAACTCACATCAGACATTTGAAAAAGTTGCCAGAGCCAAAAAAAATGTAGGACTGAAGAGGAAGGCAATTCATAACAAGTAGTTTTTGTAGGGTTACTTCGGTCAGAATTCAATCAAGACAACATACATTCAGAATAAATTTATTTTCACGTACCGAACATATCACGTGTAAGTCTCGAAGCACAACCCACTAACTCTCGGTCCTTATTTTTGACTGCACATCCTACCATACGTTTCATTATATTGCAGTTAAACGTGCACTGGATAGCGTTTTAGCTCGAGGAGTGGTTCATCACATGAAACACTGGTGAATGTATATGTAGGTCATGCTGCCAGCTTTGATGGGGACCTGG
>NC_134777.1:38908646-38913646 GCF_046742065.1 Oratosquilla oratoria | reverse complement strand
ATATGTTTTAGTCAATTTTCGTATGATTTAATGAGATTCGGTGACCATATGGAAACAGCATATTCCAAATGTGGACGAGCTAACAATTCATATAGTTAGTTAATGAGAGATGGACTTTTGAAGTCACAAAGATCGTGCAATCAGTCCTAGAAGCTTATTTGCTTTCTCAGAGGCTGAAATACACTGCTTAGACGATTTGAGATCGTTACTGATAATTACGAATTTCCAAATAACGAATTTTCAAATAACTTGTAATCGTACTTACTGTTATTCCGACCTATGTGCATAGCTTTGCGTTTACTTGTGTTAAATTTCATTAGCCACTTTTCAGACCATTGCTGTAGTTTATCTAAATCTTCTTGAATATCTATTTGGCTTAAATGATAATTTGCCATTCCGCACAATTTTGTATTATCAGCAAATTTGGAAACAATAGACTTCAGTCCGTGGTCTATATCATTTATATATACTACGAACAGAAGTGCCCTAAGAATAGAATCCTGAGGAACTCCACCCGTAAAATCTTTCAATCTAGAATTTTTGCCATTTAGAACAACTCTGTTTTGATCTTTCAACCAATTATTAGTACAACTTAATAGGCTACCACTTATTCCGTGTGAAGCTAATTTACCTAGTCTTTCGTGAGGTACGTTATCAAAAGCTTTTGCAAAGTCTAGATATAATAAATCTATATTGCTTCTTTTGTTATAATTCAAGATGACTGTGTTGTAGAGTTCGAGTAAATTAGTCATGCAAGAACGTTCCCGTCTGAATCCATACTGGCTATCATTTATTAAACAGTTACTATCTAAATGATGCTCGATAGCATCTCTTATGGTAGTTTCCATAATTTTTCCTACGACTGAAGTTATTTGACTTCTTTTTGTCACATTTTTTTATTCTTGGATGCCAATCGTTAGGCCCTGGTGTTTTATTAACTTTGAGTTTCTCTATGCATCTTTTATGTTTTTCTTTTGTTACATTTACCGTAGTGAGTAAGTACACCCTAGACTTTTCACAGGTTTCATTTTGGAGTTCACTTTCACGTGTTTCGTTTACGAATACTGAGCTGAAACAGTTGTTTAGAATATCACACATTCCTTCATTTGAATATTCAAGTTCATCGTGAGCAGATAATAGTTGGCCAATGTGATTCCTAATAGCCTTTTTATCTTAATATAACTATAGATTTTTGGGGGATTCTCTTTGGATTTTTCAGCGATATTCATTTCGTATTTTCGTTTTGTATGTTTTTATTGTCTTATTTAAATTTTTCTGTGTTACTACATGACTTTGATAGTCATTAGATGCACCAAAGCACTTGCATTTCTTATAAGTCTGTCTCTTTTTAGCAATATTTTTTTCATTGTCTTTGTCAAGCCATTTTGGACGAGCCTGATTTTGGGGGCGTCTGCCTTAAAAGGGATGTAATATGAATCATCTTAGTGAGCGTATTTTGAAACATTTCCCATATCCGATCTACAGGTCTTTCGCTTAATTTTGCCTCCCAATCTGTAAGCTGAAGCTCCTGACGTAGTTTTGTGAACTGAGCTTTACTGAACTCGGGTATTTTAGACACAAGTATCTATTCACTGAGGGGGTTGGTGTAATGTCCTTAAGATTATAAAGGCGTTAGCTAGAAGAAACACTTTAAATGTCTAAATGAGTCTTAGGTAAAAATATAATGATTTTTAACATTCAGTCGAGTTACATGTATATCCCACTATATGCCGAATAAAATTGTCTTGTAGTAGACAAAACGAAAATCTATTAAAGCATATGCATTTATACAGAGCTTTAATTCCTTTGAAATCTATTATAGTGAAGAATGTTTTGTATAGAGCCCACCCGAGCATAAAAAAAATTTCGTCTTCTTGCTGGTTTTTTTTTACCTCCTCATCTTCCTCCTTCTTATTCTGAAGCCACGTGTACATCATCACCTTTCCTCTCTCGAACTCCTTTGTGGTTCTCGCCTCCTTCTTCTCCTTTTCTTTCTCCTCTTCCTCTGTCGTCGCTCGTGTCTCCTTTGGTCTTTGTTCCCAGTCCTCCTTCTGGAAGGCCCCTTAGCTTCTCCGAACTGTGTCATGACGATGTTCACCATAGCCAACCTACAACAAAGGAACTAGACAAATAGAGAACAAGAAGGTTTTTGAACTTTGTCTCGGTGTCGCTTCTCCATATGAAGATACTGGCAACATGCAACTCATGTCAAAGAAAGGCCGTGCAATGTTTGCGCTCATACTTTCGGGGCCTTAAGGCGAAGTATGAACCCCGGTCTTGCAGGAGACGTGTCGGTTATTATTTTCCAAGGTCTTGCCTGCATTAACGGGATACGTCCTGCCCTCACTTTCTTTGTATTTCGTTTCTACACTTTATTTCTTCTGTGTACATTTTACTCTTTGTTTTTCTTTTCTGAGTTCAATATATTAACTTATCCATCTTCCTATAACGAAATAGGAAAAAAAAAAAAGTGCCATGAAAGTATATTCTAGTCTGCTCCGCTCCGTAAATTTCTCGAGTGAGTGAGGGGACGGGGTGTTGCTATATAATGAAACGTTGACGGTGAACCAGCTCCGTTTGTCGGGTCCTTCTCTGGAGGCTTTGTGTCTTGTTATACTGGTTTTGACCCAAGTAGTGTGGCGGGTGCCAGGGATGACCCTTTATTCTCGTGGTGCAGAGATGATTGGGGCAACAAATAAGTTTTGGATGAGCGTGGGATGGATGTAAGTTGTATGTATATTTTGACTTGCTTACCACTCTTATAAGGATAAAAGGGCCTTTATATATATATATATAGTCAGTCTTCCATTTTTCATGTAGTGATCTGTATAAACACATGCACACACACACACACACACACACACACACACACACACACACACACACACACACACACACACACACACACACACACACACACACACACACACACACACACACACACACACACACACACACACACTGTGGCGCAGTTGGTAGAGTCCCCGATTGTCACTACACCGGTCCGGGTTCGAACCCTGCCCAGGGCTGAAATTATTTCAGTATCGTTGCGCTTCGAGTCGTTATTCTAACTCTCGTGGGCGGGTAGTTGGGTGTGTGTGTGCGTGTAAGGTCAAAGTATTACTCATAGATCGGTCATACGACCTTTGAGCTCTCTTCCGGGAGAGAAATAGCTGTCGATCACGAGCACAACACGTGATCCAAAGACCAAGGTGAATATATATATATATATATATATATATGCATATATTTATATATATATATATATATATATATATATATATATATATATGCATATATGTATATATATATATATACTGTATATATATATATATATATATATATATGCATATATATATATATAATATATAGTGTATATATATATATATATATATATATAAACACACACACACACACACACACACACACACACACACACACACACACACACACACACACACACATATATATATATATATATATATATATATATATATATACACGTGTGTGTATTAATTATTTGTATCGTAAGCCTGCATTTCAGTTTACTTAATTTCTACACTGTAACTTGTACTAATGATGAGTACTTACACTATTTTTCACTTTTATATCCTACATTTTATTTTTTCTTAATGATTTAGTTCATAACTTCAACACTATACAGTCAATGGATATTTTTGGAAAAATCAAGTATTTCTTCATCTGAAAATATACCCAACGCCTGGATGAGGTGTCAAGGGACCGAGAGGCCGAACAAAATAAATGATACAGTCATATAGGAAGAGTTAACTTTTTTTAACCTATTCATATTTGTTTTATTCTGCCGAGGTTTACTGGTTTTTCTACCTCTGCGCTTTATCACTCAGATTCATCTGAATGTTTGATGTGGGTCTCGATCTAAAACTTTGATTACTTTTCAGGGACAATCATAGCCACATGCGAAACACAGATACACAGAGGAAGAGCCATATATAAGCGAAAAACTAATTGGAACCTTTAGGGAGGTGATGGAAAACGAAATAACAGGAAGGCGAATACCAAGAAATGAGCAAAAGGAAATGTAGGTTAATGGTGAACAAACATAGCCACTTTTTAATCAAATAGGTTGTGGTTATGAACACCACGAAGGATTACAAAAGTAGAGCATGACGACAGGATACCTTCTGGTCCATAACTAGGTCGGATGAAAGAAAAAAGATAAATAGTTACAATGATAAATAGATAAACAATTAAATAAAATTTATAATAATATAAATAATGATAAATAAAATAAGTAAATAAATAGGTAAAGTTAAATAATAAATAAGTAAATAGTAAATCATAACAAATTTACAGATAAATAGTAATAACTGTTAATCAATGAATTAATAATAAAGAAACAGACAAATTATAACAAATGAATAAATAAATAATACGAAATAAATAGCAGGCATTACAGCATCTTGCTTAGGTGTTTATCTAAACTAATCTTAAAGCTTCAAACTGAACTACATTGCACTCCCTCTGCAGAAAGTTTATTCCATTCATTAACTACACGATTGGCGAAGTTGTTTCTATTCATTTCTATGTTAAATCTATTTCCTTACAGTTTGAGACCATTACTTCTTATCGGATCCTCATTCAGTGTGAAAACTTTGTCACTTTTGCTGTCGTTAGTTCCCTTTAGAATCTTAAAGACTTGTATCAAGTCACTTCTGAGTCTACGATTTTTTTTAGGGAAAACAGATTCATATGTTTTAGTCGATTTTCGTATGCTTTAATTTTGTACTTTTTTCAATCTCTCAATGTCTTAATGAGATTCGGTGACCATACGGAAACAGCATATTCCAAATGTGGACGAGCTAATGATTTATAGAGCTTTGTTAATGAGAGATGGAATTTTGAAGTCAAAAGATCGCGTAATCAGTCCTAGAATCTTATTTGTTTTCTCACTAGAGCTCATTGAATCTGCTTGACCAGGTACAAGGAATTGTACTGAGTGGTCATGGCGTTCAATGTAG
>NC_134777.1:38898646-38903646 GCF_046742065.1 Oratosquilla oratoria | reverse complement strand
ATTTTATATTAGTGTAGGATAAAAGGCGATTTTTTTTTTTTTTTTCGCTTGAGGGGGAAGGTTCACCTGTGAGGTTGGAGAGGATGGGTGGTTCTCTCTAATCCAGAATTCCTCCCTCCAACTACTCAAGATCGCCTCACGTCCTTAACCAGACGAGGGGTATCCTCTCAAGTGAATAGAATAGTCTGGTAGCAGACAGAATAAGAATATGAGTTTTGCTAGATACCTTTAAGCGTTTAGTGCTTAACCATGTTGAGTTGGTCAGAAGCCTAGGATCGTCTTCCGGACCACGAAAGTTAAAAGTCTTGTTACAGTTTTTCTCGAAGCATGTGACGTTATATATGTTATGTATAGAAAAGATGACTTTATATATGAAAATACGTTTTATGTAGAAAATGACGTAATATATAGTAGATGGCATCCTATATGAAAACATAAACTCATGTGGATAATCATCGGTTATATGATAACATGTGATGAAAAAAGCCATTTAGAATAAGATTACGACTCATACAATAGATTGGCTTTATATATAATGACAACGTCATTTATGATAAAATAACATCTATAAGATGACGCTATATAAAGCAAAATAACACTATGTAAATAATGCGTCATACATAACAGAGTGATATATTATAAAATAACGTTATACATGGTACAACGATGTTACATCTAATTAGATGATGATGATGATATGGCTTAACGTCATAGGACTTTATAGCGTGTATTTTAATAAGCCATGACCTTGGTTCGAGTTCGCCGGTGGCAGGATTTGAACCGCCATCCCATCGACCTTTGCAAGTAACGACACTCTTACCCGCTCGGCCAACCAGCTTACCAAAGTTTAATCCTCCTCACAGGTGTCTAAAATAAGATAATATCATCATAATAAAACCATACCTTAGAACACGGAAATGAAAATATATATCGTGACACAGTTTTCTAATAAAAGAAGATAATACTACCGTCACACACAAGTCGGTTACAACCAATAACGTATTCGCCTTTTACGGCGTTCTGATCTCGGTTGAATAATATGGTATACCATTAACCAGAGTAAAATATCTAAAGCAAGTTGCAGTGACGAACTTGCATCCTGGAGTCACCTTTTACGTGAATGAAATCTTCTTCCACTCTATATTTCTGTTTGATTTGAAGACAAATTTTTTATTTAGATTGATTATATCCAACAGGATACGAAGATATATGTACTTTCTGCCGAATAACAAAAACAAAATTGTATCCAGTACTTCAGTTAAATACTTGTCATCCTCCCTAGATTATTGAATCTCAACCTTTAATGATTATAAAATAAATGAATAGTAAATAGATAAATTAAGAAATAAATAGATGAACAGGCAAATAAACAATCAAACAAACAAATAAATATATAAATGAATGAAGAAATGAATTATCTAATGAATGATTATATGGATAAAATTCCTTGCCTTGAAATTTCAATGAAAGGGTTCTCGTGGTAATATAGTATCTAGGGAGAGTACTCAGGTACGTCCATAGAAACCTTGAACTATTGTCTGTGTTGTCTTAGTATGAGTTTGTTTCTATGTTACCAGTTAACAGAAAGAGAAGAAAGAAAATGCGAAGGAGAGGGGGAGGGTGAACAGTCACTGGTTTTCAATTCTCCCAATGTGAAAACGCGGTAAGAAATAATCGAAATTAATGGAGGGAAAATTTGAGTTCGAACCATAGAGCGAGGGGCTGCGGTCCCGGATGGAGGTGTTGTTGTTGGGTTTGAGGGTGGATGGTAGGGAGATGGTTCTTTCAGACATACTACGGTTCGTTGGACCACCACTAACAAGTACCTAACATTGATACTGTCAGTATTTTCAGTTCAGGAGAGGTTTACACTCGTATATTTCATTCTAGCTGATGACATATAATTTCATTCAGTTCAGCCTTCGTATTGAGTGTCAAAGGCTATTTTGTTATTATTTTTTCAAGCCAGATTCCAAATTTCAAACTTTATACTCGGGATAGGTATAGAACATGGGTATAGAATAGATGTATGGAGACGAATAGAGTACAGGGCAGCGTTACTCTTCGAGTCTGTGTCATACAGCGCAAATCTTGCTGCGGATTTCGTTCGTGACTGAAGGGGATCACGATGAATTGATCCTTCCGTGACGCGGCGGCTCTTCGGCCGAAGAGACTCCTCTGACACAAGATATACAGATCTATGAAAGGGTGATGTAGAAGAGTGGGATGAAAGTATGAAGTGGGTGCGAGATGGTGGAAGTCAAATCTGGGGTTAAAATATGAAGTGAGTGTGGAGAAATCCGAAGTCGTCAATTGGAGCAAGATTATGGAGGAGGTCGGAAATTCATGGCGGAAGTATGGAGGAGATTTATGTTAGGGGATTCGTGGAGGGAATTTTGATGGAGTATGGAGGATGCGGATGGAGTGGCTACTGAGATAAAGCCTGAGTTATGTTTACTAAGACGTTATGAAACGCTTGAATATGTAATGATTTGTAGTAGATACCTTTTTTCGTTGTTTTGAAACCTTTGTATACGTAACAAACCCACTTGTCCGGTAGAGATGGTTTCTGTAGGGTGGCAATTAGATCTTACAATAAAAAAAAAACGAAGGGACTAGCGGAACGCTTTAATGATGCAAAGATTGTGCATTTGAAAAAAAAAACCCGAAAGGGAGGAGAATAAAGATATCTACCGTAAATATTGGAGTTCCTCAGCCAGTGATAGTGCTGGTAGAGATTGTAGGTTGTAAGACAAATAAGTGGCAAGGTGAAGAGGTTAAAGAATATGATATAGGAGCTTTTATTTTCTAACATTAGAAATAGACTTCCGTGGTTCATCAAACTACCTAACCAATCACCCGTGTACAGTTGATCAAATGGAACACAATTCCTTTGCCTTACCAGATTGAAAATGAAGATGAAGAACTCATGATAGGGGGTGCTTAGCTGCTGCCAAAGGTGTCATCCTTTTTAAATGCCCTTGGACAGCCGGGGCAAATGGCAATCACCGGTAGCCGATCAGTCGTAGTCACATTGGTCACGAATACCAAGAATCGTTCCTGATTCTCTTAGCTTCTGTAGCCAGTGGCTTTTCTTTCTCGTGATCAGTGGGTCCCCATGGTGTCCGAAGACCAAGCTTCACGTAACTTCATATCATTTTATCCAATGGTGTCTGAATGAAAAAATATATATTATTAATTTGTGTAGTACGATTAAATTTTGCTATCATCATCAATGGTAGCATACGCCAAAAGACGCGCGTTGCTCCACTCACACGTCGACGCCATTCTCGACGACTACTTCCAAGTCTCTATGCAATAACCTTCACATTCCAATTAAATTTCGGCAGGATTGGTCGACTTGCTTTAGCTACGGTTAAAATCGCTGGAGTGCTTGGAACCCAAAAATCAAGTTGGATAAATTCTTACGTATATTCATTTTGCAAACAAGGCTTAGAATATTTCTTGTTTCTTTCAAAGAAAGAGTATTTCAGACGTTATTTGCCCAAGCGCTTCTCTTAGACAAATCAATGGTGTGCGGAACGAGCTCATGTTTGTTTTCGTTGTGTCCTTCTTTATTTCCCAGTTCTTTACATAATCTCTTCTTTTTTTTTATCAACTGGAAACCAACACAGCCAAAGTAAAAATACTTCATTCGATTCGGAATTCATTTCAGCGTTTTTTTCGTGTTTACGTTTTGTCGTTTTTTTTATCTGGGTATATGGTCACTCACGTGTGAATGGAATAGGGTGGTAGCGACTGCCAATGGGTCTCTCTTTCCAGTGACGCTAGCTAGAATGAGGGTTTTAGGAAGCAAATCAGATCCTAAAGACCTGTAATTTCGATACTATTGGTTTCGTGTGAGAAATTCTGAAGTGCTCAAAGGCACGCAACCAGGAGGGGCAAGCTGACCTATGGCTTCATCCTTTAAGCATCCTTTCCGATTTGCTCTTACCAATAGATTCACCAGGTTGGGTTACCACTCTTCTTCTTATGTCTCTTTTTCTTCACCTTCGCAAAGCTTAATTCCTTTTTTGCTATTATTACTATTTTTGTAGGTGTTTTAGTGATAATACTTTTCTTTTGTTAACTTGCATTATAGATTACGAGGATAAAGTATGCCGACAGTTATACCGTTTGATCCATTTGACCAGTGATTTCCAAGATTTTTTGGCTCTTTATACAACCTAATATGATACATCAAGCTTGTTATTCTCATGTACAACACTGAGTCAGTATTCATGATTATGATTATGATCATCGCATGGGTTAAAAGCGCAGCAATTTTAATCTTAGTCTGGCTGTCTTTGGTTATCTACTATACTTTATACGCGGCAATAAACGTTATACAACATCCTGCTGCAAGGTATAATGGCGTCCTTTTTTTTTTTTCTCCTAAATTCTTTTATTTTTTCCGCTCCTCCCTTCCCCCTCCAAATTGCCATATTAGCCCCAGCAGGCAATTTACCTCCAGTTGAGAATGAATGCCTTAGGCAATCAATCTAGTTTTCATTCAGCGGTCTAATCATTCAAGTTTTACACATGCCCTTTTTCATTAAATTGTATGTGCAGATTTCCATCTTATTATCCGTGTTTATGTATACCCCTTGTATTTAGCATACTTAAGTTTTCTTCAGTTTTGAGTATAAACAGAAATAGTCGCAAATTGCACTCTATGAAACGCAACACAGTAACAGCGAAAACACAAAATGGGCGGGGCACCGTCTAGAATCAAAGCTGCGGAAGGGCGTAACTGTTGGGTGGCAAGGAAGGAAGGAAGGAAGGAAGGAAGGAAGGGGGCACTCTTCCCTTCACCTCCGCGTCCACCTCCGCTTCCTATGAAAGTATCGGAATGGAGGAGACGTGATGGAGTGAGGAGAAGAGGTGGAGTGGAAGCAGGGAATTGTTGTTATCGGAGGACATGATGAGGGAACTCGTTGACGTGGAGTGGGTGGAGTGTGAGGGGAGGAGAGTGGAGAGCTGGGGAGGTGTGGGTGAGG
>NC_134777.1:38886146-38888646 GCF_046742065.1 Oratosquilla oratoria | reverse complement strand
AACTGCATGCTACTTTGCCATAACACACACACACACACACACACACACACACACACACACACACACACACACACACACACACACACACACACACACACACACACACACACACACACACACACATACACACACACACACACACACACACATATATATATATGTGTGTGTGTGTGTGTGTGTGTACACACACACACATATACATATGTATATATATATATATACATATATATATACACACATATATATATATATATATATATATATATATATATATATATACGGTATATCGCCAGTGTTGTTACGCCAGGTTGATTATGCTGCATCTGTCGCTGTAAATCCAGTAGTCATGCATATGTTGTCATGGAAATATTGAACACTTACCCTGGTTTTGATTTGTTATAATGAATGAAATTATAAGTTAAATGATATTCGAAAAAATAAATAATGCAATAAAAGACCTGCTTGGGAGTGGGGAATTGTACAAAATTATATGGAATATCAATGAGATAGTAAATTGGATAACAAATTAAATAATGAATTAAATGATGATAGACCTGCCAAACAGCCGAGCGTCAGGAACAAGGCGCATCACCTGACGGCAATATAGAGTCGATCAGCTTGGAATGAGGATCGAATCGATTTTCCTAGCGGTAGGAGTACATGAAACACAGTGATAGAAGACATGGAGAGATGTATAAAAAAGAATGAAGTAAGGAGTCACCGTCTGCAGTATATACATACGATTTCTATTTGTTCATTATTGAAAAAAGAGGCTGGCTAGAGTGTTGATGGTGGATACCAGAACTAGATGGCTATATGTACACGCGTACTAAGTAACAGACCAAATCTGGCATGCCTCGCGGATCTTCCAGCGGGGTTTCAGAGAAAATAGGACCTCGGAAGCTGATTCCGGAAGTGGAGGAGGGAGTGGGGAGAGTTCCAGATGATTCCGGGGACATAGTCGCGGCTGGAATAAAGACTAAGGGGTGGGAGCAGGATCCTGGGTGAGGGCCTACACCTTGGGTAGGGGAGAGGCCTGGGCACCTGGAAGGACCTGAACCCCAGGGAGGGGCCTAGACCTCGGGTAGAGGCCTGGACCACGGGGAGAGACCAAGACCACGAGGAAGGGCCTGGACCTCGAGGAGGGGCCCGGAACCAAGTATGGGCCTGGAACTCGAGGAGGAAATTGCCCCTCTGGGGCGAACCTGGACCCAGGGGCAGGGGACGGGGTCAAGGATGGGGGAATCCCGGACGTGGCCGGTACCGGGCCAGAAAGCGGAATGAAGAGGGAGTCGGGAATCCGGGGCGGGACCGGTAGGTACCCGAAACCTTGAGGCGGGGTCCATGGGGTTAGGATTCTGGGCTGGGTCCGTTTGAGTCTTTCAGTGTCTGTTGGGTCTACAATGATTCTTTTCTAGTATATTCATCAACTGAAAAGGGAGTCGGAAGCAAAGAAAAAACAAACGGGGGTGGTGGAGGAATTCACCTCGGAAAATTCAAAAAGAGCTCCGAAAATGAGTTCAAAAATCAAGCACGAGGGTGATGGTAAAAGGAATAATTGCCCTGTGAATAAATTGTGAAGTACCTATAAATTCATTGTATTATGGCATTCATAGATTATCCGAATGCTACATGCAAATGATCCCATATTATGATTTACTACGCACACAATCATTGCGCTACAAAATCCCTGTACTGGTATCCAACTAATGGTAGTAAATACCACTTCCATTTCTATCTAAATCGCCGCAAAGCTGTTCGTGAAGCAGTTTTAAGATGCTATTACGCAATAATCCGGACAACACGCTCTCAGCCGATTCATAATGGTTCTCGTATCATGCTGCGGGGCAGTGCCCATCATGACGCAGAGGGGAAAGGCATCTCACGTGCAGTCTCCAGGATGGCACCTGTTTCCGAGTGGAGAAGGAGCAACACTCTTGCATTTATATTTATTTATTGTTCTTTTTGTTTATCTGGTCTTACTCGGCCAGAGTGCTCTGTAGGACCAACAATTTTTCTTACCTGGTACCTAATATATGAATGTTAACAAAGCTTATACAAGAAATACACCCGGTCAAAATTAAATATTTGTATATTTACTACAACAGAACCCTTGCCTATGGAACGTGAAGTGCTAGTTGTACAAATGAAGGGACCTAAAAAATACAAGTTTGGAAGTAATTAAAGCAGAAATGTCTCGTATTATGAACTGTGAGCTGGACAAAGAGGACATACTCGTACATCGTTCCTCGACAATGTTCAGAGGTGACTAGCGCGCTGTAGCAATCCGGATTGTGTCAGAGAATGTGGACGCTCGGCGCTGCATTCAGCGCTGCCAACTGACTCATGTAACCGCTGCACGAAGCTCAGTCTGTACTAGGCTTTAGATCGGGTCCACACTGAGCATGGTACAGCGCTGCATGAGGCAGTTGGCAGTGTTGAACGTAGCGCCGAGTGTTCACACTGGCTGTCACCACCACGGTTGACACACGTGTCCAGA
>NC_134777.1:38861146-38876146 GCF_046742065.1 Oratosquilla oratoria | reverse complement strand
CTTCTTCTTCTTCTTCTTCTTCTTCTTCTTCTTCTTCTTCCTCTTCCTCCTCTTCTTCCTCGTCTTCTTCTTCTTCTTCTTCTTCTTCTTCTTCTTCTTCTTCTTCTTCTTCTTCTTCTTCTTCTTCTTCTTCTTCTTCTTCTTCTTCTTCTTCTTCTTCTTCTTCTTCTTCTCCTCACAATTCTTTCTACTTTTCCTCATCTTTTTTTTATTCGTTGTCTTTTCCCACTTTTTTCCTTCTTCCTAATCTTCTATTTTCTCTTATCTTCCCATTGTTTCTTCCTCTTGAGCTTCTTCTCAGTTTATCTTTTCGTCCGTCTATCCTTTGTGAAGGGTGCCTTCTCTTTTTTTTTTCCTCCTTACTTCTTATTTAAATGGTCTGAGAACCTTCTTTCCTCTTTTACGTCTCTCTCCTTTAAATAGATTATCTTTGCGACTTTTTGATTTTTCCTGTTTAACCTATCTGTCAATGCATGTCTTATTCGTCCTCCGATGGTATTCATTATCCATTTCTGCTGCTCTCCTTCTTTTCCTCTGTTTGTCTTTAAATTTTTTGTCTATAAGTCTGTTTGTTTTTGTGTCTATGCCGGCCTGCTCCTCCGTCTGTTCGGTTGGCTGTATGGCTCATAGTCTGTCTGTCAATCTACCTATCTACCCGAGTCTCTATTTTTGTCTTTCTGTGTGTCTGTCTGTCTTCTCTTTCTGTATCCAAGCCTGCCTGTCTGTCTGTATGTTTGTCTGTCTAACTGTCTTTCTATCTGGCTGTCTCTCTGGTTTTGTGTCTGTCTTTTCTGTCTTTCTATCCATCTGTCCCTTGTCTGTCTGTCTGCCAGACTCTGTCTGTTCGTTCGCCTGTCTGTCTATCTGTATGTTGTCTTTCTGTCTGTCTGTTCGTTCGCTTGTCTGTCTATCTGTCTGTCTGTCTCACTTTCTCTCTCAGACTCTGTCTGTCTGTTTGTTCGCTTGTCTGTCTATCTGTCTGTCTCTTTCTCTCTGTCTCTCTATCTGTGTGTGTACATATATATATATATATATATATATATATATATATATATATATATATATATATATATGTGTGTGTGTGTGTGTGTGTGTGTCTGTGTGTGTGTGTGTGTGTGTGTGTGTGTGTGTGTGTGTGTGTGTGTGTGTGTGTGTGTGTGTGTGTGTGTGTGTGTGTGTGTGTGTGTGTGTGTGTGTGTGTGTGTATTTACCTCTCTCTATTTCTCTCTTTTTTCCGTCTGCCTGTCTGTCTGACTGTCTGTCACCCTAGATGTCTTTCTGTCTTCCTGTCTTTGTTTGTCTGCCAGTCTTCCTGTCTGTCTCTCTATCTGTCTGCTTCCCTTGGTCTCTTTCTGTCTGCCTGTTTATATGTCTGTCTGTGTGACTGAATGTCCGTCTGTATGATTGTATGTCTATGTCTCTGTCTGTCTATCTACTTAGATAAATGTCTGTTTGTATGTCTGTATGTCTGTCTGTCTTTCTGTTTGAAAATATTGATGTGTCTGAACAACTGGTTGTGGTGTATGGGACTGGAGGTATGGTCATGGGAACCCATCTCTTTATCCCCGTTTATGAAATTTTGCTTTAAATTCGTTTGTGTTGTCTGCCTGGATGATTTATTCTAACGGGTTCCACAATGTGATCTCTGTACGTGGAAAGCTATGATTTAAAACATATTTTTATTAATTCATCTTAGATTATTTTGCTCTGGTCTTGTGTTCTTTCATTACGTAATATGAGATCTTTTCTGTCATTATTCTATTCCTTTTTCTGTTCTAGATATTATTTTTATATCACCACTCTTCGTTTTCCTCCTCAGTATAGGGAATTACAGTTTTTATATACTCATCCGTGTAATGAAATGCCATTCTTGTATTTATTTGTAATTTTGTTCTTCCCGTTAATGCTTTCTAGCGATGTATCATATCCGAATAGAATGTCTAAATTCTTTTCCTTCTTTGTTTTTGTGATGGTTTCCTTTCTTGTTTTATGAATCACTGACGGTCTCTTTTCATTATTGCTCGTGTCCATTTCTTTTTATTGAACTTTATCTTCACTTTCGGCACCGTTCATAAACTGTCTAAACCTTCCTGTAGAAATATAAACTCCTCTTCCAGTTTTACTTTTTTTTTGTCTTTGCATCACCAGTTTGTGTAACTACCTATTCCATTTATCATTTATTCACACAATTACTAGTGTACCAACATCGAATCCTGTGGTACGACATTAGTCCAATTCGACATTTCATCTTTTACCGCTGTTGCCATACATCTATTGTTCAGGAAATATTTCATTAATTCTAGTGTGTTCCTTGAAATCTTTTTTTGTGTTCTCTGCTTTCCATATTTTTTCTGTTGTGTATTGTCATTTTTTTCTTATTCTGATGTACACAGATATAAGCCTTCTCTTTCATGTAGCAAGGGAACCGGTCTTGAATCGGCTACACATGACTTCTGTTTTGAATCCCAATTGACTTTTAACCAAAATTCCCTTCATATCAAATAAATGCACCCATTCATACAAAACTGTATTTATACATATTTTGACTAACGTGAAGGTTGACGAGACCGGTCTATTATTGAGTGGTTTTTCCTGACTTTCTCAACTCTAGACCTTACAATAGTTGACTTCGATTTCAGATTCACTGTATTTTTCCCAGTGAATGTACAATCAATTAGTGTGTATTATCCAGCAATTGTTTTCTACATTCTTTCAATACTTAATTTGAGGTCTTATGTCCAAGGTCTTTCTCACTTCTAAGTTTTCTACACTTCATGTACAATTTTGTGTTATTTATGACATCCACCTTAATCTCACCCTGTTTTCCTTCAAAACTCTTTGTCTTGGGGAATAATAATTTGAAACTTATTTATCATTTCAGTTTGTTTGTTTTTCTACACAAATTCTTATTACTGTTTTCGCTTACCGTTCAAAAATCTTAGGACAACTTCAGTTCATCCTTACAACGCTTTCATACTTCCTTTCTTACTTTTTTAATTCTTGCAATTTTTTTAATTCTTTTGTTTTCTTAGTTTATCTCTTTCCTCACATCTCCCATCCCTAATATCTCTTTCGTTGAACCCATTCATTTTATTACCTTTCACCGATGCGCGGCACATACTTTCCGGCCCCTATATCAACTTTCTGAAAGATCTTTTAGCTTCTCTTTAGTTTACATCACTGAATTCCCTCCACTCCTTTTCTTAAAAGTATTCTTATCAACTCTAAATAACTTCTGCATAATTGTATCTTTCTTGTATTTTTCAATGTTCTTTCATTACTTTCCTCCCAATTTATTGAATAGATTTAAAGACAACATAATAAGCATTACATATCGAGCACCAGTTGTTTGATATTCATATCATATTAGGTTCCATTGTTAGGGTGAATTTGCCATGCTGATACATCTTCGCCTTTATATCTCCATGGTTCTTTTACCCGTTATATCATTATATCGATCATTGGTATATTCAGCAGTTTATTGCTTCGGAATTTGTTACAGCCAGCTGTCAAGCTTTATCAGATCTATTACATATATATATATATATATATATATATATATATATATATATATACATATATATATATATATATATATATACAGTATATACTTAGGGCGCAGGTTTTGTTTTATACACACTGAATTGAACACCACAGCATTTTCACAGTTATTAATTTTCTTCTTGATATTTTCAAGTTTCCTCACTAAAGTTCTAATATTGGGAGGATGAGCGGAAACGAACTTTCCAAAGTTCTCCATTTTAATTATTTGACGTTTCAACTGCAAAGAGTCATTATCAAGTTACAAGAACAGTTAAGGCAACACAGTCTACAATGTGACCATGTAACGTATCTGTAGATTGTGTTGCCTTAACTGTTCTTGTAACTTTATAATTACTATTTGTAGTCGAAACGTCAAATAATTAAAATGGAGAACTTTGGAAAGCTTGTTTCCGCTCATCCTCCCAATATTAGAACTAAAGTTCTAATATTGGGAGGATGAGCGAAAACAAACTTTCCAATGTTCTCCATTTTAATTATTTGACGTTTCGACTGCAAAGAGTCATTATCAAGTTACAAGAACAGTTAAGGCAACACAGTCTACAATGTGACCATGTAACGTATCTGTAGATTGTGTTGCCTTAACTGTTCTTGTAACTTGATAATGACTTTGCAGTCGAAATGTCAAATAATTAAAATGGAGAACTTTGGAAAGTTCGTTTCCGCTCATCCTCCCAATATTAGAACTTTAGTGAGGAAACTTGAAAATACTAAGAAGAAAATTAATAGCTGTGAAAATGCTGTGGCGTTCAATTCAGTATATATATATATATATATATATATATATATATATATATATATATATATATATATATATATATATATATATACTGTATATACACACACACACACACCCACATATATATATATATATATATATATATTCTGTTGAAAACGACAGCAAATTCATTAGAAATTAATTTCTTTCTTAAGCTTTCTAGCTTTCGGAAAGTAGATTTCTGGGGAATGAGAGGGGAAGAAGCAAATTTCCAATTGACATTGGTAATTTATATTAACACAGAAGTCTATGTTATATACAGAATAAATGAAAATAAACAAAACACAGTATAATAAACCCAAGACGTTTCGCAGATCGTTCTGCATCTTCAGTTGGAGTGAAGGGAAGTGTGACCAAGACGAGTATAAATATGTATAAAGGAAAAACTTGGAGAGGTCACTTAATGACTCTCCTCTGTTTGGCTGGCGCTATTTGGTTGGTTCCTAAGCCTAGCCGATCGCCTAAGGCATGACATTTTATCCTCTGTGGGGATATTTTGGACCTTTATGGGTGTTCTCTGATCTGGTGGTTGTATTTTGGTGAGCAAATGTCTCCTGCGTGTAGGTTTCATGCTGGGGAAGAGGGAGAAATCATTTGTTTGTACATTAATAATAGGTTGTAAATCTTTTATGATTACAGCCTCCAAAATGGTCAAACGTTGGAGGTCCTTCTCCTCTGCGACGATTTCTGTGTTGTGTACCATGGTTTCCCTGTCTAGATGGCGTCTGTGGTGGGTCCAAAGGTGTTGTTTCGGTCCTCCTTGTTGTAGGTGAAGGGTGATTCTTCTGGACAGGGTGGTAGTTGTCCTTCCCACGTAGGTAGATAGGGGCGTACAGTCCTCCTCTGGGCAGGTGAATTTATATACTACGTGGGATTGACGTATACCATGAGGTTTTGGGGTGGTGTGATTTCTTAAGATCAGGGAAGATGTTTTCTTGTTCCTGTAGTAAATGGTGAGTGATATTTTGTCACGTTCTTTCGTGGGGGTCACATTTCTTTTAATAATGTCTTTTAATATTTTCTCATCCTCTTTATATTTATTGGACATCTGGGACTTGTAGAATATGCGGTGTGTAGTTCCTTCATGTTCTGTGGTAGTGTGATGAGGTTCTTGGTACCAGGTGTCAATAACTCTTCTGAGTGTAGATTGTACTTCGTTGTTGGAGTAACCATTATTAATTAGAAGTTGGTGGACTCTGTCTATCTCCTTCTGGGTGTCTGACCAAGAAGAACAATGGCTAAGGGCTCTTCTAAAAAGGGTGCTGATAGTGGAATCTCTGTACTTTTTGGGGCACTCACTTTCTCCGCTCATACATAGTCCGGGGTTGGTGTCCTTAACATACACGCTGGAAGAAAAGGAACTGTTAGTCTGTTTAAGGAGGACGTCCAGGAAGGGGAGGGAACCATTTTCACTATGTTCGACAGTGAAATCAATCCCCGACACCTCCATGAGTTTCCTCCTCAAGATTTCAAGGTCTTGGTGTGAATCAATTTGGATAAAAATATCATCAATATATCTACAGTAAATATTGGGTTTGCTAATTTCACTGAAGACTATTTCCTCTACCGAGCCCATGAAAAAATTGGCAAAGAGAACCCCTAAAGGGGAACCCATAGCAACTCCATCCGTTTGTTGGTAAAGCTTCCCGCTTGGGCAGCGGAAAGGAGACATTTTAGTACAAGTCTCGAGTAGGGAGCGTAGATGTTTTTCAGGTATGTCTAGTCCGGGGGCAGGTCCACTTCTGTATATTTTGTCACAGATAAAGTTTATAGTCCTATCCACGGAAATGTTAGTGAATAACGAAGTGGCATCCAGCGATGCTATTATTCCTCGGCTGGGAGCATCTTTTACCAGGGTATACGTCAATCCCACGTAGTATATAAATTCACCTGCCCAGAGGAGGACTGTACGCCCCTATCTACCTACGTGGGAAGGACAACTACCACCCTGTCCAGAAGAATCACCCTTCACCTACAACAAGGAGGACCGAAACAACACCTTTGGACCCACCACAGACGCCATCTAGACAGGGAAACCATGGTACACAACACAGAAATCGTCGCAGAGGAGAAGGACCTCCAACGTTTGACCATTTTGGAGGCTGTAATCATAAAAGATTTACAACCTATTATTAATGTACAAACAAATGATTTCTCCCTCCTCCCCAGCATGAAACCTACACGCAGGAGACATTTGCTCACCAAAATACAACCACCAGATCAGAGAACACCCATAAAGGTCCAAAATATCCCCACAGAGGATAAAATGTCATGCCTTAGGCGATCGGCTAGGCTTAGGAACCAACCAAATAGCGCCAGCCAAACAGAGGAGAGTCATTAAGTGACCTCTCCAAGTTTTTCCTTTATACATATTTATACTCGTCTTGGTCACACTTCCCTTCACTCCAACTGAAGATGCAGAACGATCTGCGAAACGTCTTGGGTTTATTATACTGTGTTTTGTTTATTTTCATTTATTCTGTATATAACATAGACTTCTGTGTTAATATAAATTACCAATGTCAATTGGAAATTTGCTTCTTCCCCTCTCATTCCCCCAGAAATCTACTTTCCGAAAGCTAGAAAGCTTAAGAAAGAAATTAATTTCTAATGAATTTGCTGTCGTTTTCAACAGAATATGCTTAAAAGAGAATCTCCTGCCACGCTTCACGAATATATATATATATATATATATGTATATATATATACATCTATATATATGTATATATATATATATATATATATATGTATGTATATATATATGTATATATAAACACATACATATATATATATGTGTATATATATATGCATATATATATATATATATATATATATATATATATGTGTGTGTGTGTGTGTGTGTTGAGGAATGGACGACAAAATGAGTGGCAGGGTGGTGAGATAAACACCGAGAACCGTATATATATATATATATATATATACATATATATATATATATATATATATGTATATATATATGTATATATGTATATATGTATATATATATATATATATATATGTATATATATATACATACATACATACATACATATTTATGAAGATAGGAGGATGGTAAAGAAACACAAGTTTCTATAGTACCCTCCTGTTTGCATCTGTCCGGACAGATAATACATACATATATTCATACATACATATATTTATGTATATATATATGTATATATATATATATGTGTGTGTGTGTGTGTGTGTGTGTGTGTGTGTGTGTGTGTGTGTGTGTGTGTGTGTGTGTGTGTATGTATATATTTCTGCATTTATGCCTGCTTCGTTTCATTTGTTTATATGTTCCTGCCATTTCCTTCTTTCACCTTCTACCAATGATATTTTCATACTCAATATCTAAACCATTCATACTCTCATCACAACATCTTGCACAATCTTTTAACCGCTGCCATTACTTCTCATTTTTCTTTTGTGTCTCTTCGCCAAGTTATTTCCCTATTACCACCTATCCAAATATCAAAATTTCTCTGAATTTGGCCCGAGCAAGACGAATTATTCTTGCCTGAATAATTTATTTTCAATCTTCCTTAAGTTAAATCGTCTATACGCAAGCTACTTTAAGTATTTTAGTTCGGTGCTTCTCTTTCCCGATCTTAATGACGTTTTTTTCCCGATGTCTTCTCCTGATAATATAATTAATTGATCACTCCCCAATAAAACTGTGCTCTCCTCGTCGGCACTGTTCTTTTATTTATTATTATTATTATTATTATTATTATTATTATTATTATTATTATTATTATTATTATTATTATTATTATTATTATTATTATTATTATTATTATTATTATTATTATTATTATTATTATTATTATTATTATTATCATTATTATTATTATCATTATTATTATTATTATTATTATTATTATTATTATTATTATTATTATTATTATATTATTATTATTATTATTATTATTATTATATTATTATTATTATTATTATTATCATTATTATTATTATTATTATTATTATTATTATTGTTATTATATATATATAAATACATATATATATATATATATATATACATATACATATATACATACTTATATATATATATATATATATATAATATATATATATAATATATATATATATATATATATATATATATATATACCCTTCCTCAACCTCTTAGTGAAACAAAATGAAAATTCTTTTAATACAACAGTGTACACAAAACCCACAAACCCTGGACACTGCCTTAATGGATCCAGTGAGTGCCCTCAAAGATATAAGGACTCTACCATCAGTGCCTATATCCGAAGAGCACTAACTCACTGCAGCACATGGACACAAGTGCATGATGAAATCGAACGTTCCACTCAAGTTCTGATCAATAACGGCTTCAGTGAAAAAGAGATAAATTTTCAAACAAAGAAAATAATGGACGGCTGGCATAACAACAACAATGATAAACAAAATAAAGAGAAAATCAACATATATTATAAATCCACTTTTTCGTCAGCTTATAAAGAAGATGAACGCATTATGAAACAAATTATAAAAAGAAACATCAAACCAGTCAATCCAGAAAAAATACTAAACCTAGTGATTTATTATAAAACTAAGAAAACTAGCCACCTCCTTATTAGAAACAGCCCCCAACAAGAGAGGATGGAACTTCAGAAATCACATGTCATCTATAGGTTCACATGTACACGAGGGAACTGTGAAGCCCTCCCATCCACCTATATTGGCATGACGACAATGAGGTTATCCCGTCGCCTCTCATACCACCTGACATCTGGAGCCCCTAAAAATCACTTAAGAGAAGCCCACGGCATAACACTAGCAAGAGAGACACTAGAGAAAAACACCGAGATTTTGGATTTATGTACTGACGATAGACGCCTCCCAATTTTAGAAGCGTTGTGTATTAAAGAGTTGAGCCCAAACCTAAATATACAAGCAGAAGACCTTAGAGCCCTTCCAAGCATGAGACAAACCGTTACAAATACAAACATGAGACATAACACCACAAACGCCAATACGAGACAAAACGCCACTCGTCCAACTACGAGACAAAACGCTATAACCATAAGCATGCCACATTCCGCCACAACACAAACCCGGGAGCTCCCTAGCGCACGTGACATTTCGTCCCTGCCCGTAATACCAGGTGACCTCTCCCAGTGATTAGCAAGTATAGGAACTCTAGTATAAAACTTAGATCTTTACTAGAATCCTTGGATTAATTTTTATCCCTATAGCTACTGAAGAAGGGTCTTGAACCCGAAATCGCGATCTAGCTAATATGACTACATACAGCCAAGTCATAAATTTCCTTCCTAAGGAAAACAAATCCTTAATAAGGTATATGGAAAATACCTTTAAGAAAATTATTAATGCACAACTAGCCATCACTTTTAATGAAACATGCATTAGAGAAAAACTCCTGCCCAAATACACTGACAATATATATATATATATATATATATATATATATATATATATATATATATATATACATATATACATATATATATATATATATATATATACATATATATACATATATTTACATATATATATATATATATATATATACATATCACCCTTTTAACAGGGTTCTTTTCTTCTTTTCCTTTTGTTGTTTCCCTCCTTTTCAAGAAAATTGTGAACTCTTCTGTTGTTACTGGTTTCCATGTTTTTCTCAGAATGTTATTTGCCATACTTTGCGATTTAAACTGACTTTCCATTGGTTGTGAATTTACTTATACATATATGCCTAACATGAATACTTCTATTTTTCATGTATGTTATTCACGTTACTCAAAATTACTTGCACTTTTTAATTTATATTTTGTCTATCTTTTTTATGTTTTTGCCTGTAAACGTTCCTCCTCCCATCCAGTCGCAATAATACATATATGTTTATCCACCGCCTCTCTTCTCTATGCTTATATATATATATACATATATTTATATATATATATATATACATATATATATATATATATACACATATATATATATATTATATATATATATATATATATATATATATATATATACATATATATAAGTGCGTGTGCGTCCGTGCGTGAGTGTGCGTGGGTGCGTTTTTCTGTTGCTATTTCTGTTTGTCTTGCCTGTCTTTCTGTCTGCTTGTCTTTTTTGCCAGTCTATCTGCCTTTGTGTATGATTGCCTGCTTCTCTTCCTCACATCCTGTCTTGTCTTGATCTCCTCTTTTTTCGTTTTCGCTCTCCTCCAGTCCCAGTCTTCTTCTTTTGTCATTTTCTTTCTCCTTTTTACATCTTTTGTTTACTTTACGAGCTTTATTTCAATCACTTATTTGCCACGTATTTTTTCATTTGTCTGTCTGTCTGTCTGTCTGTCTGTCCGTCTTTCCTCTTTTTGCTTCTTATTTTCTATCTGTACGTCTGAGTGTTTCTGTCTGTCTGCTTTTTTGCCTCTGTCTCTTTTTCTCTCTCGTTTTTATCCTTTGTCTCTTTTTCTCTCTGTCTCTCTGTTCCGCTCCCCCCCACGCTCGTCTCTTACGTGCTTCAGTGGAAAATTTCTATTCCTTCTCTTCCTTAATCTCCTTATTCTCGTGGTGGGTTTCTCCTTAAACAAGTTCTCTCTATTTCGTACATCGATATCTCTCTCTTGTACTCTGCGCAAACCTGAGGCATTTCCTTCCCCTCTTTCCATCTCTCTTTCCCATCCCCCCCTTTCCTCACTTCCCTTTCCCTGCCCTTGCCATCCCTGTCATTCACTTCCCTTTTTTTTTCTATTTTACCTTTTGTTGTCATATTTTCTCTCTTGACTTTCCTGTCTTTCCCAGTCATTTTATTTCTTTTACTTTCCAATTATTTTCCATGCAATCACTTCTTCCCTTACCCTGATCTTTCTTTCATTTTCTTTTCTTCTCTTCTCTTCCTCTCTCTTCTTTTCTTTTCCCTGTCTTTTTTCCTTTTTTCTTTCCTTTCTTTTCTTTCCTGTCCTTCCTTTATATTCCCTTCTTTTCTTTTACTCTCTTCCTTTTGACCTTCTCTTCCCTTTGCTTCCCTTCTCATCCCTTTCATTTTTCTTCTTTTCTTTCTATTTTCTTTTTCACTTCCCTTACTTTTACTTCCGTTATCACTTGTTTTCTTCCATTCCCTTTCCTTTCGTTCCCTTTTCTTCTTTTCACCGTTTCTTTCCTTTTCTTCCCTTTCCTTCTCTCTCCCATTTCTTTTATATTGTATATCATATATTTTACCTTTCCTTGCTTTTCCCTCCATTCTTCATTACATTCTCTTGTTTTCCTTAACCTAACTATCTCTTCCTTTCCTCCCCTTCTCTCTCCGTTCTCTTTCTCTTTCTCTTTCCTTTCTTTTATTTCTCTATCGCTCTCTCTCCTCATCCACTTTCGGACTTTTTCCTTCGTTTTACCTCACTTTAATTATCTCATCTCAATCTACTGCCATTCCACATCCTTTCTTCTTCACTTTGCGATGGGCCTTTGCTTCTAATTCAGTGAGGTGGTGAACAGTCCTCCCTGAGGATGTTCTCGTTCCTATGCCACGGTGTCAATCCCATAAGTTGTTGGGATCTTTTTACCTCCAACTTTCTTCACCCTCCATCTTTCCAAACCAGCCTATTTCCATCTGAGCTTTGCTTATGTCCTCCTCCTATTCCTCCTCTTTCTTCTCTTTATCCTCCTCCACATCCTCCTCCACATCCTCCTCCTCCTCCTTCTCCTCCTTCTCCTCCTCCTCCTCTTCCTCTTCCTCTTCTTCCTCTTCCTCCTCTTTCTCCTTTATTTTCTCCTCATTCACCCACCACCTTTCAAAACCAACCTATTTCCATCTGGGCCTTGCTTATATCCTCCTTCTATTCCTCCCCCTTCTCCTCCGCCTCCTCCTCACCACCTCCTCCTTCCTCTTCCTCCTTTTCCTCTTCCTCTTCCTCATCTTCCTCTTCCTCCTCTTTCTATTTTATTTCCTTCTCATTCGTAAACTACTTCTTCGTACTTCTTTTACTCCTACACCTGTTAAACCTTCACTTTTGTTCCTATTACTCCCAACTTCACTTTCTTCCCTTTCTCCATTCCCTCTACTTTTCATTTCTTGCTCTCTTTTCTTGTGCTCATTTTCATATCAGTTCTTGTTTATTAATTTGTTATTCAGTACGTAGGCTTCTTTCAGCTGATAAAGTCGTCTGGAGATGAGACAACACCTGTAGAGGATGTTCATTCTCCAACCCCTCCTTCCTAACTCTTTTTCTTCTTCTCTCTTTCTCTCTTTCTTTCCGGGTTACTCGTTATTCCTTCACATTTCTTCACCCACACCCTTCGCTTTCTATCATTCCATTCATTCTTGTCACATATCCTTTCCCCTTTTTGAAGTTATATAACGCTGATTGAGGCATTGCCAAGGGAACATAGCTTTTGTGGTTTTGCCTAACCGGTCGATTTAATTCATATAATAGCTGGAGTTAGGCCTTTTTCTTCTTCCCTTCCTCCGCCTAATCTTCCTTTGGATCGTTCCTTCTACTCTTATCCTTTTCTTTCACCTTTCGTTGTTATTCATTCGCCCCCTTCTCTTTGTTTATCTCCTATTTCTTCTCCATTTCTTGTTCTATCTCTTTTTCATTCTTCTTTTCTCATTTTTCTATTATCCCCTCTTTCTCCTACTTTTCCATATTCTTTCTCTTTTTCTTACATAATTTCTTTCTCATTCTACTGCGCGTTCATTGCCATTTTTTTTTCTTTGCCATTCTTTTTTCTGCTTTTGCTTCTCTTACCGCTTCTTCTGCATATATTCATCCTACTTTTCCTTTATCAATTTCTTCATGTCCTTACCTTTCTCCTTCTCCTTTTTCTCCTCTTTCTCCTTCTCCTTCTGCCTCTCTTTCTCCTTCTCTTTTTCCTTCTCCTCTTTCTCCTTCTCCTTTTGCTTTTCCTTCTGCTTCGCTTTCTGCTTCTTCTCCTTCTCCTTCTCCTTCTGCCTCTCCTTCTGCCTCTCCTTCTTCTTCTTCTCCTTCTCCTTCTGCCTCTCCTTCTCCTCTTTCTCCTTCTCCTTTTGCTTTTCCTTCTGCTGCGCTTTCTGCTTCTTCTCCTTCTCCTTCTCCTTCTGCCTCTCCTTCTCCTTCTGCCTCTCCTTCTCCTTCTCCTTCTCCTTCTCTTTTTCCTTCTCCTCTTTCTCCTTCTCCTTTTGCTTTTCCTTCTGCTTCGCTTTCTGCTTCTTCTCCTTCTCCTTCTCCTTCTGCCTCTCCTTCTCCTTCTACCTCTCCTTCTCCTTCTCCTTCTCTTTTTCCTTCTGCTCTTTCTCCTTCTGCTTTTGCTTTTCCTTCTGCTTCGCTTTCTACTTCTTCTCCTTCTCCATCTCCTTCTCTTCCGCCTTTTTCTTTTCCATCCCCATCCTTTTCTCTGGCGTATTCTTTTTCTCCTCGTTTTCGTTTTCCTTCTCCCTCTCAATTTCATCTCCCTCTTCTTCTCCCTTTTTTCGTCCTCCTTATTTTTCTCCTTTTTCTTCTCCATCTTCCCCTTTTTTTTTTCCTAACCATTCTTATCATTTACGTTTTTGCTTTTATTTTTCATCTGCTTCTTCTCCATCTTCCACTTTTGCTTCTTGTATCCATTCACATTCTTTTTGTTTTCCTTTCCTTCTCTTTCGCCATTTTTTTTTTCATTCTCTTTCATTTCCCCATTTTCCTGCCTCTCTCCTCCTTCTCTACCTCCCTTTATCCTTCTCAATTTACTTCTTCGCCTCTTCGCCTCAATTCCATCCTTTTCCTCCTGCTCCTCCTCCTCCTCCTCCTCCTCCTCCACTTCCTCCTCCTCCTCCTTCTGCTCTTTTACCTCTTTCTCCTCCTTCTCCTCTTTCCTTTCCTCCTCCTCCACCCATCCTCCCATTCTTCTTCCTTCATTTTGTTTTCCTCCTTATCTTCATCTTTCTCTCACTGCTCTTCTTCCTCATCATTCTTTTTCCTGCGTGTACTGACCTTCCTTTTCTAACTCCTTCTTTTCTTTTCCTTCTTCTAACTTCTCCTTTTCCTCCACTTTTCTCCCTCCCCCTTTTTCTTCTCCTTCTCCTTCTCCTCCCCCTTCTTTTTTTCCTTTTAGTCTCTTCATCCGTCTATTCTTTCACAATTTCTTTCTTTTCTTCCTTCTCTCTCTTATTCTTCCTCCTCCTCCTCCTCCTCCTCTATGTCCTTATTTTCCTCTTCCAGTTCTTCCTTTCTTACCCATATCTCCCTTTTCCTCCTTCTCTTTTTAATTCTATTCTCCCTCCTTCTAGTCTTCTTGTTCTTCCTCGTCCCCCTCTACATTCAGCCAGCTGAACCTTATTCTCTTGCTCTGGGCTTCTCTTCCCCTTCCCGCCTTGCTAATATGTAAGCCGGGTTTGTCGCACCTTTTTTAGCGTATTTGCTTATTCCTTGGAAACTCTGTTGCCTTCCTGACTGCTCGAGCCTGGGCTGCTGTTCCTGTATTCTCTCGGAATGTGGATGCTGCACCTGGCGTCTTTATACACGTGGCCCCGTGACATCTTGCAATTTGAACTTAATGTTGCTTGTTATATACCCATTACTAATACGGAAAAGAGGAAAATGCTCAGTCACAGAGTTAAAATGCTCTACACCTAATGGAGCATGTTTTATGTTCATTGTAAATACAAAAGGTAGCAAAAAGGTAAAATGTGTATTGATGGCT
>NC_134777.1:38848646-38853646 GCF_046742065.1 Oratosquilla oratoria | reverse complement strand
ATATATATATATATATATATATATATATATATGTGTGTGTGTGTGTGTGTGTGTGTGTGTGTGTGTGTGTGTGTGTGTGTGTGTGGTGTGTGTGTGTGTGTGTGTGTATGCATATATACATATATATTTATATTTGAATATATATGTATATACATATATACATGTATATATATATATACATATATATATATATATATATATATGTGTGTGTGTGTGTGTGTGTGTGTGTGTGTGTGTGTGTGTGTGTGTGTGTGTGTGTGTGTGTGTGTGTGTGTGTGTGTGTGTGTGTGTGTGTGTGTAAGTGTGCGTGTGTGTGTGTGTGTGTTTGTGTGTATGTGTGTGTGTATGTATGTGTATGTGTGTGTGTGTATGCGTGTACATATGCATATTTTGATATGTCATCCGAACACCCGACCATTACCCATGATATATCAGGATTGAATATTTGAAAAATTTCTATGTAGAGTGCTTCCCTTAGGACGAAATTGTATTTCCTGTCAGTATATTGACGCTATGGAAATTTCTACCAATTGTTTGAAAAATAGGAAATGTAATCTAACCCAAGTAATTACAAAGTTATAAACACAAGCAAGATATAACTCTGTTTGCCTATCTTACTTAGAAAAACACTAAAGTGGAGGGTGAAGTGGGTTCTGATGGGATTCAAAGTAAAGTATGTAGACATTGTACTTCTGCTTTAGAAAACACATATTATTATAGGTGTGATGTATTAGTTTTGCATAGATCATTAGTCCCCCCACATATAGAATATAGTGTGAAGTCATTACTGTAAATATATGATTCTTGATTCTTGTTAAAGAGATTGACAGGCTGGAAAAAGTTGCAACGAAGAGCTTCAATAGTGATACCAGATATATCATACAAGCCCTGATTAAAACGTATACTACCTAAAGAATGAAAAAGTAATATAGAAAAATGAATGAAAATTACAGATTTAGGAGTAGGCGTAGATACAGTTCCTCTGCATTTTGAACGAGTTGATGTTGTCAGAACTGAATACTGCCCATAAGAGACATGATGATCTCATGTTTCCCAGGGTAGAGGTAGGTAAAATAACATTTCACTAACTCCCAGATCTGTGAATTAAATAAATTTTCCACTGAGGCAATAGAAAGGAGTATTGTTCAAAGTTTTGAGATTCATTTTATGAAAAAAAAGGTTGTACAACTGGTTATTTCGTTTATTTTCTGATTTGCCTACTTATGAGATTGTTTATAACTTTTTCCCAGTACACGACCTCGATATGTACGGAAAAATCTTCTGTTGGTATGTTTCGCCCGTAGTACTTTGCTGTAATATGATTCTTGTCCTCTCCTACTTTCATAAACTCGCCTGCACCTTCCTCAACTTTTTGCTCCTTCCCAACTGCACTCTCTGTAGCCCAATGACCTTTGTTTCATGACCATTCACAACTTTGCGGAGTTTCAAAAAGGCCAAAGAGAAGCGTATATAAGAAAAGGTCCGTCGAGCACCACTCCGTACGAAGGAGGAAAAAGAACACAGCAACTGAGTTCGAGAGCCGTTACAGGAGAAAAGTGCCTTTAGACTTACTTTTGTAAATTTTAAGAGCTTGCTTGTGTGGAGAGAGAAGGAGTGAGCGTACTGGTCGACTCTTTCAAAGGTTATTTCAGTTGAAAAGGATGACACGTTTCAGAGATTGTGCTCCGTGATCTCAAGGGAACGGGAGGCACACATTCATTAGGTTCAGAAGGACAATGACCATGAAAAAGACGAGAGAAACGAGATGGAAATACAATTTTGCAGCAGACAGAAAGAAGACGAAGATTTCATAAATGATGAATATTGTTAATTTTCTTGGAGCTTGTTTCTTTGAACGTAATTATGGCTGCAAGAAAACAAACGATGCAGAATGTATTGTCATCCAAAAGAAAATTTGTGTAGCAGAAGATTTGCTACTTGTGTGTACTGTAAGCAATGAGTAATTAAAAACAAATAGTAAAATGAGTAGATAAGATAGAAATGATAACTGATTATGGAATGAAAAATAAAGAAAGAAGAAAAAAGAAAGAGAAATGAAGAAAATAAATAAAGAAAGAAAAGAGGTGGTAAGTCTATACCCACAGGCTATGAACTGTTCAGAAGCTACGAATGAGTCACCTGAGACATAAGCGAGTTAAATATGTCCCCAATATAAAGTGAGCATTTTGGTTGTAGTTATAGGCTTTTGAATTTGACAACGAACAAGACGACATTTTATCATAGGTAGTACAACAAATATATTTTATTTTCTTATTTATTTTTATTTTTTAGCTTGCCCAGATTTTTTTGTCCAATTTTCCATTTTTTTCTATTGTATAGATATTGAATGAAATTCCCTGGCCACAGCTAGGACATATGTATAAGTTGTGAATATCGAGGAAAATATATGATATGCGTCAAGGTATTAAAAGATTCATATTCTTCGTTTATTTCTTATATTGTTTTTATTATTCTTTTGACAGCCAGCTCCTTTTTCACCTCACACCACGTTCCTTTACAACTATTACACAATATTCATATTCATATTACTAATATACTTTAATTTTTTGTTTTTATTGTTTTTATTGAAAAAATTCCATATTCGTTATGTCAAATGGTAAACTTTTCCACTTTCCATACTCTTTAGCACATCTATATATTTAGGGGCACACACAACATCCATCATATTTTATATATATATATATATATATATATATATATATATATATATATATATATATATATATATATACATATACTGTATAATTTATATATACGATCTATATATATATATATATATATATATATAATATGTATATATTTATATATATATATATGTATATATATATACATATATACAGTATATATATATATATATATATGTATATATATGTACATATACATATATAAACATACATGCATACACACACACACACACACACACACACACACACACACACACACACACACACACACACACACACACACACACACACACACACACACACACACACACACACACACACACACACACACACACACACACACACACACACACACACACACACACACACACACACACACACACACACACACACACACACACACACATACACATGCACACACACACACACACACACACACACACACACACACACACACACACACACACACACACACACACACACACACACACACACACACACACACACACACACACACACACACACACACACACACACACACACACACACACACACACACACACATATATATATATGTATATATATATATATATATATACATATATATACCTATATATACCTATATATATATGTATATATATATATATATATATATATAATCAAGATAGAATACAAAAATACAAATAGATGTATTTGCATATGTACTCCTATTGATTATTACGTCTTTTATGATGCCTTTTACACTTCTTTAATTAGTTCGTTGAATGCATCACACGGGAATAAGAAAAAATATGGTCATAAATTAACCCCATTGATTTTTTTTATGCATTGCAAACTGACACGAGAACACTGTTCGCAAGCCAGCTCGTCGCTCAGTCTCGATTTTTTGTTCTCTCTCCTTTTCTTCTCCTTCTTCGTGTTCTTCTTCTGCTTCATTTTATTTATTCTGCTTGTTGCAACAAAGCGTCTCCTTCTCTCTCTCTTCCCTTTCTTGCCTCTCCTGTTTTCTTTTTTGTGCTACCTCCCCTTGTTTTTACTATTTGTTTTTTTACATTTACATTTTTTTTGCATTTGTCTGCCTCTTCCTCCTACCCATATTCTTCCTTCTCCTCATTGTTATATTCTTTGTGGTCATGATATTTTTTTTTTTTTTTTTACGCCCCTTTTTTCTTCGTGCACGTCATTCTTCTTCTCTTCCGTATTCACATTATTTTTCGGTTACTATTCTCCCTAAACATTCCTCCCTCTTCTTGTCCTCCTAGTTCTCGTCTTCCTCCCCCCTCCTCCAGATCGGTCACCTACTCTCTTGGTAAGAAGACGGAGACAGTGAGCGACGTTGGCGACGAAGAAGAGGGCGAAGAAGGCCAAGAAGGGAGTGGTTGGGTGGCGGGGAGGGAACGAGTGCCGAGACCCATCTCTGCAGGCGTTGAATATTAACATCTGGGCGAGTAGGAAGGCTGGCCGTCGCCGTGGCATTTACATACAAAATGCTTCAAGTGGGCTGTGTCGAGTCGATAGCATCTTCATTACACTCAATGGATTATTGCCTATTTACACGAGGAGTCCAGGAGGCTACCGAAGACGTCTCACACCCTTGTGAAATCTTTACTTCCCCCTTCCCTCCCTCCTTCTCCCCCCGGAAGCTTTCTCCCGCTCCTTCTCCGGCCATTCTTTCCGGGCACTAAATCAGCGTTAAGATCAAATTATAAGATCCGGGCGATGCGGAAAATGTTGTTTCATTTTGAGAATGAAGGGCATCAGAACCGTCGATGGCAGAGGCTCAGAGGAATAGTCTCTTGAGAGGGCGATTAGGTCTTACGCTCATCGTGAGACCGAGAGAAAGAGGTCTCCTCAGACTCTTGTCAACTGATACAAGGCCCGTGGAATTTGGAATTTAAAGTACACGGGACGGATAAGCCCTCCTGGGCTTATTTATATGCCTGATCAGATAGCTTCCCGCGGCTCGTTCATTTGATACGCCCGAAGCTATTTATGCATCTTATCGAAATTTTCGACGTCGCAAATTAATATTCCATGGAGCATTTCATACCTCCGGATTTTTGCAACGTTTAAAATTAACCCACACGCGATGCTGAAGCTACATTATACTATGCTCCATTATATATACACCCTACCGGTATCAGACGGGTTCTGTCCAAAAATATATATTGGCTGCGTTTCGGCATAGAATATTCAGGTCTATTCAATATTTTTCCACAAACTTCCTTCACCACCAATTTCACAAATCCATAGCCTTTGACAGGTGACGCTTGCCACTGTTTTTACTCACGCCCC
>NC_134777.1:38833646-38841146 GCF_046742065.1 Oratosquilla oratoria | reverse complement strand
CTATTTATCTATCTATCGATTTATATGTAGGCATATATATATATATATATATATATATATATATATATATAATACATTCACTGTTTCCATCCTTTTCCTTCTCCCTTTCTCACTCTCCGTATCTCTCTCTCTCTCTCTATCTATCTATCTATCTATTTATCAATCAATCTGTCTATCTATCTATCAACCTGTTACACACACACACAGAGAGAGACACACACACACAGACACACACAATCACACACACACACATACACACACACACACACACACACACACACACACACACACACACACACACACACACACACACACACACACACACACACACACGCACACACACACACACACACGCACAAACGTACACACACCATGTCTCTCGGAAGGATATCAAGAAACATAGCCTTCTCTACAGATGCATCAACTTTTGGAATAACTTTAGAAAAGGGAATTGACTGATCAAATAAAACACATGAACTTAAAACACAATTTGCCAGATGAAGACAAAGAAACGGGAACCTATATATGTAACTTTCTTCTTAAAAAGTAATTTAAGTAAAAGCATTCTTTGAAACAAGCAGACGCATACATCCACACAGATAGCAAGATACGCATATACTCACAGATAAAAAAAATGCACACATGGAAACCCATACACAAAATATAACTTAATCTGTACATTATTTTAAAGCGCATTCTTTTAATACACAAATACATAAATGAATAAATTATTCTAATTCTATATGAAATGGTATATGTATGTATAAATATACATATATATATATATATATATATATATATATATATACACATATATATGTATATATATTGATACATTTTGAAAGTTTGACGAAGGAGTAGTAGTAAACACAGGAGTCTAGTCTACGTAAGTTTATTGCTGACTAATTTCACAAGTATGCTTCTTCAAATCATACATACGGAACTAGTCAGAAACTCAGACCAAGACTCCTGCGTTTCCTACTCTCTCTTTCCCTGTAAATATATATATACATATATATATATATATATATATGTATATATATACATATATATACATATATATATATATATACATACAAACATATACCAAGGCTTTTTCCCCCTTCCAAGGGAGGTAGCCAAAAAGGGAAAGGCATAAAAACACTCCCACCCATTTCATCCCTAAATACACTCCACACCCCTCCCACCCTTCCTCTCATCTGAGCACCTCCTGGATGACGGGTCATCCCTGCACCCTGCCCACCGCCCTGGGTCAGAAGCAGTGTCGCAAGACACAGCACATCCACAGCAAGGCCGCTTCATTTAATCGGCGACCTCCCCTCTCCGTCCCCCTTTGCATATAAGGCGAGGACGGGGAGAAATCCCTTCGGGCTGCGTCAAAATTTACTCACACATACTACCCCCCCCCCCCCGCCCATTCCTCCTCATGCAGTCACAACATCATCCATATACAACCATTCTCCACTCACCACTGTCATCCGTCCTCTCCCGTCCTTCCTCAACAGACATTCCCCTCCTCCCCAAAGCCCCCTTCACCCTATCCGTCCACTTTATTCTAGGACGTCCCCTCATGTTCACTCCCTCCACATCTGCCTTCCATACCTCTTTTACTAGTCTTTCTTCACTCATTCTTTCCATGTGTCCAAACCATCCTAATATTCTTTCATCAACCCTATCTCCCAAATCCTTTTTCACCCCTGTTCTCCTCCTCACCTCCTCATTTCTCACTCTATCCAGCCTAGTAACCCCCACCATACATATATATATACATATTTATATGTATATATATATATATATACATATATATACTCGTATATACATATGTATATATATATATATATATGTATATGTACATATAGATATAGGTATAGATATAGTTGTAGATATAGATAGATACATGGCAAACTTGTTGTGACAAAGCTTTTTGTCAATCTTCTCTCTCTTTCGTAATGAGACTTTGCTTTCCATAGGCAGGAGTCTGAGTAATTCGCCGTATGCCATGATATAGAAATAGGCATAGTCGAAAGCCAAGACGCGTTTTCGCACCTCCTGGTGCTTCTTCAGTGGCAATTGAAGTAATGAAGAATCTATGAATATCAGCAACTTTTATATCCGGAAGGTGGATGGGGATTGGCTGGATTGTTGCGGGTTACGTACGGTCTGTTCTCCCATTGGCTGAGCGGTGCGTGACGTCATCAGTTTGCGCCCCAGCACCGTAATGGGCAGACCTCCTAACGCTGGGTAACGCTTGCAGGCCATGGGTTTGTATGTTGAGATTTGGGGAAAGATCTTTTATGAATATAGCCTCCAGGATCTCAACATACAAGCCCATGACCTGCACACACAGAAACTCACACACACGCACACAAACACACACACATACTCACACACATACTCACACACACACACACACACACACACACACACACACACACACACACACACACACACACACACACACACACACACACACACACACACATACACACACAAACACACAAACTCGCACAGACCTACACGCATGTTCACACACAAGCAAATGCACACAGATACACACACTGGTTTCCAAAATTATAAGTCTTTTTGTTGCGATAATATATTATCATTAATTTCAATGAAGTAAGAGTCATCATTGTTTTAGTTTTGTATTACGAGCTTTTGACGTGAACGCTGAGGAAATATTTTGCTATTTGAACTGTATTACACATCTCCTAGCGAGAGAAGCCTACAGGCCAATGGCTTTGGTGAAGAACTATTATACGATATACGTTGGTTATAATCCTGGAAACTTTTTATTATCATTTGATCGGTGCGTATCCATTTCCCATTAATTCTATGGAAAACTTATTCCATACAAGGGAGCATTCGGTGATGAAGATGAAAATAATTGCTTCATGTATCATTACATATAGCCTATGATAAAAAACCTCTCTCCGTCTGGGAGCGATATAACATATCCCTGTCCTCTTTCTGGTCCATAGTAATGAATGGGGATAGACACTGTATACTTTCCTTCACACACAGAGATACAGTCTGTCTCCTTCTCTCTCTCCCTCTATCTATCTCTCTCTCTCTCTCTCTCTCTCTCTCTCTCTCTCTCTCTCTCTCTCTCTCTCTCTCTCTCTCTCTCTCTCTCTCTCTCTCTCTCTCTCTCTCTCTCTCTCTCTCTCTCTCTCTCTCTCTCTCTCTCTCTCTCTCTCTCTCTCTCTCTCTCTCTCTCTCTCTCTCTCTCTCTCTCTCTCTCTCTCTCTCTCTCTCTCTCTCTCTCTCTCTCTCTTTCTATCTTCCTGCTGGAGTAAGTGATTGGCACACGTAATGGCATAGTAGGCAATCAAAGAAGTTGAGTAATGAACAAGAAAAGGATTATGAGAAGTATGATGAGAAGAAGAAGGAAAAGGAGGACGAGGAGGAGCTGAGGGAGGGAGAGGGACAAGAGTGAATATTGGAAGGGAATATTGAAGAGGAGTAAAGGTATGACGAGGAAGTGGATAGAAGGGAAAAGGAAGAGGAAGATGAAGAGAAGGTGAAAGGGAAAGAGAAGGATGTCAGAACTAAGAAAGTTCCGCTGAAAAGGAATCTCACTCACCTCATCCTTGACACATAATCTTCCTTTTCTTCCCTCTTTTACACTTCTCCTTTTCCCTCACCTCCCTTTCTTTCTCCTCCTACCTTCCTTCACCTCTTCCTCTTTTAATTCTTCTTCTTCTCCTCCTCTAATGTCTCATTTTCCTTCTCATTCTCCCCGTCCTTCTCACCTCCCTTCTACCTCTCTCTTATTTGCTCTAACTTTCATTCCTCCTCACTACCCTTCTCATTCATTCCTCCTCTTTTTCTTCCTCTTCTTTCCCTTTCCTTTACTCTTTCATCCTTTCCCATGTCTCCTCATCCTACTTTTCCTCATTCCCTCTCTATTTTTTCTTTTTATATTCTTCCATTTTCTCTTCCCTCTTCCATTTCTTTCTCATTTTCCTCCTAGTCCTTCTTCTGTTACTCCTTACCCCTTTTCTTCTTTTTCTCCTGTTCGTCCTCTTAATCCACCATGTTTTCTTGCTCTTTTTTTTTATTTTCTTCTTCCTATGCATAAACCAATACCTTTAAATGGAACTTCTACTGCGTTTGAGCGTTTGGTGACATGGATATTTCTATCGACCATGTACTTAGGACGGCTCAGAACAAGACTTAAGGTTGGCTTTGGCACAGCCCATGGAAGCTCTTTGATATAGGATAGAGATATGTTCTGTGAACACCTATTCATTTCTTTGAGCACATAAAGGAATATAATTGTGGGAAAAAGAATCACGATGATGATGTAAGGAAAACGTGGAAGTGGAGAGGGACGAAAAGAAAAGTGGAAAGGGAAAAGATGAAGATAGATAAAGGAAGATAGAAAGGAAGAGAACGAGAAAGTACTTGGAAAGAATAGAAATAGTAGGAACAGAAAGAGGGTTTTAGGATGAAAGGGGAAGGAGGAGAAAGAATAGGAAGAGGAAGAGGAAGAAGAGGAGAAGAAAGAAAGAAAAATAGGATGATGGGATCGAGGAAAATAAGTAGAAGACGAAGGAACAGGAGGAGAAGGAGAAGGAATAGATAGGACGCGAGCTAAAAATAATAAAAAGAAAAACAGGAGTAATGGGGGGGAAGATGATAAGGAGTGAGAAAAGGAGAAAAAAGAAAATATAGAGAAGAGGAAAAATAAGGAACGTAGGATGAGAAATATTAAGAAAATGGAGATGAGAAAGAAGAGGAAAAAAATAAAGGACTGATGGTTAGGGTAGGATGGAAAGAAATAAACGAGAAGAACGAGGTAACACAGTAACAGGAGGAGAAGAAAGAAGAAGAGAATATGAAGGTTAAAATTTATTAATTAAGCCTAGTGTTCACAAGATAGCGACATATAGCGTTAATTATGAAATGTAATTAACAGAGGACCTGACTGCGATGTCTGTATATGACCTGGACGTAGAAGAGGAAAGATAAAGTGATAAGAGACTGAAAGAGAGAGAGGAAGGTGAAAAGAGTGGAAAAAGGAAAGGAATTGAATCCGGAGATCACGGGAAATACACACAGGAGATGAAGTAACTGAGCTGAGGTGTGCGAAGGAGTGTGTCGGCGTTCCGTTGAGAAAGGGAGACGTGTAGTGTCACCTACGAGGTCATGTGTTTTGACTCCTGAAGGAGTGAAGAAGAAGGCCCCCAGCATAATCTTGCAGAAGTCTTACCAAGTTTCAGTTATTTTCTTTCATTTCTTCGATTTTATTGTGTGTGTGTATGTGTGTGTGTGTGTGTGTGTGTGTGTGTGTGTGTGTGTGTGTGTGTGTGTGTGTGTGTGTGTGTGTGTGTGTGTGTGTGTGTGTGTGTGTGTGTGTGTGTGTGTGTGTGTGTGTGTGTGTGTGTGTGTGTGTGTGTGTGTGTGTGTGTGTGTGTGTGTGTGTGTGTGTGTGTGTGTGTGTGTGTGTGTGTGTGTGTGTGTGTGTGTGTGTGTGCGTGTGTGTGTGTGTGTGTGTGTATGTGTGTGTGTGTGTGTGTGTGTGTGTGTGTGTGTGTGTGTGTGTGTGTGTGTGTGTGTGTGTGTGTGTGTGTGAGAGAGAGAGAGAGAGAGAGAGAGAGAGAGAGAGAGAGAGAGAGAGAGAGAGAGAGAGAGAGAGAGAGAGAGAGAGAGAGAGAGAGAGAGAGAGAGAGAGAGGAAGAGAGAAAACGATAGATAGAGAAATATAAATATATATATATATATATATATATATATATATAGAGAGAGAGAGAGAGAGAGAGAGAGAGAGAGAAGACGTGGGGTAGTACATGAGGAATCGCATTTGATGGCGTGGGATCATTTAGGATATTTTCGACTTGGACCGGACTCTAGTCTGAGGACACTGGCAAATTTATCTTCTTGTACTGAAGGGTCCTCATCCGCCACGTTGGTCTCCAGTTACCAAATATTCTTTTTTTTTTCTGGCTAGAAGTCAACGTCAATTGTGTAAGAAATGCAAAACACGGTAGCTCAGCTAATACCCATATGTGTCGAGGTTAGTATCTGTGTCATCCATGCTGTTCAGTGCACAAGTAGGCATGGAAGTAGAACTGACGTGTTTAAGGTGACAAATAGACAAACACTAACACTGCAAAAGATCAAATAACGTGCAACTTGGATTTTGGTTAGGATTTTCAGCTAAAATGAGCAATTGTTTATAGCAACTTACATTCACGAACTTAAGTTAGAAAACAAGAGTTGGCTATTGGTTTGCAAGTTTATTCCTCAAACAAAGTCATCCCATGTGTGTAATCCGGTCAGCGAAAAAAGTAGTTATGATCATTTTATAAATTGTTTAAGCTTTTATTTGAATTTTGCAGAGGTTATCGTTTTGCTGCCTTTGCAGAGTTTGATCCTTTTGAGAGAGAAAAAGTTTTGATTTTGCCGTTTTTGTAGGCTGAACCATATTGCAAAAAGGCATTTTTTTAATAACGTTGAATAGAAAGGTATATAAACTTTCTGTTCCGATTCATATAGACCTCGAAATCTTTTTTTTAATAGCTTCCATTCATTTCATTACACGCATTTCCAAGACAAATGAGTAATTATAGTGTAATTGCACTTAAGATACTTGTACACTAACAAGCTGTGTATTACGGGAAACGTATTTACATACACACATATATACAATTCTTCTTCCTACCACTTTTTCCACTCAACTGCCTCACCTTCAGCCCCTTCAAACACAATATATATATATATATATATATATATATATATATATATATATATACATATGTATACATATGTATATATATATACATATATACATTTATATACATGTATATATATATGTATATATATATACATATATATATATATATATATATATATATATATATATATATATATATGTATATATATATACCAATAAACGCGTCACGTAATTCCTAGAGATGTTTCCGGTCTCTAACCTCCACAAAAATGTCGTCCATATATATACCGTAAGTAAAAGGACGAAAATGAGGAACAGATAGAACTCGTCTCTCCACCAGACCCATGTAGAAGTTGGCAAAGAGGACCCCAAGTGGAGACCCCATCGCCACACTGTCTACCTGTCTATACATTTTTCCATCTGGTCCCTTTCTGGTTCTGGCTACTCTGCATGAACACGCAGTCTCCACCACATACAACTCCAGAAGAAGAACGGGCAGAATATTACAATGTCGTGCCCCCGGACATTAGGCCCTTACTAAAAGCAACACCAGAAGAACAAGGGGCAGATTCCCACTGAGTCCACCTCTCCCAATTACTATTTCAGTTTGTATTTAATTTGTAACAGCTTTGTTCCAAAAATATCTTGTACTTAAAAATGCTCAAAGATGAGCAAAACTTCATACAGTAGCATTTTATCCCGCCTCCCCGATGAACCGAGAGCTTTGATTAGAAAACTTGAGTCTATCAATAAGAAATTGGTTCTAGCCCAAGCTGCGGTCAAATTTAATTCATGTATAAAAGAAGAATTACTGCCCA
>NC_134777.1:38806146-38808646 GCF_046742065.1 Oratosquilla oratoria | reverse complement strand
GTATATGTATACATATATATAAATATATATATATATATATATATTTTTTTTTTTTTTTACGTGGACTCAGTCTCAAATCGTAAAAGAATGCTGCGTTACTGGTGCGTAAGGATGTCACTAATATTCTTAAGCTACTGAACATAATTTTTGAAAAAATAACATTTCTGGCATAATATCAGGTGTAATAATTTTCTGGTGTGAGTCTTGAAAAAAGGAATCATAGAACGTATAAAAGTAAGGAGCTTACTGAATGGACGATATTGAAATAAATGAGCTTGAAGGCAGATGTAGTAAATCTAAAGAAACCCTCCGGTGCAGGCTGTGTTAAATTACGATTATTCAACCTTTTCCCAAAGGTGAAGTATTGTTCTGGCTAACATTAGGCAGTTTTATTCAGTTTAGTGGAAAATATCATAGTGAAGAGTCCAACACTTTCATCCATGATGGTGTTGTCTACATATCCTATTCTTCATGAATTAGATCAATTGAGTTAAGGATATGTCACTGTAGCAAAAGGATCACTCACCTGTAAGAGGTCCTAAACGTATTCAACTTGGTGGCAGTTTTTTTTTTTTTTTTTAGCAAATTTAAAGCAATCTTATCAAGTTTAGAGGACAAAATCATTGTAAAGAGTCCAACTCTTTCATCCATGATGGTGTTGTCTACATATCCTATTCTTCATGAATTAGATCAATTGAGTTAAGGAAATGTCACCTGTAAGTATGCTTCTACTGGTTTCGTCTCATTCTATTTAATATCATACACTGCTGGTCCTATACCTGTGTTGAATGTATGCCAAGTATCAATCCCATTAATTTCAGTTTTTCGGATGTTTTAGCCCTTCAGTTCGGTAAAACTTCATCAAGGTGGTCTTACCTTTTTAATTAAGGGATATACTCTGCTCATTTGATATTAATTACAATAAACTAAGCAAAAGGAGGACGTCAGTGTACCATAAGGTTTATACATTCATTGAGTATTACATGTCTCCTTTGCATGGACAAAAATAATTTCTTTCAATAACAGTATCATGACTAAGACCAGACGCTTTTATACAGCTAATGAGCCATAGGCCACAGCCTTTTTTGATACCGAGTGTATGACATGGAGGCGTGCCGGCAGCCAGAGTAAAAGAATCAATGACTCTTGATGCAGAACCATAAGGTTTATACATTCATTGAGTAATACATGTCTCATTCGCATGGACAAAAATAATTTCTTTCAATAACAGTATCATGAGTAAGACCAGACGCTTTTCTATAGCTAATGAGCCATAGGCCACAGCCTTTTTTGATACCGAGTATATGACATGGAGGCGTGCCGGCAGCTAGAGTAAAAGAATCAATGACACTTGATCCAGAATCAGTTGATCGAGATACAATATAACCGCAAGGATATCGAGCCGAGTAATACATATACGAATAAAATCGTTTGGCGACAGGTAGAGATAAATGACATAGGTAGGAATGGAATTAATACTGGCTCAATGCCTCTGGCAACATAGTGACTTGCACAAGTACTGCTAAATATAGGATGGGGGTTTTAAAATGCTTCCAGGCTGACGGCCATAATGATCCAGTAGGGTGTATTTGTATTGTCTAACGAGAGTGGTATCGTCGCCTTAGACGGCGATATCGTTGTCTCAGTTTATCGCATCAAACAATACTGTTCCGTTTTTGGACGGACCCAAAGAACTGAAAAGGGTCCCGATCCATCGAGGGACTATTCAGCCTGGAGGTCGTTCCTAGCTGACCGAAAGTGTCTGGAGTTTCTCTGAGCAAAATGTATACAGTCCGTAATTCTTCACTCAACGCTAAACGGAAGCATTTGGATTTCATTAGAAACGTAATACCGGGATAAGTTTGCTTGATTGAGTCGTGGGATTCATCTGAAAGCCAAATTCCCTCGAGAAATTATTCAAACTATTTTCCTCGGAGCCTCGTAAAATGCCTCCATATCTTAAAAAAAAAAAAAAAAAAAAAAATCCTATAGATTTCCCAATAAAAACATCTCCACCATTTTTCTCCATAATTCTCTCAATAAAGATTTCCTCCGCAATTCATTACCAACAGGCTCCATAAAAGTCCCGGGGAGAGAAAATTTCTTTACATTCAATTAAATCACCACGTAAATATCTATTTTATATATCTCCTGCACCATGTGATCTGTTGGCAACGTTTCCACTTGTGGAATATATCGCAATTTTCTTATTGTCATAAGAATGAGTGGTGGTATTGTTGTCGCTGTTCTGTGCATTGATTTTCTCATGGGTCGGAAAGAAATAGCTCTGTATTATATGTCTTTCTTTGCTTGAAGCCTAGGACCATTACGAAGTGTTTCTGAGCTATAGATACTTCACTGCCTTGGGGTCGTTGTAAGTTTCATTCACCTTTTTTCTCTTCACATCGTTAAATGAATCTCTTGCATTAAATATGTTCCTTACTTGAGCTCTTTAACTGTTTATGGTGTATTTTGTCCGACTAGGGGTTGTTAAAAGACG
>NC_134777.1:38798646-38801146 GCF_046742065.1 Oratosquilla oratoria | reverse complement strand
AATTTAGTATTTTCTTTAAACTCATAGCTTTGTATACCTCTAGGTCTGTGGCGATTCAAGGGGGGCAGGGGGGGCCATGCCCCCCCCAGTTTTTCAGCTGGCCCCCAGGTTGGTCCCCCAGTTTTTTTTTTTTTTTTTTTGCATATCCTATTTTTAAATTACACACACACACACACACACACACACACACACACACACACACACACACACACACACACACACACACACACACACACACACACACACACACATATATATATATATATATATATATATATATATAAATATATATATATATATATATATATATATATATATATATATATATATCAAGGACTACTATTACACAGGACGTGCGCACCCAGATCCCTGGGTCCGCTAGCGGAGGCCATTGCTTTCTTTGTAACCTAACATTTTATATTGGACAAATATATCAAAACTAGAAACCTAACATTGTATATAGGACAAATATATCAACTATTGACTTATTTAATGCAATATAAGTTTATATAAACTTTTATAGTGAAATAAGAAACTATTTCTTAGGCACTGTTATGCTTTGAAATGCCAATTTTAGCCAGACTTAACAGGTATTATTGTATGAGGTTAGTAGACACAGGGTTGGCAATTTTTTTTTTTTTATTATTATTATCTTTTTAAGATTTTTTTTTTCATTTAAATCAGATTTATTTGATTTAAATATATATATTTTTTATAGATTTTAGATATTATGGGATTACTATCTGATATGTGATCTGATTTCTAAATGACATTTTTAGCATATCAATATAAGGAACAGTGTTATATAGACATACAGTTTCATTATTCAGGTCATCTGCACACTTTTTATATTCCTTTTCAAACACAAGATCCAAGTACTTATCAGCAATATCTTTTCTGGATGGAGGAATATAACCTGGCCTCAGGTTTTGAACCATCTTGAGAAACAGGATGCTGAACAAGACGAAATGGTGAATTTCTAGCAAATATAATTCTTGCAAGTTCTTTGTCGAGATTTTCCTTTTGAGAGGCTGAAGTTTTTATGATAAATCTGTCCAGAGATGTTGATGACTTTCTTTTAGATGAAAATGATTTAGCAGAAGTGGCGCCTATGGAGTAGTCTGATAGTAACCTTTTTAATGGTGGAATCAGGTTTGCAGATAATTCAAGTGGAGCCGATGATGAAGGGATTGAAGCTGTTGATACAGATCCTGAAATGGAAACAGAAAATTTTAGCATATTGCTTAATTTATAAATGAATGAATAAATGAATAAATACAGTGTGATTTAGGCTACTTTTGAGTACAGTATTTATTTTTTTAGATAATGATCATATTCACACAAGCCACTAAATTATTTGGAAATAATTAAAAGGATATGAAATAGGTGGGCTTGGAATTCAGCCCACACAGGATTCAGTCCACTTTTAAATTCACTAAAAATAATGGGTTAGTTGGGTTAGGTTAGGCTAAATCCCTTTGAGCTGAATCCCATGTGGGCTGAATTCCAATGGAACCTATGAAATATATTACACAATGTTGAATGAAATGAATAACAATCATCTAGGCCCCAAAGTTGAGTGGATACAGTATATTATAGTGATATAGTCATTATCCAAATTTAGAAGTAATGTAGTTGAAGTATCATCTCATTAGGCCTTCACATTTTTATTGCACATGCTCTCCATTGTTCACCAAATTTATATAGTTGCGTATGAAAAGGGAGAAACGCACACAAGTAAAATGATTTACCTGTGGCTGACCTTGGCATTTACCTCTGTGAGATTTTAATCTTGACACAACGCCCTGTAGTTCTTGGCTGCAGTCTTTGCATTTAGCTCGGTGCCCTTTGCCAGAAGTTGTTGGTAGTTTTTCAAAATAATTCCAGACAGGATCATTTTTTCTGCCTGAAGGAACCACTCTGCCAGGTCCAGAAGACATCCTTCCTGGTTGATTCCAAAGCAGCAACTGACTCAGTGAGAAGCTGCATACCTAGAACAAGTTTCAACAAGAATCTTGTTGAAACTTGTGGGCTGCACAGTGATATATACTACATGTAGGCTTATACCGTTCCTTGTATACTTGTGGCAAATCTATATAACACCGCTCCTTATATTGATATGCTAAAAATGTCCTTTAGCAATCAGATCGTATATCAGATAGCAATCCCACAATATCTAAGATATACAAAAAAAAAATCTTTTTAAATAAGATAAATCTGATTTGAATAAAATATATATATATATTTTATATTAAAAAAAAAAAAAAAAAAAAAAATCGCCAACCCTGGTGTCCACTAACCTCATACAATAATACCTGTTAAATCCGGATAAAATTGGCATTTCAAAGCATAGCAGTGCCTTAGAAATAGTTTCTTATTTCACTATAAAAGTTTATATTAACTTATACTGCATTGAATAAGTAAATAGTTGATATATTTGTCCTATATACAATGTTAGGTTTCTAGTTTTGATATATTTGTCCAATATAAAATGTTAGGT
>NC_134777.1:38786146-38793646 GCF_046742065.1 Oratosquilla oratoria | reverse complement strand
GATAAAATAAAATAAAATAGAATAAGACAAAAAAAAAAGAGATAAGAAATAAAGATAGTAGTTAAAACAATATCTAAAGAATACGTCACATAAATGAGTCTCTTGTCTCTTTGGCACAGAAAGTTTTATCGTCTGTCATTGGAGAGAATAAAATTTTTAAGACACCTGCTGCTCTGGAAAGTAGTTGGGATGTATCTGATTCCTCTGAAGCCTAAAGATTTCTCGCGAGTGAAGAAATTTGTTAATGTTACTGCTGATCCATAAAGAATAATTGGAGACATTTCTTAACACGTTACAGCCCAGAGATCCTATCAAACTGAATGATATAGAATGAGGCTAGCCAGGAAAGACTACGAAGTCCCATCTGGCTTCCAAAAAGTTAACTTCGTAAAAACGCTACCACGATCCGGTAGGAACTTAATACTTGAATACCGTCGGGAGTGGTGAAGAACAGTCATGAGCAGTGAACACAAATGGAAGGTTTTCCGCTGGTGCTGCATATAATAGGTCGGCTGCAATGACTCCAGTGTGCTGAACCACGGCATGCAGACGCCTGTTTTGTCTGTCTGTCTGTCGTCCGTCTCTCTCTCTCTCTCTCTCTCTCTCTCTCTCTCTCTCTCTCTCTCTCTCTCTCTCTCTCTCTCTCTCTCTCTCTCTCTCTCTCTCTCTCTCTCTCTCTCTCTCTCTCTCTCTCTCTCTGTGTGTCTGTCTCTATCTATCTATCTGTCTATCTCTCTATCTATCTATCTATCTATATATCTATCTATCTGTCTATCTCTCTATCTGTTTATCTATCTATCTATCTATTTATCTATGTATCTATCTATCTATCTATCTCTGTCTCTTTCCTTCCCTAAAAGAATTTTTTAGTTATGCATTTCATGAAGATGGCTCAGGTTCCTGCCTTTGGTGTTTGCGTGTTGGGGGGGGGGGGTTCTATTGCCTCGCAATGGCAACCCTGATCTATCCTTGATTGAAACCACAGATACGAGAGAGAGCTCTCTGTTCCCCATATCATAGATGAATGTATCGCCAGCATCTTGTTAGTTATGTAAACGAGTATGCCAAAATCCTGCTTCGATCAAAGAGAGAAAAGAGGTAGAGAGGGAAGTAGGGTGAGAGAAATGAAGAAAGTGAGTTCATAAAAGAAAAGAGAAGAGAGAGAAATGTAAGAATAGAAAAAAAGATAAATAGAGACTGAGAGAGAGAGATAAAGAGAGAGATAAGGAGAGAGAGATAGATAGACAGATAGATAGATAGATACATACAGTAGATAGATAGATAGAGAGAGAGAGAGAGAGAGAGAGAGAAAAAGAGAGAGAGAGAGAAAGAGAGAGAGAGAGAGAGAGAGAGAGAGAGAGAGAGAGAGAGAGAGAGAGAGAGAGAGAGAGAGAGAGAGAGAGAGAGAGAGAGAGAGAGAGAGAGAGAGAGAGAGAGAGAGAGAGAAACATGAACAGGCACACACACACACACACACACACACACACACACACACACACACACACACACACACACACACACACACACACACACACACACACACACACACACACACACACACACACACACACACACACACACACACACACACACACACACACACACACACACACAAATACACGCACAGACATATCTGCACACATACACGAAAAGGTCGAGAGAATGTGAGAGGGAGAGGGGACAGAGAGAAATTGAGAGCCATTGTGAGAAGAGGAGGAGCCTAGGAAATGCGTAGCTGCAGCCGCAATCCGTCACCTTTGCCCTATGCTCTTGGACTGTTGGAGCATGTAGCAGTCAATACTAGGAATCGCTGAGGCGAGCGGGATTCGAACCCACAACTAAAGAGATATGATACCAGCACGTTTCCAATTTCGCCTATTGTACACTGCATTTAGGGAGGTATTGAAAAAATAACAACAACAACGAGATAGGCAATAAGAGAACCATTGAGAGGAAAGTGAGAGTAGCATTGCGAGAGACACTGAGATGGACACTGAGGGATTAACGGTATTAAGAATAGCATCGAGGGAGGCATCGAAGAAACGATGAGAGAGGCATTGAGAAAACCATTGAGAAAACCAATGAGAGAAGCACTGAAAGGGACAATGAGAGAGGCACTGAGAGAATACTGCGAAGACACTGAGAGAGGAATTAAGGGTGGCATTGAGAGAGGGATTGAGGAAAACAATGTGAGAGGCATTGAGAGAAGCATTGAAATGGGCAGTGAGAAAAAGGTGTGAGAGAGGCACTAAGGGCGGCAGTGAAAAAAGTATTTAGAGGCATACTAGGATGGTCATAAAGAGAGTAGCCTAACTGAGATCGACATAGAAAGAGGCATTATTGAGAGGCATAGAAAGAGGCATTATTGAGAGGCATAGAAAGAGGCATTATTGAGAGGCATAGAAAGAGGCATTATTAAGAGGCATAGAAAGAGGCATTATTGAGAGGCATAGAAAGAGGCATTATTGAGAGGCATAGAAAGAGGCATTATTGAGAGGCATAGAAAGAGGCATTATTAAAAGGCATAGAAAGAGGCATTATTGAGAGGCATAGAAAGAGGCATTATTGAGAGGCAAAGAAAGAGGCATTATTGAGAGGCATAGAAAGAGGCATTATTGAGAGGCAAAGAAAGAGGCATTATTGAGAGGCATAGAAAGAGGCATGATTGAGAGGCATAGACAAACAGGTGTGCTCGTGTGTACACCTGTGTGCTGATGTGCACGTGTGTGTGTGAGTGCGTCTTTATGGACTGAAGGCTTTTTTGTTATGAATAACAATGAATTGAAGAGAAAAAAATATTTTAATACAGAGTTTATTGGTTTTAGTAGGCGTGTTATTCTTTAGATCAATAGGAGTTTTCATCTGTTTGTACTAAAATGGGCAACTTCATATAAACGAACAAACATTCTATTGTTATGAGGACATCATTGGCAAAAAATACTTTGTTGTTTCTTTCTTTCTTTCTTTTTTCTTTCTTCTCTGAAGATCCATGCGCAGCCTTTTCGACGTAAAGTAAACACGTAAACCTTAAGTAGAGTTTTCCTCTGCCTTATTCAATATGATTTTATTAACGTTTTGGCACATTTGTGGGGATTAAACGAGGTCTCTTTTGATGAAAACAACATTTTATTTCAAATCAAGCTCTCGGATGAAAGAAATCGTCTGATATTAGGAAGGAAAGAGTCTGTTGAGAACAGTAATAAAGACATAGAATAACAGCCACAATACTATAAATAGTCAAACGAAAAGTTAGATCAATTAACTTATTAATAATAATTAGATAAAATAATTAGATAAATAGGTGAGTAACTAAATAAGTAATGAAAAAATAAACATGTAAATGTATAAATGAATGAATAAATACATAGTAAAAATAATGAACAAATGAATGCATGAATAAGTGAATAAGTAAGCAAACAAACATTAAATAAATGAATAAATATCTAAATACGTAAATCAACCAAATAATTGATTGATTAATCAATAGGGGAATATATATACAGGTAAATAAATAAATAGATTAATTCATTCATTAATAGACAAATAGGCTACTAATAGGCTACTAAGACAAATAGGCTACTAAGACAAATAAATGAATAAATAAGTAAATAAATGAACAAATAAATGAATAAGTAAATAAATGAACAAATAAATGAATAAACAAGTAAATAAATGAACAAATAAATGAATAAGTAAATAAATGAACAAATAAATGAATAAACAAGTAAATAAATTAACAAATAAATAAACAGATAAATGAAAAATCACGTAGTACGGAAGCATTTAGTCAAGAGAAGTTATAACCTTTTCTCTACTGAGGAGGTGAAACGACAACGGTTGAAACAGCATGGCGGCATTCAGGAGAGAAGGTTTTCTACGTGCTCTGAAAAAGGTTTTGTTGGGTCTACATGTTCAATATTATTGCACAATATTCCATACTGTACAATATTATTGACGGTGTGGGGAAGTCCTGTACATTTGACGTCTTCATTATATTGTGTCATTCATCGTCAGTGAATAAGGAATAGTGCGAACTAATACACGGTAAATTTTATTGCGCAATATTCCGTACTGTACAATATCATTGACGGTGTAGGGGTGGTATTGAAGAGGTACATGTATTTATCTTGTGCATATGATGTCTTCAAAATATTGTGTCATTCTTCCATACCATCCATACACCGTTAATAATATTGTACAATACGGCATTGTGCGCAATAATACACGATCAATCTTACTGAGCAATATTCCGTATTTTACAATGTCATTGACGATGTAGGGATGATATAGAAGATGTATATGTGTTATCCTGTACATATGATGTCTTCAGTATATTGTGTAATTCTTCCATACCATCCATACCCCTTTAATAATATTGAACAATATGGCATAATGTGCAATAATATTGATCGTGAGTAAGTTACAATCCCATTTCTGGCGAGCGACGGGATGCAGTGGATTAGAAAGAAGTAGCCAGAATTATAAGGGCCACCCAGCTCACAAGGTCTTAAATCTTCTAGATATATATTTCATCTTAGAGAAAAAAACAAGAATCCAAATGTTTGTCCAAACTGCACCCAGCGGAAACACGAGCACGATACGTTTCATTAAGTTTATTTAAAAAGAATTTCGGAAACTCCCTGAACTTGCAAAGTCACTGAAGATGAAGATTCCAAAAGGCTAAAATAAGAAGGGAAAGTTTACCAATGTATCCGTGAATGAGCTTTTCCTCTTTCTTGTGGTTTAAGTTAGGGTTAGTGAGATTAAGAAAACTCCCTTCTTTACCGGAACGGGTTAACCAAGTAAGGTTAGCTCACGATGCAAGAGATGACACGGTTATGAATAGGCATTATACATAGTGGTTTAGGTTGGTTAAATGAACATTGAATCAGGTTAGGGTAGATTAATTCAGCATAGCATAACATTACATAGCATTGGATAGCATAGCATAATATCATAGGATAGCATAGCATAGGACAACACAGCACAGCATGACGTGTGAGACATTTATCGAAGACGGCTGATTCATCTATATAGGGCATAGAAAGAATACAAAAAGAGGAGTGAGAGTAAAGGAAAGAGTGTGCAAGACAACAAGGTGGAGAGCGAGTGAGATTAAGAAAGAGAGCAAAAGAGAGAACAAGAGGGGTGATATGAGAGAGTAGAATAGAGAGTGAACGAGTGAGAACTAGAGTAACAGAGCGTAAGAAAAAGAGAGTAGGAGTTGAGCGAAGAGAGAAAGAGTAAGAGAGTAAGGGCGGGAGAGAAAGAGAGAGGGAGAGAGAGAGAGAGAGAGAGAGAGAGAGAGAGAGAGAGAGAGAGAGAGAGAGAGAGAGAGAGAGAGAGAGAGAGAGAGAGAGAGAGAGAGAGAAAGAGAGAGATGTAGACAGACAGACGGACAGAAAGAGAGAGAAAGAGACAGGCAGAGAAACATAGACAGACAGAACAGACAGACAGAAAAAAGAGAGACAAAGAAAGAGTGAAAGATACAGACTCACACACACACACACACACACACACACACACACACACACACACACACACACACACACACACACACACACACACACACACACACACACACACACACACACACACACACACACACACACACACACACACACACACACACACACACACACACACACACACACACACACACACACACACACACACACACACATACACACAGATAGAGAGGCAGGCAGACAGATACAACAAGAGAGAGAGGGATAATGAGAGAGATGTGTGCATGTGAACATGTATTTACAATTGTGTGTGCATATGAGAATCTTAAGAAAACATGTTATGAATAATATTTCGAATACTACATGGCAAGTAGCTGAACGCACCGCATAAACAACTCCCTTAGGGTTAGTTTTGAATGCATATTAGACCTCTCGTAGTGCCTGAGTTGATTCCAGTGCAACTTCCTTGAACGTGTTTGCAATGTTGCACGGCTTGGACGTGTGTAGCCGTATGCAATAGTGGAGAAACGCTTGCTTGGGTCAATGTTAAGACAAGCTGGGGACCCGTGTGGGAAACCGTGTAAAGACGAGTATCACGACAGGTTTATCTGATGCTTACGAAAGGCACAATGGAAGGGAGGAGGACAAATGACACAGAATTAGACGTTTGAAATATATGCGTGGAAATAATCTCTCTCTATACCTATCCACGTGTTTATTTCCCTTTGTTTTCTCTATCTTTCTCATCTCCTTCTCTCTTTTCTTTTTAATTTTCAATTCACTCCCTGTGCTGGCTCTATTAAGTCTCTCTCTTTCCTTTTATTGAACATTTACCCCCCTTTCCTCTTTCCCTCTCTTTCTATGTCTGCTTGTCTCTATGTCTGTCTGTTCGTCTCTATGTCTGTTTGTCTATATTTTTGTCTCTGTCTCTCTCTTCCTCTCTATTTCTGGATTGGGGAGTTTTAGGTGAGAGAAGTGATAGAGGCGAGATGATTGTAAAATTTGCACACGAAAAAAAAAAAAGATAAAAGAAGATATTGACCAGTTTCTTCCAAAAGTGTATTGGTCGTAAATAAGCCCCAAGAGGTCCAACATGAACGACAATGAACAAAATAGACTTAACATAAGATGAGAGTAATGGTGTTAACAATATTCATGTTGAAAAAAGTAAATACAGATAGTGACAAGAGAATAGTTGTTTACAGAGATTAAATTTTAGATGTAAGAAAAGTAAACAAGTCTTGAAGAAGAAAATTAATTACTTATATAAAGTTTAACATGGAGGAATTCTAGTTTATAGCTAGATACCAGCCTGAAGCTCTTAGAAATAACGAGGGCACTATAGGCGTCTGAATTTTAATCTACTTAATATCAATAGCTAATCTACAGAAAAAGTAGAGAGTAGAAAAAGGTGAAAGCACGTATTTCAAATTTACATACATATACAAGGCTTTTTCCCCCTTCCAAGGGAGGTAGCCAAAAAGGGAAAGGCATAAAAACACTCCACCCATTTCATCCCTAAATACACTCCACACCCCTCCCGCCCTTCCTCTCATCTGAGCACCTCCTGGGTGACGGGTCATCCAGGAGGTCAAATTAGGTCAAATTTACAAATGACCTAATAAGAAATGATAATGATGTAAGAGAGCTAAACTGAACAAAAAGCAGAAATCAGAGAAAAGGAAGAAAAAAATCTAGATCATGTTGAGACAATGAGTCCGAAAGATAAAGGCATTTATTAAGCCAAGAGCAGACTGGCTTGAGAGGGACAGTAGATGATATAATTGAAAGATAAATGAGGAAATAAAAAAATACCAAGAACTTTACTCGTTAAATATCACGAGGGAGTCAGCAAATTCTTCTCTAAATGTAAATCGTGTAACACAAATTTCAAACGAAAAAGCAGTATTCGCTCTAAAAAAAAGTACCCGAAGAATAAAACAAATTATCATATCGATAATTTTTATGACAGTTGCATGCAGGGTTCGAACCCGCTATACTCGGCTCTCTCATGAAAATTATCGGTTTGATT
>NC_134777.1:38746146-38751146 GCF_046742065.1 Oratosquilla oratoria | reverse complement strand
AATTTTCATTAGCTGGGTTATCATTACTATGTGTGATCAAGTGTCCCACTTTGCTACCTGATGTTCTAGCTGTCATAATGCCTGTTTTGATGAGGAATGTGTCAAGGTATGAATTAATATTGAAGTTTGGAACTGTGATATATCCTTTTCTTTGTTTCATTTATTATTATCTTTGCTTCTCTCACTTATTTCTTTAGCTTTTTTTTCTCAATTTACGCAGGAGAGCTTTTGAATATTTTAGTTTCTTGAAGGTTTCTGTGATATGATTTAGTTCATCTTCCAGAAACTCTTCATTAAATGTGCAAAATGCTCTGAGGAAGACTTATTACTATACCTACTTTGGTTCTAATGTTGTGTCTCTAGTAAACATTTATGTAGTCTTCCTTATTAGTGGGGTTCCGGTATATTGAAATCTTTACATTTTTGTTTGTTCTGTGTATAATAGTATCTAAAAAAGGACTACGGAAAATTACCCTTTTTACACACTATACATTAGCCATAGAGAAGATTTTGTAAGCTTAGCAAAACCACATGTTAATAGTTAAATAAAATAAATATACAAATGTTATGAGTGTGGCAAAATCCACTCCTAAGCGTCCCAAGAGATGACCTGCCTGTGTATAAAATGACCATGTTGTTCTTCATTGTTAGCTTTGTGATCAAGACCCTGTGGGTCGAAACGTTAAAGCCCTAAAGCTCTCCCATTATTCCTCGTCTATCTCCTCCATTTTCGGTTACATTTGCCATTGTGTAGATAATTATATATATATATATACATATATATATATATATATATATATACATATATATAAATATATATATATATATATATATATATATATAATACCGATGACCCACTTTCGGAGAAGAATAAGCGAAGATATAGAGATATGTATATTTCGATCACTAACTGTGATCATCTTCAGCATATCTGCTGAAAAGGATCACAGTAAGTGATCGAATTATACAGATCTCTATATTTTCGCCTAATTTTCTCCGAAAGTGGGTCATCATTATTATTTTACAAATGTGCTACGACATATCCTTGTTGTGATACATATATATAAATATATATATATATATATATATATATATATATACTGTTTATATATATATAAATAAATATATATATATATACATATATATACATACATATATATATATATATATATATATATATATATATATACATATATACTGTATATACATATGTATATATATATATATATATATATATATATACATATAATATGTGTGTGTGATAGCATGGGGTGGAATGGGCGGGTGGATGGGGGGTGAGGTAGTATGTGTGAGCAAAATTGACGCAGCCCGAAGGGATTTCTCCCCGTCCTCTCATTTTATGCAATATATATATATTTATATATATATATATATATATATATATATATATATACATATATATATACATATATATATACATATATATATATATATATATATATATATATATATATATAAACAAAAGAGAGAGAGGGGGGAGGGAGGGATGGAGGGAGAAAAGAAAGGATGAGGGAGAGGGTAAGGGGAGGGTAAAAAGTAAAGAGTAAAGGGAAAAAAGGCTAGCAGGAAGGGAAAGACAGAGTTTTACGAAAAGTGAATCTGAGAGAAAGAGTGTAATTGAAAATATGGAGCTGAGAAAATGAGAAGAAGAGAGTAAGATCGAGAGAAAGCAAGAGAGAGAGAAAGAGAGGGAGAGAGAAAGAGAGAGGGAGAGAGGAACAGAGAGGGAGAGAGAGAGAGAGAGAGAGAGAGAGAGAGAGAGAGAGGAAAAGAGAAAGATGAATGGATAGATAAATAAGTAGATATAGAGATAGACTAACAGGTTGATAGGTTGGTAGATAGATGGATATATAGATATATAAGAGAAAAGAGAGAAAGACAGAAAACAGAGAGAGAGAACGAGAGAGAGCAACAGAGTGTGAGGCTGATAGTGCAGGACTGAGAGAGTATTTTATTTAGAAAGAGAGAAATTTAGAGAAAATGGAAAAGAAGGATTGGAGGAGAGGAAAGGAAAGTTTTGATATTTTATTTGAAAGAGAAAGGGAGAATGTGAGAGCGAGAATAAAGGATGGAACCAACTAAGGAAGGATGAAAGGGAAGAAAGAGAAATTGGGCCAAAGTCATGAAAAATTAGATTTTTGAGATAACAGAGAATGGAAAAAGTGAATGAACGAGGGGGGAACAGGGAGGGAAAATAAGGAGAAGGGAGGAGAAAAAGGGAGAAAATGTATGTGGGGAGTTTATATTGATCAAAAGGAAAGGAAAGGATATGGGAAGAAATTAAGGGAAGGAGGAAAGGAAGGAAGGAAGGAAGGAATGAGGAAGGTGACTGAATAAGTGAGTGAATGGGAATAGAGGAATGGGTTTTAGTGGAAGAGGGAAGGAAGAGAAGAGAAGAGATGGTGGGAAGAAGAATGGGAGAGAAGGAGGGAAGAGAAAGACCCGGATGGAAGGAGTGGTTAATAAGAATGGAGGAAGTAGATGGAAGGAAGGAAGTAGAGAGATAATGAAGGAGGGAGGAAGGTGGAGATATAAGGAAGGAAGTATGGGAAGATGGAGTGAGGAATGGATGGAAAATGGAAAAGGATGGAGGAAAAGAAAAATGGAAGGTCAGAAGGATTCAAGGCTAGAGGGAAGGAGGGAGGGGTGAAGTAAGAAATGAAGGGATAGAGAAGGTAAGGAGGAATTAAAGGAGGTAAAAAGGAGAGAAAAAGAGTAAAGGTAAGGAAGAGTTGGGTGAATAAAAAGGAGAAGGGAAAGATGATAATAAATGGGAAGAAAAGAAGGAGATAGAAAATGGTATGATGCCAAAAATAAAAGATAAAAGACGAATTGCTGCAGCAGAAAATGAAAATAAAGACTGGAAGGAGAATGAAGAGGAGAGGACAGAGAAAGAGAAGAGAATGGAGAGGAAGAGGACTATGATAAGACAATAGAAGGAAGAAAAAGTGCAGTAGGGGAGGAATACGAGGAGGAAGAGGAGTTGGACGGGGAGGAGGAAAAGTAGGAGGAAGAGGAGGAAGATAAGACGAGGATGAGTATAACACAAGAAGAAAGACTAGAAGGAAGAGAAAAAGGAGGAGGAAAAGTGGAAGTGAGAGAGGGAGGATGAGGAGGACGAAGAGAAAAGGGAGAAGTAGGAGGTGAAGGAAGAGGGAGAACAGGAGAACGAAGCAAAAGAGGAAATATAGAGAAATCAGAAAAATGTGTAGGTGGGGGGAACCATGACAGGCCAAGAGGAAAAAGTGGACGAACACAAATTAAAGGGAATAAGAAAGACTGAGAGAGGAAATAGAGGACGAATAGAGGGGTGATATTCTATGAAGGATGTTTGAAAAGATGTAAAATGATATACATGTGAATTCACAGGGATAAAAATTTTGGGCTTATAAAGGTACATTCATAGGTATAGTTTGCGGGGAAGCGAACAGATCCACACTATTTTAAAAAGGAACGATTTTAAGGACAAGATCGTACCTTTGGTGCAGGATACAAATGCTTTAATAAGATAAATAAAATAAAAATAAAAATCTACAAGAAAATTGTAGCTCAAGATTTTGTTGACGTCACAGGGTGGTGCAGCAGAGGAAAACCTGATTGTTATTCCAAAGATTCTATTTTTTTTTTCTTTTTCTTTGTGTGGGAGGGGCGTGTTGACCAAAACACAGAAAAAGAACGTTTCTTTCAGGCCTATGCTAATCCTCGGAGACTTACCCACACAAAACCTCTAGGCTTCTTTTTTCGGGGGAGTCGAAGCCTGGCACAGTACAGTGCCCAAGGGTAGAAAAAAGAAAAATCCCACCAAGGTTTCATTGACAGAATTCGAGAACTTAGATTACATCGGGTGACCCCCTTTGGCGTGATGGTCCTCGATCCCTCTTGGCACTGCACTAGAGGCTTTGCACTGGGATATGGAACAGGGCCCTACCTTTTAGTCTAATGAAAAACCCTGTGGCAATGAAGTTCTCGGACATATATATGGTTGTCAAAAAATATATGAAATAGTAACCTTTCGACGTTTATGCTGAAAAAGAATAAATTAATGGGTCATCTACATTTCAGTGAGGTTCGTGAAAGTCATGATACGTTGCTGTAGACACAGAGACATTGATAAAGTGTTTTATTCTAAAAAAAAAAAAATCATGACTTTGTTGGAAAAGCTATGTGACTGTTGGCATGAGAAAGTAGAGATGACCCTTGATTTTATTTTATTCTATTTTAATTTTCATTAGCTTTTTCTATTATCTTTTCCTTTCATATGTTGTTCTGTCCACCACATCAATTATTTCAAGAGCCCTTGTCTATCTCAGCTCCAACCCCGGGTGCCAACTAAACGTTTTATACTTTTTTGCTCTCACTAGACAATTATACTCAGACGAGAGTACACTTCTGCCGAACCCTAAATGTTCACCCATTAGCGAACATCGGCACTATGGTGACCTCTCATCCTCTCATCCTCCCTCCCTCCCTCCCTCCCTCTCCCTCTCTCTCTCTCTCTCTCTCTCTCTCTCTCTCTCTCTCTCTCTCTCTCTCTCTCTCTCTCTCTCTCTCTCTCTCTCTCTCTCTCTCTCTCTCTCTCTCTCTCTCTCTCTCTCTCTCTCTCTCTCTCTCTCTCTCTCTCTCTCTCTCTCTCTCTCTCTCTCTCTCTCTCTCTCTCTCTCTCTCTCTCTCTATATATATATATATATATATATATATATAATATATATATATATATATGTATATATCTTAGTCTCTTTTTTCCCATCCTGAGGCTTCAATTCACATAAAGGGGCAACAGTGGCACGGCAAAGTGTTAACAGTGAAAGGAAACTCGTCATAGTCGCTAGAGGAGAAGAGGAATTGACCAGAGGGGTTTCCTCGTCATGGAGGTCGAACGTAAAGGTGACCTGGTCCAGGCGGGATTATACTGAAAAATAGTGCAGTCTTTCTTCCTCTCTCTCTCTCTCTCTCTCTCTCTCTCTCTCTCTCTCTCTCTC
>NC_134777.1:38728646-38733646 GCF_046742065.1 Oratosquilla oratoria | reverse complement strand
TAACACATGCTCTACTACTCTCATAAAAACTCTTGACAGCTCCCAAAAGCTTTCCTCCTATCCCATAAATCTGCATAACCTCCCACAGTGCCTTTCTGTCTACCCTATCATAAGCCTTTTCCAGATCCATGAAAGCCCAAAAAAACAGCCTTCCCCTTTCCTATAGCTTTCTCACATATCTGTCTTACCACAAAGATCTGATCTACACAACCTCTACCCGTCCTAAATCCACACTGTTCCTCACCAATTACTCCCTCTGTTCCTCTCCTAATCCTCTCAATTAAGATCCTCCCATAAGCCTTCCCTACTACACTCAACAGGCTAATCCCTCTGAAATTACTACATTCACACTTGTCCCCTTTTCCCTTGTAAAGAGGAACTATACAGGCACTACTCCAGTCCTCCGGTACTCTACCCTCTCTCCAGCAAACATTAAATAACCTCACCAACCAGTCCACCATCACTGCACCTCCCTTTTTCAGACATTCTGCATGACATCCATCCAGACAAGGTGCCTTACCTGCTTTCATCATCTTTACAGCTGCCTTCACCTCATCCTTCCTTATTTCTCCTCCATTCTCCTCACTCATCACTCTCATTTTCTTCGCATTTCCCACTGCAGCTATCTTTCCTTCCCTATCCTCCTTCACATTCAGCAACTCCCTAAAATATTCTGCCCATCTTCCCCTCACTGCCATCTCTTCCATTATCAACTCTCCATCTGTACCTTTTACCTTTTCTTCCCTACTTGATTCGCCTCCTCTTCCTCTCTTAATTTCTTTCCAAAACATCTTTTTATTACTTTCAAAATTTTCTGTCATACTCCTAACCCATTTCACATCTGCTCTCCTCTTTGCCTCCTTTACCTTTACATATGTATATATATATATATATATATATATATATATATATATATACATGTATAAACACACACATATATATATACATATATATATATATATAAATGTATACTGTATATATATATATATACATATATATATGCATATATATGTATAAACATACGTATATGTATGTATATGTATATATATATATATATATATATATATATTCTTCTATGCGTATTTTTACATAATCGTTTCTTAGTTTGATGTATGTTTGCCATTTCCTCGTTTTTTGTCTTTTTTTTTCCATACTTTGTCTCTTTTATCCTTAGCTTCACTTCATTTTTTGTTGTATCATTTCTTTGTGTATGTTCATTCTTGCTCTTTTTGTAGTACATATTTGATCACACCCTCATTATAAATTTCTTTTAGTATATTCCATTCCTCTTCCATCCTTGTTTCTTCATTTAGGAATTATTTCCCTGTTTGCATTACGAAAGAATTTTTTTAAGTTTCTTAAAGTTCGTTTTGTTGTACATTGGTCTTCCTATTTTATGTTTCTCCTTTCTTCTTGTGTCCTTTTGCTCTTTTAGTTCGAATTCTATTAGTATATGGTCTCTCTTTCCTGTTGTGTGTGTGTGTGTGTGTGTGTGTGTGTGTGTGTGTGTGTGTGTGTGTGTGTGTGTGTGTGTGTGTGTGTGTGTGTGTGTGTGTGTGTGTGTGTGTGTGTGTGTGTGTGTGTGTGTGTGTGTGTGTGTGTGTGTGTGTGTGTGTGTGTGTGTGTGTGTGTGTGTGTGTGTGTGTGTGTGTGTGTGCGTGTTTGTGTGTGTGTGTGTGTGTGTGTGTGTGTGTGTGTGTGTGTGTGTATGTGTGTGTGTGTGTGTGTGTGTGTGTGTGTGTGTGTGTGTGTGTGTGTGTGTGTGTGTGTGTGTGTGTGTGTGTGTGTGTGTGTGTGTGTGTGTGTGTGTGTGTGTGTGTGTGTGTGTGTGTGTGTGTGTGTGTGTGTGTGTGTGTGTGTGTGTGTGTGTGTGTGTGTGTGTGTGTGTTTGTGTTATGTTAATACTAATGCTACTGCAGGTGCTGTTGTTGCTGCTGTTGCTTCTGTCATTTCGATCACGCACTTTTTCCTTGGTTCCTTACAGCTATTTTGACTATATTGGAATAATGAGTTATGAAAATCTTATTGTACAAAAGAGACAGCAAGGATCTTTCCACATTAAATTTTTTACCAGTGATGTACTCAAAATTAGAAAATTAGTGAAAAAATTACTATTAAGATCTGAGAAGCATGAGTAAATGAAATGTGACTTAAATCATACTTTATATCCAGATGGAATTTACGTGCATTTTGAATGGAATAAGTTTTTATATAAAAATGATAGGGGTTATTTATTACTACAGAATAAATCAGAATTTGTAATTTCTTAATTCCTTGGGTGGCGTTACGTAATCTTATACATATGTTTCGACTAACGCATAACCAATTTCCTTTTGAGTTAAGGAAAAATCTCACACTTTACAAAGGACGAAGAGACACACTTTACAAAGGACGAAGAGACACACTTTACAAAGGACGAAGAGACACACTTTACAAAGGACGAAGAGACACACTTTACAAAGGACGAAGAGACACACTTTACAAAGGACGAAGAGACACACTTTACAAAGGACGAAGAGACACACTTTACAAAGGACGAAGAGACACACTTTACAAAGGACAAAGAGACTACTCAAGTGTCAAGAGAAATCCACCTAAATAAATGACTGTTGTTGTTTTTTTCCTTTTTTCATTCTTTCTTTTTACTCTCTCTTTCAATTTTTCTATATTTCTTTCTTTCTTACTTCTCTTCTTTTTCTTTTTTCTCGCTTTCTTTTTCTTTTTACTTTCTTTTTTCTTGTTTTCAATCTTTATTTTTGAAAACTTCTAACAAGAGGCTTTAGATGTGCGACCTACTTTTTCTTCTGCCATGAGTTTGAAAAAGAAAGAAAGACTACCAACAGCACAAAAGATATTACGATAATGTAAACAACTGACATCCATTGTTTCTTTTATATTTTTTCACAATTTTTTTTATTCATGTGCATTTAACTTATCATAGAAAAATACAATAGAAGTTCTAGTCGACAATTTTCATACTGTTCACATCAACATAGCACATTATAATTGAGGGTATACATTACAAAACAGCATAAAAAGATTCACTGATTCTATTCACTGTCTCGCGAGGAGAGAAAAGAAAAGTTATTTTTCATGTTTTCTTTACCTCTGGAAACGTGATATCACTACTTCTACCTACGCCATTAGCCTAAAACTTGCCAAGCAAAATCTTCATGATGACTTGAATGTACAGTTGACACCATTTATAAATACTTGAGTGGTCATGGTCGGCGTTCATTGTAGCTTACATACAGTTCTTACTATTCAAAATTGTTAATATTCATTCTCCAATGGATGGAATTAAAATCCATTTCGGAAACATACCTAAACACTTTAAAATCCGGAAAGAGTTTTACGAATTTTAGAGATTCCGAATAGGGAGAATTCTGCATTTCTCTACGTCGCTTTGAATAGGCAAAAGATTCGTTCACGTTAAAAATCTTCGACTCGTATATGTTTGCCACCTTCACCTTGTAAGAAGATAGTAGGTTCTGGAGCAGTTATCAATGGAGAATGAAGTTCGAATCAAAAGGAGATATTTATGACCAAAATAGACTATACTAAAAATATTCTCATGTCATCAAAATTGAAACAAAAGTTATCTTTAAAAATATGATATCATAATGTTACAGAAAATATTTTGCGATCCCATTTGGATATATAAATATATAACAAAATTCCTATTGAACAGAATGCAGTTTCGGAAACGCGCGCGCACATGTATGTGTGTGCACGTGTGTGTGTTTGTGTGTGTATTTGTGTGTGTTTGTGTGTGTGTGTGTGTGTATGTGCGTGCGTGCGTGCGTGTGTTTGTGTGTGTCTGTGTGTGTGTGTGTGTGTGTGTGTGTGTGTGTGTGTGTGTGTGTGTGTGTGTGTGTGTGTGTATTCACCTTGGTCTTTGGATCACGTATTGGACTCGTGATCGACAGCTATTTCCCTCCCGGAAGAGAGCTCAGAGCTCATATGACCGATCTATGGGCAATGCTATGACCTTTCACACACACACACACCCAACTCCCCGCCCACGAGAGTCAGAGTAACGACCCGAAGCGCAGCGATACCGAAATAATGTGTGTGCGTGTGTGTGTGTGTGTGTGTGTGTGTGTGTGTGTGTGTGTGTGTGTGTGTGTGTGTGTGTGTGTGTGTGTGTGTGTGTGTGTGTGTGTGTGTGCGTTTGTGTTGTGTGTGTGTGTATGTGTGTGATTATGTGTGTGTGTATGTGTGTGTGTGTTTTTGTGCGTCTGTGAAGCTGTGTGTGTATGTATATGTGTATGCACGATGCTCATATGTATAGCATGATGTGTTTGAATTCTTTGACGCGTGCGTATATCCACCTGTTAGGATAATTGAGTCTTTACGGAGAGTCACTGAAGTGAAATTTCATGTAATTGCAGAGGAGTGTACGATTAATTGCCTGGCAATTTTAATGGTGCTACTGGTGATGTGCATAGACGTAGATTCTAACACCAACAAAAGGAGAGAGAATGTGTTCTTTTACAAAAGATACTTCCAGAGTGAAAATAAGTCAAGTTATGAGAATTTGTACTTGTTGGATGTGTCGGGAAGGAGAAAAGAGAGTTCGCTCGAGGATGTATGACTGAGGGAGTGAGGGATTGAATGAATGAGGGAGAACGTAATTACCCTTCTGGAATCGATTAAGCAACTGGACGTGAAATCCGTTTACCATGTTTTGATATCGTAGTCTAACATTTTGAGCGTATATTCGCGTTACACCTCATCAGTTTCCACTGATGTTGCTAAATTATGATATACTAAAAATTGAAGCCAGTGGTTAACCAACCTTAGTTTTAAAACACGAACATGAAAGTCACATTGCCAAAACAATACCTTGTGCAAGACTCCATTAACGAGCAAGATGGAATATAAATACAAACAGGCATACATCTAATGAAAATAGGAACGTGGACATTGAAATGAATATTTAAAAAAAGAACACAGATTTGCATGCATCTATATTTATATTACAGATTTATCTGTGT
>NC_134777.1:38661146-38666146 GCF_046742065.1 Oratosquilla oratoria | reverse complement strand
GTGTGTGTGTGTGTGTGTGTGTGTGTGTGTGAGTGTGTGTATGTTTTTGTGTATGTACATACATATATATATATATATATATATATATAAATAGAAGATACCTATCTTTCATCTCTGCTTTAATTTTGCCAACCCCAATACATTCATTCACTCTCCATATGATTTTCCGTCCATCCTACAACAGTCATACTGCTTCTTTTATTCTCCACGTGTCTAAACAAAGCTTCTCTATTTCAATACTATTAGTATATATACTATTTATATAATTTTGTTTTTTCTTTTCTTTTGGTATCCGACTACATCTCTAAAACTAGGATTTTTCCAGCCTCTGTGGTCTTCAATATTTTTTCTAATGTCCCCTTCCTTTAACATCGTTACATCATTATTCTCATTCTCTTTTAAGTTCATTTCAATTATTCATTTCCTTTTTTTCAGTCTCTTGACCTTATTTTGTTATTTCTCTTACCTCATTTTATATTATTTATTTTCTGTAAATATTTACTTGATTACATTCAGTTATTTGGTCTTGCAAATCAAAGAACATCATTTCCTCTTCAATTATTTTCTTTTTCAGAGGCGCTAAATCTAGTCTTACTTATTTAATTTCATCTAATTGTGTTTCAGTGATATTGACTTTTCCATCCATGTTTTCATGAAAAAAAAAATCTTCACTCTTTTAACTTTTACAAAGACAGAACAATCTATATCATCCGTTGTGTAAATATCGCTATTTTCGTTGGTGTCAGCCATGCTTAAAAGAGAATATCTTGAACCTATATAGCTGAGACTATCTTTAAAAACAGCAACAACAGCAACAACAACCCTTCCTTATTATCTTTTTCGGATTTTTTACCCTTAGGTACAGTTTCAAGAATCTGTATTCCACTGTCTAGCCATATATTTATGCTCCCACGGTGATCATTCCTTGATAACATCAGAACTCAGATTCATGTGTGTTGACGTCACGTTGTCCTCTCTCTCTCTCTCTCTCTCTCTCTCTCTCTCTCTCTCTCTCTCTCTCTCTCTCTCTCTCTCTCTCTCTCTCTCTCTCTCTCTCTCTCTCTCTCTCTCTCTCTCTCTCTCTCTCTCTCTCTCTCTCTCTCTCTCTCTCTCTCTCTCTCTCTCTCTCTCTCTCTCTCTCTCTCTCTCTCTCTCTCTCTCTCTCTCTCTCTCTCTCTCTCTCTCTCTCTCTCTCTCTCTCTCTCTCTCTCTCTCTCTCTCTCTCTCTCTCTCTCTCTCTCTCTCTCTCTCTCTCTCTCTCTCTCTCTCTCTCTCTCTCTCTCTCTCTCTCTCTCTCTCTCTCTCTCTCTCTCTCTCTCTCTCTCTCTCTCTCTCTCTCTCTCTCTCTCTCTCTCTCTCTCTCTCTCTCTCTCTCTCTCTCTCTCTCTCTCTCTCTCTCTCTCTCTCTCTCTCTCTCTCTCTCTCTCTCTCTCATAAGCTTCATGAAGGCATGGAACGCGTGGATGGGGTGCTTGATAATCAGATTGTGGTGAATAGTGCTGTGGAACTCAAATAATAAAATTCTAAAATTCCAGTTCTTCAAATAACTTAAGGAGAAATTCAAACTACCAATTTTTTTTCTAACAATATTCGACGAACTTGTAAAATATAGAAACACAATACTATCTCAGAAGAAACCATCTCGAAAATAATGTCGACATTTGGAAATAATTGTCGACATTTGGAAAGCTAACAAAAATGGCAGTATTTCTTACCGAAATTTGGGAGAGGGAAATAATACCTTGACCTTGAATGACAGAAAATGGAAGACTAGCAAAGCTGTTTGGTAAAACATTCTTATGACAAATATAACGGCCTCAGGTAAATGATGGGCCGTTTTTTTATCAATAGTGTTGGTGTTATAATTTTTCGACGGTAGGTTATTTGATATAATCTACTCAGAAAAAAGAAGAAGAGAAAAACAGAAAGGATAAGAGTGACTGCAATTTGAAGCTCTAAAAATATCAGATAGTTGTGCGCCGTTGGATTAAAGGTAAATCTAGCAAGTTGTGCTAATTGGAGAGGTGAAGAACCTCTTGATGGTGTCAAAAGACGTATGAAAATGTATGACAGAATGTTCACTATAAACCCACTATCGGAGAAATAATAACAGAAGTACAGGGAAAGTGTATATTTCGACTACTATCTGTAGTCCTCTTCTGCTGAAGAGGACTACAGATAGTTGTCGAAATATACAGTTTCCCTGTACTTCCGTTATTTCTCCGATAGTGGGTTTATAGTGACCATTTACAAATGTGTTATAACATACCAATTTCCAATATGACAGAATGTTTTAAAGTCAGGCGTTCTGGAGCGATCCCTCTTGAATAATGAAGCTGAACTTACGAAGAATTATCTAGAAAATAGTGTTAGATATAGGAATATTGTCATCAGTATAATTGCGTTAGGGCGTCGTTACTTGCGACGAAGGTAGAGATGAGGGCGGTTCGAATCCTGCCACCGGCGAAGTTGAACTAAGGGCATGGTTTATTAAATTCCACGCTATAAAGCCCTCTCTGAGGGACACCGTTCTAGCCTCCCGATAGGGGGGGAGTGTGTGACGTTAAACAATATCACATATCACAAGTGAGTCATTAACATATACAGGATAAAAAAAAGAGGGAGTTATAACAGAACCCTATAGGACACCAGAGGTTATAGGAGCGAGAGGAAAGCAGTTACTACTACGAATACAAAACGCTGAGAACGAAAACTGAAAACAATAAAGTAGAGTGATAAATACAAGAGGATTCTGTCAAATGTTTTGATAGATATTGTTTCTAAAAAAAAGTCAATGAAATAGGTTGAAATGCCTTCATTAGAGTGTCCTTTTGCATAAGTTATACGGTCAGAAAAGATCTCATGGAAAGGAAAACGTTTCTTAGTTTCTATTAATTTGAAGATAAATAAGAAATTAAACGTATTGGACAGCTTAAGGGGTGGAGAAAGTTGATGAAAAAGATTAAACAGTTTACCAAGGTAGATAGATTATATATAGGTAGATGGATAGACATATATACAAATATACATACGACAAATATCAAATAAATAAGTGAAAATAATTGACAAAAACATAGATTAAATGATCAGTACATGGATATATACAGAAGCTAATAAATAAAGAAATAAGAAATAGATTTAATGAAATTGAGAATAAATGAATAAATAGATAAAAAAACAATCTAGTAAATAGACAAATAAACAAATAAATAAATACATTAATAAATATGGCAGTAAACCAATAAACTGTCTCGAGTCTGCACCTAAGCTTAATGGAATTATGTAGCGATTGCCAAAACAAAAAATAGATAAAAAAAAACATCAGAGTAGAAGAGGTTAATATAGCACTGCATTAGCGCGTATGAACTTTGGTGTTAGTTGGGTTCTGAAAGCACTAAGAGTGTGCAGAGCGGCTTAATGAAATCCATAAACATGGAAAGACGTTGCTTGCATGCGCAGAGATACGTAGACAATTTGTTGTTGGTGCAAGGAGGGAATGATATGTCGCCTGACCATTTCAGCACGGGTGTGCATCTTCAGATGAATAAAATTGTTTAATTTCAGCCAGAAGGAGAAATATAATGTACAGTGTTGCAACAAAGGGGATTATCAGAGATAGCCTAATATCCTTCTGAAGACTCCCTGCCGAACGTTCAAATTTGATATGGCTACATCTGTGGTGGGGTTAGGCAGCAGAATGTTTGTTCTTTGTGTGCTGAGTGGTGTGTCGGTTTCAGTCATGACTGAGAGGACTTAAACCAGGTCTCAAACTAACAGCTGTTGTCCTAGTATAATGGGTAAATATTAATCCTTTTACCACAGCAAAATCATTTCCCACCTTAAGTACATACAATATACCAAAGTTTTTTTTCCCTTACACGGGAGGTAACCAAATACTTCATATAATTTGGTGGAGGTTTACCTTGTTATTGCTGCTAAAAATATCTTAGTGAGAACTTCACAATATGATACTACGAAGATGATTATTATAATAATATATTGTGTATATTTATGTGTATTTGAAATATCCTGCCATGCAAGTAAAATACTACTAAACAGTAATTACTGTTATTTATGAATGATTTGACCTACTTTTTATACTTTATTTGAAAAGATTCTTCAAGTGACCATTCTTTTCTTTCTTTTCTACAGGTAAAGTGACGGTACCTCGTACATTGGATGACAGCCGTTGCTGAGAATATTATAGTATTTCTACTGCGAGTAAGACCTTAGCAGCCTTTACTTATTCATTTGTTAGTTTATTGATCGATTGATATATGTGTTCATATTTCAATCTATCTACCCATCTATCTACCTATCTATGTTTACCTAATAGTCCCTTTATATATGCTACGTATGATTGATTCTTCGTACATGTATGCTGGTGTATACTAAGTTCGTGGACTGCATTATCTGGAGTGGGAATCGTTAAGCATGAGGAGGTCGGTAGAATACTTGGAAGGCCTCTGAAAGGATTTGCATGACGGATCGCTCCTTGGGGGAAGCGAGTGAAAGACAGCGTCCACTTAAAATGCATTTCAGGCCTCTCTTTCTCAACTCTTATAATATGGTGACGTATCTCTTTGATGGTGGTCCGGCTAAGGATTGACGATTTTATGCAACTAAAAGGCGAACACTGCCATGAAGATAGCCGTGATCGATCAGAACCCTCTTCATGTCTTAACCCACCCCTCAGCTGATAAAAGTCGCCACTTTCTACATAGACCAACATGTAAAGGGTACGTCACTGTGTTGAAAGTTTTAACGCGCTAGGAAATTCTGGAACTTGAATCACACTCCTGGGGGTGTAGAGTTCGCGGACACAATGCATAATCACAGAAACTCTTTCAACAAAGTATATCACTTTGTAAGATTTCGTTTCGACTGATGATAGAAGTTTTTATTCGGTTGAAGGGAAGAGAGGGGGGTAGATCAGTGTGTGTGTGTGTGTGTGTGTGTGTGTGTGTGTGTGTGTGTGTGTGTGTGTGTGTGTGTGTGTG
>NC_134777.1:38638646-38643646 GCF_046742065.1 Oratosquilla oratoria | reverse complement strand
AAAATGATGACGATAAGAATGAAGATGAGTATGAAAATGAAGATGATGATGACGTTAAAAATGAATATGAAGGTGTAGATGAAAATGAAGGTGAAGATGACGAAGAGGGAGAAGATTAAAGACTAAGATAAAGAAAGAAGAATAATTAGAACGAGAAGAGGAAAGAGTAAAGAGAAGAAGATGAAAGAATAGTACAAGAAGGGACAGAAGAAGAAAAAGAAAGATAAGAAGGGGAAGATAAAAAAAAAAGGATAGACGACGACGTCTCTATAATTTTCTGACTTTCTTGAAGTAAAAAGCTTTTAGAACAAGATCTTTAGATCAAAAGTTAATTACTGTATCAAAACACATGGCATGAGTTTCTTTTTCTAACTTAGCAGTGATTAGTATTTACTAAAAAACGACAATAGGTTCGTTTTGGTTCAGTTTAGCTAGACAGAAATGTCAGAGACATGGTTTTATCTGAGAATTTCCATATCTACGTTAAGAAAAAGAAGAAGAAAAAGAAGAAGAAGAAGAAGAAGAAGAAGAAGAAGAAGAAGAAGAAGAAGAAGAAGAAGAAGAAGAAGAAGAAGAAGAAGAAGAAGAAGATGATGATGATGATGATGATGATGATGATGATGATGATGATGATGATGATGATGATGATGATGATGACAAAGAAAAAAGAATATTATGAAGAAGGAAAAGAAAAAACAAGAAAAATAAAAAAGATGATTAAGAAGAAGAAAACAAAGAAAAAGAAAAAGAAGAAGAAAAAGAAGACGGAAGGGAAGGAAAGGCAACAAAGGAGAACATTGCAAATAAGAAGAACAGCAAAAAAGGTAAGACCAAGAACATGACGACACTAGTGAAGACGACGACTAGAAAACAAGAGGAAGAAGAAAAAGAAGAAAAGGAGTAAAACGAACACAAGAAAAAGAAAATAGAAGACAACGAAAATAGAAGGAGACCATTTGAAATCTTGCAGATGAATATGTCGAAGAAGGAAAAGACTGCAGCGCGGGAGAGCACTGAGCCATCTTGGAAGGGCAAAGGTTTTGTTTGTTAAAAGGCTTAAGAGCATCCGGGTTCTCAGTAGCCAGTGTAGAAAGCGAAGGCGTTAGAGAAGGCATAAGAGGAACGAAAAGAAACGAAGAGAAAGGCTGTGGGAAACAGGCGAGTGCGCAAAACAAGAGAGAAGGAAAGAAGGTACAAGAAGAAAAGAAAGGGTGACATACGATGAGTAAAAAGAAAAAAAAAATTGGGCGCACGATGAAATAGGAGAAAGAACAACAGAAGATGTGATGAAGAGAAGAAATGACTGTAATAGGAATATGAACGACGATAGCATTAATGCGACTATGTATAATAAAGGGAGGTGTTAAAAGGGGTGGAGAAAGAGAGGGTGAACAGCATACGACAAGAAATAGCCGAAGAGATCCTTGACGAAGTTGCTTGCCTTGCAATAAACAAGGAGGAGGAGTTAAAAGAAGTGAATGCAAAAGGAAATTGAGGTAGATGACAGTATAGGAATAGGAACTGGAGGGATAAGAATAGTTGAACGAATATGAGAACAAAGAAGAAGAGGAAGAGAAAGAGGAGGGGAATCAGAACACGACCATGATGAGAAATAAATAATTACGAGAGGAGTAAGGAAAGATACGAGAAAGAAGAGGAATAGAAGAAAAGTTGGACGATTGTGAAAACGAGAAAAAATAAAACGTGGTTGATAGAAAAGAAAGAGCAGAAGTGAGTGAAGGAGAGGAGGAGGAGGGGGAGGAGGAGGAAGAGGAGGAAGAAAATGCATAAAATAAGATTAAAAGGAGGAAAAAGAAAAGCTGGATGAATTAGATGGCAAAGAATGGAAGAAAATACAGAAAAAAACGAGAAAGAAGGATATAGTCGAACAACAGGAAAAGAAAAAGAAGGAAGAAAGAGAGAAGTAGAAATAAGAGAAGGGAATGTAAGAGGAGAAGGACAAGTGCAAGAGAAAGAAGTAGGACAGTTAAGTAGAAATAAGTTGGACAAATATGAAAACAAAAAAGAATAGATGAGGAAGAAGAGTGGAAGACGAATGGAAAAGAGGAGGAAAATAAGTTGAACGAGAGAAAGGGATGAGGTATGGGCAGATTGAAGAGGTTGAGGGAAAATTGACAGGGAGAGGAGTAGGAGGAGGAGGTGAACAAGGAGGAAGAAGATGAAAGAGACTCAAATGCAATTCTCCTTCTGCTTTGGGTGTCACTATCTGCGGCCTGGTGATCAACAAATGCGTATTTGTATTTCTCAGGAGTCCTAACTTCTCGAACTTTTAACTCTCTGTGTATATGCTCGTGCGTGCGAGCGTAGATATGTGAGCGCATACGTGTGTATGTGTGTGTGTGAGTGTGAGTGTGTGTACGTGCGTGTGTGTGTGTGTGTGTGTTTGTGTATGTGTGTGTGTGTATCTGTGTGTGTTTGTGCGTGTGTGTGTGTGTATACGTGTGTGTGTGTGTGTGTATGTGTGTGTGTGTGTGTGTGTGTGTGTGTGTGTGTGTGTGTGTGTGTGTGTGTGTGTGTGTGTGTGCGTGTGTTCGCGCGTGTGTATGTATGTATATGCGTGCGTCTTTATGCGTGTGTGTACGTGTGCACTGATATGCATATGTCTGTTGTGTGTGAATGAGAAAGAGTGAGATAGATAGAGATAGAGGGGAAGAGAGAGAGAGAGAGAGAGAGAGAGAGAGAGAGAGAGAGAGAGAGAGAGAGAGAGAGAGAGAGAGTGCGCGCACGTGTTTGTGTCAGTCTTTAAATTTGACATTTCTGTAAAAAATTACGAATACGTGTATTTACATAAACATAGAAAATTACAAAAAATCAGTACCAGATATTTTAAATCAACTGTTCGGATAATTGCATTATTCTATATCATATTACTGCAACAAACTTTTCTGTATTCATACATTATTTCATTCTTTAGAATTGATTATTTTTTGTGTAGCATTTACCCTCAAGTAATCTATACAAGAAAAATATGTCTAATATTTTCTTGTTTATATACTCCTTTTTCATACGGTATTGTGTTTTCTTATTTCTATTGATTCTTTACTGTTTTTAGTACTCCATTTGTTATTTATATATCCATTTTTTTTTATCTTGGAAATATATAACAATACCATTATGAGCTTCTGATTTCATCAATGAATGCCACAAGTGTGGATATTCATTTGTTAATATCATTGCATTCATCGCAGAAGTGAAACTCATGGTCGGTTTTCGTGTTTACAAGATATGTTCCAGCCAACCGAAGTAAACCGATTATTTGTTTTGATGACTGCCGCAGCAGAAAATAGCTTTACTTAATTTTCTACTCCAAAAGACTATTCCTTTAATAGCAAGTGGTATGTAAAATGTGTTACAATTTCTCAATTTTGGTTTCATAGACTAGGTCAGTAATGAGGAATGATCTTGATTATTACTATTGTGTATTAGTGTGCGTTAGTATGTGTGTATATATATGTGTGTGTGTGTGTGTGTGTGTATGTGTGTAATATATATATATATACATATATATGTATATATATGTATATATATGAATATATATATGATATATATGTGTATATATATACATATATATATGTATATATATACATATATATATATATATATATATATATATATATACTGTATATATATATATATATATATACATAGCATATCATGTGAAAACCACTGTTGGAGCACGCGGTTGACAAATGTGGGATTACATTTTTCACCTTATTGACGGTTTGACCCTGAGGAACCCATTCAACGTGAATGAGCCCCTGGGAGTCAAAGAAAGGAATGACCATGGCCTTCTCTTGCGACCTGCTCATCTTTGCCTTTTTGGGTCTGGGGGAGGTCGCGTGCTTCCACTGAGCACTCTGACGTTTGCTCTCAGGGTCGTAGGTGAACCCTCAACTCTCGTCGCAAGTCATTACCTTATACAGGAAACCTGAATCAGCCTTTATCATTTCGAGAATGTCAGTGCCACATTCCACACGAAACTGCCTCTGGTCTTCGGAGAGGATCTTTGACACAAACTTGGCATAAACTTTGCGGAGCTTCAGATCTTCGGTCAGAACTGTCTCTACTGTGCCAATACTAAAACCAACAGTTTCAGATATCATCCTCACAAATATTCGACGGTCTTGCATCATTAACCTTTGCACTTCCTCAATGTTTTCCTCCTTGCGTGCACTTTTCGGTGCTCCAGATCTGGGGTCATCCTCAACCTGTTCATTTCCTTCAGAAAATCTGTTAAACCACCGATAGAAACTTGCTTGGCTCATCTGTTCATCCTCATAGGCCTCCTTTAACATTCCATAAGCTTCTTGTTTGGTTTTCTTAAGTTTAACACAAAATTTGATGGCGTAACGTTGTTCCATGTTTCCCTGCATCTTGACAAGTGTTCACAGATCGGCAAACCGAATCAGACTGGTTCCACCACGTTCACCGCTGCACTCAGACCTACAAATATAGAAAGTTGCTAGTTAGTAATTTTATAGAATATATGTATGTGTACTTCACCATGAAGTAGTATTTTGATCAAATCATATTTAATGTCTCTCCTGACATTTTCTCATTACTTATTGAATGGAGGAGTATATAAGCTTGGAAAAATAAAACCGGGAGAAAAATAAGTGAATAACAGAGATTACATATAATTAATATAATAAAATGAAGAAAAAAAAACAAGTCAGAAGATAGGATGTGCACTATAGAAAAAAAATAATTTGCTGGAACGCATTGGCTTGTTCTTAGCATTAATTGTAATAAAGCTTTCTTTTTTTACAGTATATAAACATTATAAAATAATGTATTCAACTTGTCGTGTAAAGAATAACTAGTTTTATCTAATAGTAACAAATCACCACTTTTTACTGGCACACTTGAGTCGAGATGAATGAATATTTGTATGACGTTATATTCATCATTGTTTACAAAACTTGTGGTATCTAGGTAGAATCAGTATGAACGTGATGCTGGATTGTCTAGGAGCACAC
>NC_134777.1:38628646-38631146 GCF_046742065.1 Oratosquilla oratoria | reverse complement strand
AACCATTTTAACCACCCAGTTGACTGGGATAACGCTAAAGTCATCACATACAACAACAACATAACAGAAAGAAATTTAATTGAATGCAGTTTGATCAAATCTAGTAAGGGGATAAATGTTAATCTTCATCAAGGTTTGTACAAATTAGATAGTTTTATTTCTCATGAAATTTCAATTTTTTTTAAATTGTAATATAAATTATGAGCAGTTGTCCCATACTTGTTGGTTACCAGGACGGCCCAAACGTCCCATACTTGTTGGCTACCAGGACGGCCCAAACGTCCGTCACGTGTACTTCTTCCACTACCTCTTCGAATGCCCTCTTCACTATGTCATATATTCTGTACCTTGTTTCTTCATCTTATAATTCCTTCTTTGTATCTGCACTGAAGATGTAATTATACGAAAGCGCTCTGCTTCGTTAGTTTACTTTTCCTAGTGGTTACTTACGCATTTGTGAACACACGCTCCTAGTGTTTTTATTGCATATATATGTATATGTATATGTATATATATATATATATATATATATATGTATATATATATATATATGTATATATATATATGTATATATATATATATGTATATATATGTATATATATTTATATATATATAGGGTGGTCCTAAAAATTAACTTTCAATTATTTTCAAACCGGAACCCGGTATTCTACTCTGATTATATATATATATATATTAAAAAAAAATTGCCAAATTTTCAGCTTGATCTGGTAATATTTAGAGGTTGCGCATCGATGTTGAAGTTGCCATCTTACTCCACCCATAGACTCTTATCATTGAAACTGAGGAAGGAGAAAGAAAAGGAGGAAGTGTGATATAATGAAATAACACGGAAACGAGAGCATATTGTTAACACATTGTTATTGTTAATACATACATACATTAACATAAACACATATATACAGAACACATTGTTGGGGGTCAAAGAAGACTTCTAGGAATCCGACAGGGTCGACACGATCGTTCCCTTTCGGGCATCGGGAAACCTGGGCCGGGGGTCAGCAAAAACTTGGACCAGGAACTGTTTCTGTTCTTCTTTATTCGTCAAAATCTCGTTGTAGTCCTGGAAAAGCTTCACTCCTCGCTCAGCCAAGTCGTTGACAACCTTCAGGCTCTTGATCCGTACTAGCGCCCGCTGAAAGTCCTCGTTGTGCGCCCACTGCACGGGGTCAACTGTGAGAAACTGATTCGGTAGCTTCAGGAAGTCAAACAATCTCGGCTGTTCAAGGTAGCGAAAGCGCTCAAAGGCTGCTTCATTCGCTCTGCATCGCAAGTGATTCTGGGCGGTGGATCCGCGGATCCATCCTTCGAGAGGCATTTGACAATGGCTCGCATCTCTTCCAACTGGAAAATGCCGTCGAAACGGGACAGAGCAACTAGTGGCTCACTCAGGTACCACAAATGTCGCCCGAATGACTTAGAAATGGCTTTCCTGATCTTGCTGTTTTCGTAGGCCATTAGCTGTCGGCGAAACTGAAGGTCATGAGCTGGAGCTTGGGTTGCCATTGGGGCCTTGAACCAGGCTTTGAGGTAGATCCTTAATACAAAGACGTTGAAATCTCGAATTCCCCTCAGCTCCCTTGGTCGGAAGCCCAACTCCCCCAGAAACATCCAGATCTTCAGGCAGTAGATGGCACGGGCCATCCACCGAGCTCGGTGAAGGGCTCCCGGGGCAACAAATCGGATTTCGCGATCAGGAGTTCCCCCGGGAAAGATGATAGGTAGCTCGAGAAATTCTCGGTAATCATCTCTGGGTTGTTGGTTTTCGAGCGCAGTCTTGGCGAACTGGCTGATCTCGTTCTTGAATGGAGCGATGTCGTCGTCGTCGTCCGCAGTCTGATAAGCCACTTGGTTGACAAACGGCCACCTAGCTTGAAACCACTTGAAGAAGGGGATGTCCGGGCCGGTAGAGGGGGGCAATGTCCGCGACCTGGAACACTTGCTCCAACACAAGCTCCAGCATGTAGTAACGGCATGCCAGGTGGAGCAGGTCACAGTCGAACTGAGCCTGAACAAGCTCGCAAGCTCCACTCTTGTAGCCTGTGTTGGTGGCCGTGGTGTCGAAGCACATGGAACCGATCTTGTTCTCGATGCTCCAGTCTTGGATAGCTGCCACCACAACTTCGGCGATGGCCTTCCCCGTTCCAGAAGGCAGCTTAGGAACTTAAATCAACTGCTCCTTTCCATTACCAGAGACCACGATCGGGAGCCGGTCCACCTTCTCTCTTCCGGTTATGTCTGGTAATATTTTACCGTCCCAGTGCAAGACGAGAGAAGCGTCGGAGGCAAAGTTCTCCTGGATGTACTTGGCCCTGTCTTCCCTGAACTTTAACCCGGCACGGCGAACGGCGCTTCGGCTAATGGCCATTTGGCCGACGTCTTTGCCAAGGGTATGTACTGTTGCCCCGAGAACGTACGTGGCCTCGCAATCGGTCATCTTAACGCAGTCCATTGTCGCAGCTAGCTCTGGCGTAACCACCTT
>NC_134777.1:38606146-38608646 GCF_046742065.1 Oratosquilla oratoria | reverse complement strand
CGCAGTTTCTTTGAGCTCCTCTACTATAATGTACTTTCAGCTGCATTGGTAAAAAAATGTGTTACGAAAACAAATTTGAGTGGGAAATCTCTCGTCCACACTACAACAGACCTTGTTTACGTAATCGTATACTAGATTTTTTTTTCGTGCTTATGTATTATGTTGTTATGTGTATTTACAAACATTCAACACCTATAACAGTCAAAACAATAATTAGTGTCACATACGTTATACCAATTTTCAGCCTTTTCGTTCACCGTGGCATATTGTATGATTAAGTGTTCGATAGTTTTATTGATGAATGTATAACTATTATAAACTCAGGGAAAACTCCCTACTCGTTAAACTGATACACACGCGCGCGCACACACACACACACACACACACACACACACACACACACACACACACACACACACACACACACACACACACACACACACACACACACACACACACACACACACAAACACACACACACACACACACACACACACACACACACACACACACACACACACACACACACACACACACACACACACACACACACACACACACACACACACACACACACACACACACACACACACACACACACACACACACACACACTCGGTGGCGCAGTTGGTAGAGCACTGAACTGCCACGATAGTGGCCCGCAGTTCTAGGTTCGAATCCTGCCCAGGGCCGAAATTATTTCGGTACCGCTGCGCTTCGAGTCGTTACTCTGACTCTCGTGGGCGGGGAGTTGGGTGTGTGTGTGTGTGTGAAAGGTCATAGCATTACCCATAGATCGGACCTAAGAGCTCTGAGCTCTCTTCCAGGAGGGAAATAGCTGTCGATCACGAGTCCAACACGTGATCCAAAGACCAAGTGAATACACACACACACACACACACACACACACACACACACACACACACACACACACACACACACATAAACGACTCGTGGCGAAGTTGGTAGAGATCCCGGCTGCCACTAAGTCGGTCCGGGTTTGAATCCCACCAAGGGCTGAAATAATTTCAGTATCGCTGCGCAGCGGGTCGTTACTCCAACTTTCGTGGGCGAGAAATTGGGTGTGTGTGTGCATGTAAGGGCACAGCATTACCCATAGATCGGTCATATATGAGCCCTGAGCTCTCTTCCGGGAGGAAAATAGCTGTCGATCACGAGTACAACAAACATATATGAATAAAAAAGGAAATAAGTGATGAGTAGAAAGACAAGGCTCTCAGAATTGAAGCCAACGATAGAAATGAGAAAAGAACAGAGACGGAAAAAGACGAGTTTTTTTTTATGAGAGTACTGGACCTGAGACTGAAAAAATGGTACATCAGAAAAATGAAAACTTAAATAAAGAAAGAGAAGAAAATATGAAAATAAAAGTGGCACACACAAATATCGACGGTATGATCTCTGGGATTAATGAACTAAACGACAATCTGGAAATAGAGAAACCTGGCACTATGGGAATTATGGAGGCAAAACTGAAAGGCCTCTATCAACAAGTATGGTGGGACAAGGTCTATATAATCATCGGGTGAAAAATAGAACAGACAAACAGGGAGGAAGTGTCATGATATTGACCAAAAAGGGTTTAAATGTGACAAAGATAAATGAAGGCAAATATAATGTGGAATTAATTATGATTAAAGTTGTAAACAAAAATATGAAAAATAAAACATTTGTAGCAGTATATGTGCTACCAAAAACACAGGCTTGGTCTGGTAGTGGTCATTCTAAATTACTGAAAGACACAATGAATGTCCCAAATGAGTTACTGAAAGTAACATAGTAATTATGAATGATTTTAATGTAAAAGATATAATCTGGTAAGAAATGATAGTAAAAAGGGGAGGAGAACTTTGGAGCAACATTCTGCTGGATATGACTATCGAATATACCTTAAAATAATGGGTTAAGGAAAATACTAGATATAGAAACAATGAGGAATCGTCAAAACTAGACGTAATATTAACTTCTGAACCAGATATCGTGAACAAAATTGAGTATAAAAGGCCAATTAGAAAGAGTTTGCATAATAGAGTTTGAATTAAAAGAACAAAACGATGTAAAAAGGAATGAAAAACATAGAGAAGGAAGATTACTATACAATTTTTTTTTCTTAACTTAGAAAAAAAATTCCAAAACACAAACTGGGATAAATTTTCCAAAGAGGAAACAAAGATGGAAGACAAATGGAACATATTCAAAGAAAAGTAAAAGAAAGGAATTGATAAATATGTACCAAAGAAGAAGCAAAACCAGATTTATATAAAATGTTGGTATAACAAAAGTTATAGTGAGGCTAAAAACATAAGAGACAAAGCCTGGAAAAGATTGAAATGAGACAAAAAACATCCAAATGGCAAACATATATAAAACTTAGGAACGAATATGTGAATATACGCAGGAAAGCAAAAAGAAACTAGGAAAAAGATATTATAAACAAATGTAAGGATCTACATAAACTTTTTTACAAATATGTAAATGA